>NC_052350.1:2517990-2835165 GCF_009727055.1 Benincasa hispida | reverse complement strand
AACCCAACCCACAAAATTTTAATAAAATCAGACAAAAATAAAAAGAGTTTGAAAAAAAATAAGAGCATATCTACGAAGTATGAAAAAAAAAAAAGTTAAAAATCACATTTGGCTCCTAGACTTTCATGAAAGTAACCATTTAATCCTTAAACTTAAGTTGATAACGATTTAGTCCCTGTACTTTCGATTTTGTAATAATTAAGTTCTTGAACTTTGGCATGTCACAATTTGGTCATTACACTTTTAAATTTGTAACAATTTAGTCTCCATGTAAAAAAAATTAATCAAAATTAGATGTTAATTTTTATTGTTTTATGATGTAGACTTTGTATTTTATAAAAATACTGATTCTCTTATTACTTTATCGATTTATTTATCCAATAAATCTCACTAAATTTTAACAATTTTAACATTAATTTCTACAATAGGGACTAAATCGTTACAAATCTTAAAATACAATGATTGAATTACTACATAGTAAAGTGCAATGACTAAATTGTTACAAAATTAAAAGTATAAGAACTAAATCATTACAAACTAAAGTTCATAAATTAAATTATTACTTTTACGAAATTGTGGGGACTAAAAGTGATTTTTAATAAATAAAAAAAAATGTACACACCTAACATTAAAGAAAATCAAGTTTTCAAGGAATAAGCCTCAATCTCTCTCTCTTTTTTTTAACACACTCCCTCCTAATAAGTATCCAATGTGAAAATGTCCTATCCTCAAAAGAATTAAAAAAAACTTCATGGTTGAAGCCTTTTCTTTATCTACCTATAATTAATATATGGGTCTCTGAAATTTTAATACCATGTGCCAAAAATGAATAATTATTATTTAAAATCCAATCTAACTCCCATGAAATAAATGGCCCTTTATTAGGAGTGTTGTGTCCAGCTTGAAATTAATTGAGCGAGCTTCATTATTTACGCTATTTATAAACTATATAATTAAATATAATAAATTCTATTTCAAAATATTTTTTAGAGGTGGATTCCCATATTTGTTTCATAGTTCAATCTTTGCGTGAGAATAAGTTATTTTCGGACATTCTCATTCCATACATATACGAGTTTTCTATTCCGTTCTAAAACTGAGTTTTCTCTTTTCCCATCTCTTTTTCATTTTACATATAATTTTATTTTGAATATAGTTAATTAATTAATTAATTAATATTAATTCGATAACAATAATATAAATATTTATCTTAATAAATCAATAATGTTTTATTAAAATATTTACTTAATTTATTTTTATAATAAAAATTTATTAAATGAATGGATTTTTTTTTATTAATTTACTAGCCAACAATATCTTAAATATATTTAATTAGTAAACTAATATTATTTAAATTTAATTAATATTAAACTTCATTTTTCAATAATAATAATTTATTACTTTATTGTTTTTAATAATCAAGTAATTATTTATTGAGATTAATTTTAATCTGATCATTCATCATGAACATATAATCATCACTAATTATTTATTGTAATTAATTTTTATTACTTCATTCATTATTAACATATTACATTTACAAAACACTTTTTAGTATTATTTATTAATATATCATGTTTTTATCTTATTTTCTTCACTTCTATATAATATATTGTCTATTAAAATATATATTTTTATCTTATTTTCTTCACTTCTATATAATATATTGTCTATTAAAATATCTATTTTTAGTATTATTTAAGTAAATTTAAAATTAATAATGTTGAACTTAATTAATAATAAAAATGATTAAGTATTAGATTATAATTAGTACGACGCTCATTAAATGCATTAGTTAGTTAATTTTAATTATAAATTACTCCTTCAAATATTTATAATTAAAATTATTAATGATTCATAATTAACTTTTTATTGATATATTGAATATTGTTTATTCTTTAAATTATTATTCTATAACAATTATAATAAGATTTTCATGCTTAATTTCATAAATTAAACACAAACACGAATTTTGTTCATGAAATTTTGATAGTATTTCCATATACAATCAAAACACTTATCTTTGATTCACAAATATCTTATTCCCAAACATCCTTTATTTCAAAATATTTTTAAAACCTTAAACCAAACGACCCTTACTACATTATTTACTATTTTCATCTCATTTCCTCTCTTTCTCTCTAATTTACTATCTAGTATTTTCCACTTTCTTATTTGCTTTAGTGTTTAGTAATTTATACTTAGACTAAAATAATTTTTATACTATTACAATTCACAAATTATAATAATTAATTCAATAACCTTTTGTTTTTCAAAAAAAAAAAAAACTATTAATATTAATATACATAATATTAATTTTTTTATTAATATGTCGATATTTTCATCGATCATTTCACATTTTTATAAATTCGATATTGGTATAAATGGTGAATGTCTTTCTATTAAATTATAAAAAAGTATCAAATCACATAAAACAAGCATCAAAATGTCATTAATATAAATGATATTCATGTTTACTTTTTAAAAATAATAAAATATTTATTTATTAATTATTTTTTTAAAATAAAAATTTAGGATCTTTTTAAATATAAAAAATATTTAGCAAAAAGTTGAAAAAGTATAAAGTATTTCGAGATGTTCTATTATAAAAATAAATATTTTTGAGATGTTTTTATAAATTTTCCCTAAAACTTTTCGGTGATATGGACCGAAATTAAAATTAAATCATGGAGCATTGAAAAGTATGCTTGTGCCACGAAATAAAACAACACCCATCGTCAACCTGCTGCTTTGTAGTTGCTCAACTACAGAAACTTTAGGTGAGAGCAGGGAACTGCTATCTCGACGATTTCATTAATGGCGTTCGTTGGGTTTATTGGCTTGGACGATTTTAGCCTCGAATTGGCTACTTCACTAATCCGCGCCGGTTACAGAGTCAAAGCTTTTGAGGTATTTCACTAATCCATACGATTTTGCTCTTCAGTTTGCAGTACTTCTTTCATCTTCGGACTTGGAATTTTGTTATTGAATCGACATATCCTTAGTGTCAATATTGGGACAAATGAGAGTTATGTATTCAATCATTTCTGTTAGAATTTGAGTTTGTTGAGTGGAAAAACATGATGTTAAAGAAAAGGCGTTATGAATTTTGGTGGATCTGTTGAATATTGAACTTGTAATGGGAAATGGAAGCTTAAAGATGAGAATCTATATTTTTCTTAGTCGTTTTTCTCCATGTGTAGATTTAAAAAATGTTCATGAAGTAGCGGTGAATGTTGTATCAAATATTTTGTTATCATATGCTCACTAGTTTTCTTGTTGGTCCACTCATTAAACGAGGTAGTTATGTATTTGTTTATAAGATGAGTAACAGTACTTCTGTTGGAAAATACTTTCCGAAGTCTTATAAAAAAGCGCTCAACCCTTGGAAATTTTTTCTATGTTTCACTGAAGCAGGGGATATATGTATTCATAGTGAACTTCTTAACTTTTTAATCCGTAATTCAATTCGGCAGATTCCCCGGTTTATTTTCCTTGTTTTTGGTTAACTTTCAGTATTAGTGTATTGTATATTTGAATAGTGGCGACAAGTTCATGTTAACTGCTACCATTCTGTCTTTAGATAAATCAGGCCTGGACAGATAAATTTTTGAAGTCAGGCGGAATAAACTGTGCCAGTATCGTAGAGGCGGGGGAAGGTAAACTGTTTGCTTGGTTAAGTTGATTTCTATTATATTTCAGCATCAAATCTTTGATTAGGCTACCTTCTTTGGTTCAACTAGATTGAATGGTTTAACTTGGGTTTGGAGCTGGATCCTATACATTTATTTAATTGACATTCATGTTTAATATTAAGTACTGTCCCACTGATTCTTGTGGAGTACTGATATATATCACTTTAATATAGTTTTGCATTTTTTGTTTGGCTCACCATTCCATTCCATTAAAAAAGTATAGTGTTTTCTTGAACGATTTGAATCGCAAATGATTATTTTTGAGGAGTGGATAGTTTAAGGATCATTGTCTAGGGATATATGCTTGTTGCTAAAGCAAAGGTTTGTCAGACGCTAAGCCATCTGTGTCTTTGTAGAAATCATTTCTGTCAAATAGTCCTTCCTAAAAAAGCCAACTCTCTTCAAGAATTGAGAAAATAAATGCCAGAGAAGAGGCTGGAAGTCTCGATGAAGAGAAAAAAAAAAGTTTTATGGAGAAATATGAAAGGCAACTTCGATTGATATCATTTAACTCTTGTCTTAACAACAAAAATTTTTGTGATCTAATTCTTGAAAGCCTATTTCTTTTCCGAGATACTGAGAAAGTGCTTCTCTTTGGGCTTTATATTGAAACGTCATATATAGCAATTTAACTTTTAACTACAAGAGATGGCATTTCTTGAATTAAATAGTTGAATATCATATTCATAATGCTTGCTTTATATCTCGTCTCTTTACACATTTCTTTCTCACTTGGTTCTCTGTTTCCTTGCAGATGTTGCAGCACTGCTTATATTGAATAGTCATTTGAACTTGATTAATGATTTATCTTTTGGTGATGCTCTTAGAGGTTTAAACGAAACTTCTTGCCATGATTTTAATAATATATTAGAACTTGGAGTAAATGTTAAATTTATATTTTACATTTGATTATATGAATTGCTTAACCTTGTTGATTGGCAGGGTTGCATAAGGATGTTGTTGTTGTCCTTGTCCATTCAACTCCACTGGGGAATGATGTCCAGAACTTGGAGAAAGTTTTTACAGGCAATTCCACTCTTACTTTCTTAGTACTTTCATGATGGAATGTGAATACTGAATGTCCTGTCTATTATTCTATATTTGCATCTCTTACTGTCTGGGGTTTGGAGGTGACAAAGGTTTCTGCTGTCAAAGATCCATCTCCTCTTTATTTCTTATGTGCTTCCCGGGGATGAGATTAGAAGATTAGTTCATAAAATTTCACGCTCACTCTATTATAAAAAAACCAACCGTTCTGAAATCTCACTTATAAATCCTTTATCTTTCCACAAAAGCTTCCCTCTGAATTAAGCCTTGTGAAATTAAAGTTTTCCTCCCAGCTCCCTCAAAAAGCTACATCACTTATTATGTCAAATTGTTAATTAATTAAGACTAAAGCCTAGGTGAAATTGGAAAGTTATTATATTTTGTACTTCATAGTGTCTCAAATCTAATCCTTTTTTCGTAATTAAAAAAAATGTAAAAGTTTTTCACTTTATGAAAACAATCAGACATGCTCAAATTTTTAGGGTTTAGAAAAATCTTGGTAGGATGTTTTGGATCTCATTAGTTTTCTGACTCCCACCTAGAGTTCTTTGTCCTATATATATATATATATGTATGTATTTATGTATGTATAGCTTCGATGAGGCTAGGCCTCTTTATGTACATTTTATTATAACATTGAGATTTTATTTTCTAAGGAAATGTTTGTTCAATCAAAATATTGGCGGTGAATGAGGTTTGACAAAACCTTATATCTGCTTTTTCCTAAACAGTATGTTACCCTTATTTTAGCGAATAACTATCACCGATCGATATATATATATANAAAAATGAACGAGTTTATTTTTTTGTTAGCTGCCAGAGTTTGAATTTTCATTTATTAATTCTTTTTACCAACTATCAAAGATGTGTATATTGGCACCTTAAGAAATGGTATAAACTGTTTGCAACATTATGATCTTGAGCACTGGAACAATTTTCCTTTCATGGCATTTACAGGAACTATATTTGTATGAACTGTGTTCCTGGGATTTTACATTCAAAACGAGAGAGATCCAAGGAAGGGAGGGTGTTCGAGAGATAGGAAAAAAGTCTAGCAAAAACTGATAAAGAAATGCAATTAACATCTATCATGGTAGACATTTCTTGTTCATATGTTAAAGTGTTGGGGCTGATTTTCTAAGTAACACCTTTCGGGTATTTACTTGCATTTACAAGTCAATTAATCTATACCTTTGTGACAGTCGCTTCCCCTTTTCTGCAGTTGATTACGAGATACACAATCTTGTTGAAGCATATGTCTTTAAGGGTGTTTCTGAAGCTCTGGATGGTCAGCTCATGGTAGTTGTTATATCATATAACATTTTTTCTTCTTTGTTTTTGTTGCTAAAAATTGGACATTGGTATTTTCTTCCCGGGTGCATAGAACACTGATTTTGTATTAACTGCGCAGACAGTAACCTCTGGAAGGGCAGCTGCAATTTCTAGAGCTCGACCTTTTCTATCAGGTAGATTCATTCTCAGTATAAATGTTTGCATAAACCTTTGTTCCTTTTCCCATGTCTTTGGATCAACTATTTAAAATTATGGTCCTGCAGCTATGTGTGGAAAGCTTTTCATTTTTGAAGGTGAAGTTGATGCTGGAAGGTATCTTTTGTTTGTTTTATAATTAAAATGTTTACTTTTTCCATTGACAATTATGTAATATTAAAACTCCTTGACGTATTCCCTACTTTTATGCACATTGCAGTAAAACAAATATGGTAATTGATCTCCTTAAAGGAATTCATTTTGTGGCTTCGCTGGAAGCTATTTCCCTAGGTATTAAAGCTGGAATTCACCCCTGGATAATCTATGACATTATTTCAAATGCTGCTGGGAATTCATGGTGAGCTCGTCATAGTTGCCTGAATATTTTATTCTTCATCAAAGTACTATAGAGAGAATGTTTGAAGTGCACTTGCTAGAAGTTTAAAATTTCAGTTTCCTATTTAAGTGCAGCTAACTTTCGGTTAATTAAGAGCTTTAGCATCTTTGGCGGAAGATGGTCCATTGAACTATATGTATGGCATTATCTTTTCAGTTCAATATTTTATCCAGTTTTCATAAAGATAATTTGCCGGTACTGGAAACATATATCCACATATCCTTCATCTCTTGTTAAGTAGAAAAGCTTAGTTTGTTTATTCTTGAAGATCAAAATGTGGGAGCAATACCTTCTTTAATGAGTTCTAATCCCACAGTAAATCAAAATAATGTGGCACAAAAATCACAATGTTATTTATTTGTTTATTATCTTCTTATCCGTGCTTTAATAGTATCATTCTTTTTTATGGTGGGTTACATTTGCAGGGTTTTCAAGAATTATGTTCCCCACTTGTTAAAGGGTGATATTAGACCTGAGTTTTTGAGAAGTTTGGTTCAAGCTATGGTAAGATATCATGCAGGCCATCTAGCTTTTATTTGTTCATCGTCAATTATCTTTTTATTATAATAGTTCATGATTCGATTACTTATCTTTGTAATCATCAAAAAGTGTGGTGCACTTTAAACAATCACAAAATTTAAAATCATCTATGGAGATGTCATAGATCGCTCGAACCTTTCATTAATTGGTTAATGAAGAATGGCCATAGATGAGATAGTGTGTATTTGTTCTTGTCATTATTACATGTGGGTAATCATTGATATTACTGCATTTTAGATCAATTAAGTTATTTGGCATAACTAGTAGTAACTCTTTTGCTGAAGGGGATTGTCATGGATAAGGCCAAGTCACACACTTTTCCTCTTCCGCTCCTAGCAGTTACTCATCAGCAACTTATGTTGGGTAAACACACCATGCAACTCTAAAGTAACTCCTATATTTGAGGTTATCTCAATATATGTAGTCATCTGGTTTTCTTCTGTCACCTTTCCTCATTTCCTTTTCAGGTTCTTCTCACGGCTATGGAGATGAGGATGACTTGTTAGAACAGGTCACTTTTTCACAGGAATTTCTGGTGTGATTCAGTAGAATTATTGTTAAAATGTGAAATAGGGAATTTTGGTCTTTCAAATCATGCTATTTCACATTTTAAGCATTATTTTAACTGCCGTCTAAACGTTGAGAAAATCTTTCAGGCATGGAAAAACGCATATGGAGTAAGTATTTCAGATGCAGCTAATGCAGAAGTTTACAGCCCCGAGCAACTAGCCAATGAAATAACTTCTAAATCAAGTTCTGTTAATCGAGTGGGTTTCATTGGTCTTGGTGCAATGGGATTTGGCATGGCAACTCACCTTATCAGATCAGATTTTTGCGTGATTGGTTATGATGTAATATCTTTTCCAATTTTTATCGGTTTATTTCATTATTTCAAGAATGACTTTGCAGTTCATTTAAGTAAAAGCTGACAGGAACCCTTTTCTCATCGTAGGTGTTTAAACCAACCCTAGCAAAATTCACTAATGCTGGTGGCTTGATTGGAAATTCGCCTGCAGAAGTTAGTAAAGGTGAACAAATCAAGGAAGATCAATGTTGAACGTAATTCATTTTTACTGTTCTGGAGACATAAAATTGCATAGACCATTGATATTTACAGTGATAAATTAGGATAATCAGTTCTGCTGATGAAAGACGAGGAAAATAAAATTATCATATATTGTTTTGTTAAGAACTGTTCGTTTAACTTAAAAAGTTTTGGATTGCTCATCCTTCCAAAAGGAATCATCGAATTTTCTTTTATAAAAGTTAGTCAAGTTTTCAATGTTTTGCTGAATTAACTAGAATTAACTAGATGCAGTTACAAAATTGTTTAGTCCTTTGTCTTCTGGTCAAATGTTTTCCGAAAGTTATCAAAATCCTATAAGTTGAGCTATTTTGATTTTACACATATACGCTGACTATTGATGGATATATGGTAACATGAGTATTATTTTAGTTGATCTATGAAAGAAGAATACATTATAGTGGGAAAATGTAAGAAGAAGAAAAATCTTAGGAAGCCCTCTAGAAGAATTAAATACTCTAAGAAGGTTGACCATGTAAAATACAAAGATGCCGAAGTAATGAGAAACTCTACTGATAACATTTTTTTTACTAACAAAAGATAAATTATATTATCGTGCATTGCAATTATTAGTTTATTGCTAACTTTAGATTTGTCTTCAATTGATGTGTTCTACCTTTATTTAGATTTTAAAACCAGTTGCTATGTTGTAGCTGTTGGATCACAACATTAGGGCAGTCCTCATCTTTCTGTCGTAAGTTGATATTTAGAAAACTTTTAGTAGCTTCCCGGACTTGTAACTCGTTCTCCATTATGTATGAACCATATGTGGGACCCAATGTGCTACTCTAGTTTACAAAGCGAAAGAGTAATCTTCTCCTTTCTCCTTAAAAAATTCTTTTCCCAGATGTTGAAGTGCTTGTAATTATGGTGACAAATGAAGCACAAGTGGAGAGCGTTCTGTATGGGGAAGCTGGGGCTATTTCTGGTACTCTTAAATCTCAGAATACAACTTCTTGTGTTAGAGCTGATACTAATTCTATAATTTCCTTGTGTTTGGTAGCCCTTCCATATGGAGCTTCGATTATTCTATCATCTACAGTTTCTCCTGGATATGTGAGCCAACTAGAACAACGCTTGGGAAGTATGTCCTACGAATGGTGTGGAATGTTACTCAATATTTTTTAGATATCTCCTTGTTATGAGACAGTAACAAGTGTTTTAAATCAATATGCTATTGACGACAAATCTGTCTTAAATCACTATTCAATATTGAGTCTTTCTAAAGTATTCCTGTGATGTATACTTAAGCATGATTATAAAATTTCAGCCGAATTTTGAATGCTTGATACTTATTCAGTGATTGAATTGACATCATTTCTTAATATGTAAGACGAGGGCAAAAGTTTGAAATTGGTTGATGCTCCCGTTTCTGGTGGTGTTCAAAGGGCCTCAAAGGGATCCCTTACGGTGTGCATTCTCCCTCTCAAATAGCTACGGTTCCTTTAAATTTTGAGTTTCCTTACCTCAAAATTGACGATAGCTATTTTCTAACACAGATAATGGCTTCTGGGACAAATGAAGCTCTTAGGAGCGCTGGTTCAGTCCTCTCAGGTTGTGAAACGTAAAAGTACTATAAGAATTACGTGACATGTTTTATTGCCAGATATTAGTAGATGACATGCCACTATATTTGGTTTTTATTTGTTAACAGCCTTAAGTGAGAAGCTTTACGTAATTAAAGGAGTTTGCGGGTCAGGAAGGTATTTCAATATTCCTAGACTTGATCAGCTCACATTTATGTGTTTGTTTGGATGTTAACCAGAGCCTTCGATTTTATTCCATTCAATCATCAGTTTCATTTCATGTCATTACCAAACATTCATGTAGTTGTGTAGTTTCTCTTGAGCAATGGTCAGCCTGACCTCTAATTTTCCAAATGCTTTGTTATAGTGGTGTGAAAATGGTCAATCAATTGCTTGCTGGAGTTCATATAGCATCGGGTGCAGAGGCAATGGCATTTGGAGCTCGACTTGGTCTCAATACTCGAATTTTATTTGACGTCATCCTAAATAGTCAGGGAACGTCCTGGTAAATCCTTATTGTTGAGTTATGAGTTTTTTCTTTTCCACATTTAGTTTCAAAATTGAATGCTTGAAGTTATTTACTTTATTGTTTGATTTCTTTTTCAGTTTTTGGTTTTTTAAGTTTTTAATTTATGTAAGTTTGTGTTCTTAATATTGCTTTTAATTTGTAGGTTAGAATTATTACTTAGTTTCATCTTTTTCCTATAAAAGGGTGAGCTACCATGCATTGTGAGTATCACAGTTTTGTGTACCATATTTTGAGTATCACATTTTGGGTATCACCAATTTTTTCCCTATTTCAATCAAAAGTGTGAATTTCACTCATTTTTCATTTTGCTTCTCTTTGTTTAACAAACATTGAGATATTGGTTTGCTTCTGCAACATTTATTTATTTTTCATCGATTCCATTTTCACAATAGTGGTATCAAAACTACTTTGATTTTTTCAACCGTCAGAGCTACTCTGATTTTTCAACACTTATCTTAACAATGTCAATTACTGTGAAATTTTTCCATCTTTTAAGGGAATTTTTGCTTGATATTCTCAAATGGAACATTGCCCACCCTTTTAGATGCAAGTACTATTTTGAAAATTGAATCTAAAGCCATCCACTTCATTCTCACAGCTAACATGTACAGACTTGTGTTTTCGTAAGTTGATTATCAATCTTTGTCATGCAATACCTTTACTTATTGACTAGAAAATCTACACACAAATTGATCTAGAAAAGCTTAACCACAGCCTGATTCTAGCAGAATTGAACAAGATATTGTATTCGGTAAACAATTTGAAATAAAATTTTCATTTAGTATTAGGGTAGAGACTGCATCTATTTTAAGTAATAAAACCTCCAATTCTTAAATAAATAAAGAAAAAAAAAAGGATGAAGTAAAGTAATCTTCACTAGGACGAAGTAGATTAAAAATTTGAACAAATATGGGGATTGATAAGAAATTAAAACACTTCAATGTTATTCCATATTTCTACCATTACAAATTTGCATTCCTCTTCTTCTTATAATATAGCCATTCTTGCAGAGATGGCTGCCTCCAAGAGACTTTAATTCTTAACATTTTAGCATCCATTTTCTGTAGTAAGAAGATTTTTCTACCCCCATTTAATTGCAGGATGTTTGAAAACCGAGTTCCTCATATGCTGGACAATGATTATACACCATACTCTGCACTTGACATCTTTGTGAAAGACCTGGTCAGCATGGAATATCCATTGTTGACTTTAAAGGAAGAATTTGTAATCCTATGATTATCTCTCCTTGTATTAAAAACTTATATTCTACAGGGCATTGTTTCTCGGGAATGTGCATCTCATAAAGTTCCTCTACACTTATCCGTGACTGCACATCAATTGTTTCTGGCAGGTATTGAAATCTAGATAAGGCAGTATCCAAAATCCGACAAATGAATGGGCCATTTAGCATTTTGCTCAGTTTTATTGAACACTAGGAAAAAAAAAAAAAAAGAATAAACTTCCTTATAGAGAGCAAGGCTGGTCTGATTGTATCTTTCATAACATTTTAGGATGGTATCTGAGTTTTGCTGTATTTCAGGTTCTGCTGCAGGTTGGGGACGTCAAGATGATGCTGGAGTAGTAAAGGTATGGAGAGGTCCTGCAACATTTTGTTTTCACTGAAAAGCACATTTCTGTGGACGATTGTTGAACTAATAATATCCATAAAAGATATGACCAAGTTGGTGATTTTTCATGTGATGTCATAGGTTTATGAGACGCTTGCAGGTGTCAAGGTTAAAGGAAAGCCTTCCACTCTTAAAAAAGAAGTTGTATTAAATTCTCTTCCACCTGAATGGCCGGAAGATGTAATTGCTGATATTCAACAACTAAATGAAAGAAATTCAAAAATTTTGGTTGTGCTGGACGATGATCCTACAGGAACCCAAACTGTTCATGATATTGATGTTTTAACTGAATGGTGAGCTTCATTCTTTCTAAATCACTATGCGACTTTGTGGAACAGTTGTTTAGCATTGCATCAACCAACTTTATAAAATGAATTTATTTTTTTCATTTCATTAATGTAAGTTGTTGTAAACGTCAAGCTTGTTTCATCTAAAGAATGTAAGTTTTTCTCAAGGAGGTAAATTCCTAGCGGTTTAATTTTTGCGTGATCTTTTCAGGAGCCTTGATTCACTTATTGAGCAATTTCGTAAAAATCCCAGATGCTTTTTTATATTGACCAACTCAAGGTCACTGAGCTCTGAAAAGGTAGAAATCCATCTCCTCCTGCCGTGCTACTTGTTTCCGATCTATTAGAATATAGTTTTCCTTGTGTAACTAATATCTTCAATTATAGTACTGATACAAGCTTTACAGGCGGGGGCATTAGTTGAACAAATCTGCGTTAATTTACGTGCTGCAACTGAGAGTGTCGAGCATAGTGACTACATGGTAGTTTTGAGAGGTGATTCAACCTTACGAGGTCATTTTCCCGAGGTATATAGACTGGCTTCAGTATTATCTCAGTTGTTACTGGCAATGTTGAGTAAGATTTAATTGTCATAACATGAGAAATTATGATTTGTCTAGGAAGCCGATGCTGCTATGTCAGTGTTAGGTGTAGTGGATGCATGGATCATCTGCCCATTCTTTTTCCAAGGAGGCCGTTACACTATTGACGATATACACTATGTTGCAGATTCTGATGAGTAACATTCTTTTCCTTTAATGTGTATTTTGATTACTCGTGATGGCTTATTGAGCTTGACATTGCATGTCATGATCATGCATGTAGGCTCATTCCTGCAGGGGACACTGAGTTTGCAAAAGATGCTACTTTTGGTTATAAATCTTCAAATCTGTGTCAGGTTCGTTGATTAAATTGTGCTGCATATTATTGAAATAGAAGAGAAAGAAAATGACATAAGGAGTTTACGTGAAAAACCCTAATTCAGGGAAGAAAAACCACGATAGAAAAGGACTTATTATTTTCATGTCATACATACAATAGACCCCAACCTCAGATATAGATAGAATGAGGTAAAACCCTAATTTAGGAAATATAGTATAAATTACAAAAATGCCCTTAGGGCTAATTCAACGTATTTTAACACTCCCCCTCAAGTTGGGGCGTAGATATCGGCAAGACCCAACTTGCTAATTCAAGCTTCAAACGTCTGTCTCGATAACCCTTTCGTAAGAACATCTGCAACCTGTTGGACTGAAGGTATATAGGAAATACAGATAGCTCCGCAGTCTAAATTTTCTTTAATAAAGTGTCTGTCAATTTCTACATGTTTGGTTCTATCATGTTGCACGGGATTATTCGCAATACTGATGGCAGCCTTATTATCACAATACAGCTTCATGGGCCCTGGACTACTCTCGTGAAGATCAGATAAAACTTTTTGCAACCAAATTTCTTCACACAATCCCAGACTCATAGCTCTATACTCTGTTTTAGCACTACTTCTGGCCACTATACCCTGTTTTTTACTCTGTCAAGTTACCAAATTTCCCCATATAAAGGTACAGTACCCTGAGGTTGACTTTCTATCAGTCACAGATCCGGCCCAATCTGATTCAGTATATGCCTCGATGCTCCGTGTGTCATGTTTTCTGAACACCAAGCCCTTCCCAGGGGTGGACTTCAGGTATCTCAAAATTCGAGTCACAGCTTCCATGTGCTCCTCATATGGACTATGCATGAACTGACTTACCACACTCATAGCATAGGAGATGTCGGGCCTAGTATGAGATAAGTAAATCAGTTTTCCTACCAAGCGTTGATACCTCTCCTTATTCACAGGAACTCCTTCCGAAATGCTTTTCAGTTTGCTATTGACCTCAATAGGAGTGTCAATGGGTTTGCATCCAGTCATTACTGTTTCCTTCAACAAGTCCAGAGTGTACTTCCGCTGAGATACAGATATTCCTGCCTTTGATCTTGCCACTTCCGTCCCGAGAAAATACCTAAAACTACCAAGATCCTTGATTTCAAATTCACCTGCCATCCTTTGTTTTAGCTTAGCAATTTCTGCCGTGTCATCTCCTGATAAGATGATGTCATCAACATACACTACCAACACAACAATCTTTCCTAAGGGTGATTTTTTGGTGAACAAGGTATGATCAGGAACAAACCCTTAGGACTTAACAAACACGGTGAACCTGTCAAACCATACCCTAGGGGACTGCTTCAACCCATATAAAGACTTCCTGAGTTTGCAAATATGATTCCCAAACTTAGCTTCGAAACCTGGAGGTGGACTCATGTAAACTTCCTCTTCTAACTCACCATTTAGGAATGCATTTTTTACATCTAGTTGATGTAGGGGCCAATCTTTATTTACGGCGACAAACAGAAGAACACGAATCATGTTTAACTTAGCCACTTGGGAAAAAGTTTCTGAATAATCAATCCCATACGTCTGAGTGAACCCTTTAGCAACTAACCTGGCCTTATATCTCTTGAATGTCCCGTCAGACTTATACTTCACTGTGAACACCTATTTGCAACCAACTGTTTTGTGACCTCCAGGGAGAGCTATTAACTCCCAAGTCTTATTTGCCTCGAGAGCTCTCATTTCCTCCATTACTGCTGCTTTCCACTTGGGAACTTCCATGGCCGCATGTACACTGGTAGGTATTGCTAGAGCATCCAATTGAGTAGTGAAAGTTTTAAAACCAGGAGATAAGTTACTATAGGTCAGAAAACTATGCAAAGGGTACTTTGTACATGACCTGGTTCCCTTTCTCAGAGCAATTGGCATATCCAGAGTGGTGTCATAGTTGTCAGTTTTCGTCTGTCCCTCTTCAGTATCAGACTTCTGAGACAATTCTGCATCTTCTTGAGGATCTTTCAGCACCTCATTACCTCCTGAAGTTTCAATCTTCTCTGAGCTTATCTCATCATTTTCTATGTTCCCAGACTTCTCTTCAAGAATCTCCTCTGAAACAACGAGATCTTGAACCTGAGCTGGTTCTGACGTTTGGACACTTTCTGATGGAACACCAGGGTTTCTTGAATTTCCTTTCTGAGATTCTTCCTATGGTATGTTATCCAGAGCACTTGTCTAGTAGGAAGGACCGACACGGGAACAGTAGGAGCAGAGTTAGGTTCAAGACTAGGTAGACTGGGTCTAGGAATATTAGGACTAGGCTCAAGATTGAAGCTAATCGATACAGAGTACGTGGAACTGTTAGTCTCTTCATTCGTGGTCTGCCCCTGAAGATGACTAACGGGAAAGAACGGTTTATCTTCAAGGAACGTGACATCCATAGTGACAAAATATTTTCTGGAAGATGGGTGAAAGCATTTATAGCCTCGCTGATGAAGGGGATACCCGACAAACACACATTTTTGAGCTCGTGGAGCAAACTTAGTCCGGTGTGGACCATGAGTATGAACAAAGGCTGTACACCTAAACAAGAGGAACCTTAGGAATAAGACAGGTAGACTGATAGGACTATTTGAAGTACTCAAGAGGAGTTCGAAACTTTAGAACTCGTGAAGGCATTCTATTAATGAGATGAGCTGCGGTAAGAACCGCATCTCCCCACAGGTACGAAGGGAGAGACGCTGGAATTATCAAGGAACGAGCAACTTCAATGAGGTGACAATTTTTTCGTTCAGCCACCCCATTTTGTTGTGGAGTATATGCACACGAGTTTTGATGGATGAACTCCTTTGACTCTAGGAATTCCTGGAAGGTGTGATTGACAAACTCACGGCCATTGTCACTCCGAAGAATGACAATCTTTGTGTTGAACTATGTTAATATAGTGGTATAGAACTGTTTGAAGGTAGATAGAACCTCGGACTTATTAGCAAGGAGATATACCCATGTAAGTTGGGTATGGTCATCGATGAAAGTTACAAACCACCGTTTACTAGACAGGGTAGAGATGCTTGAGGGACCCCAAACATCACTGTGGACCAGGTGAAAAGGCTGGGTAGGTTTATAGGGCTGAGAAACAAATGACACGCGAGGTTGTTTAGCACGTATACAGACATCACAAGATAATGACGAAACATTCACATTATGGAATAAATGAAGAAA
The DNA here is from genome assembly GCF_009727055.1 of Benincasa hispida. Taxonomy (NCBI): domain Eukaryota; kingdom Viridiplantae; phylum Streptophyta; class Magnoliopsida; order Cucurbitales; family Cucurbitaceae; genus Benincasa; species Benincasa hispida. The sequence goes on along the minus strand of NC_052350.1, from coordinate 2,818,851 downwards.
TAAATATCGCATATATTGAAAACTAGGATGTCCAAGACGAAAATGCCACAATAAATGATTTGTTTCAGACATAGTAAACAAAAATAAAAGACTAGTCCTAAACAAGCTTCTGGAGGAAGCATCTTCAGAAAGGAAATATAGGCCTCTGTCATATCGGGCAGTGCCAATCGTCTTCCCTGAGCTCAAGTCTTGAAACAAAGCAGTATCTGGTGAGAAGACAACTCTACAGTTCAAATCTTTTGTTATTTTGCTTATTGATAATAAGTTGTAAGAAATTTTGGGCACATGTAAGACATTTTGCAAAGTTAATCCCTGAAATGGTGACGGTCTGCCCTTTTCCAGCAACAGGAGTGAGGACCTATCGCAATTCGAAATCCTCTCATTCCGGCTTGATAGTATGAGAGAAACCGGTCGGATGAGCAATCAAGTGATCGGTCGCTGTTGCGCTGAATCTAGAATCCATAATCATTCCCTTCAACAAGGTAAACTAAAAGATTGAGATTATGAATCGATGCAACTGTTCCGAATCCTATGGTACTGAATCACCAGGATTGGTCACTGGAGGCTGTGTCTGAGGTTGTGCGGCCCTCAACTGATTCACTCATTAGAGGCAGCCCAATATTTCGACTTGTCATTCGGATAGGGGTGACGTTTACCATTCGAGGGGGACCATGCAATTTCTAGCATTGATCCTTCGTGTGCCACTGTTTTTTTGCAATGCTCACATACTGGGGGTGTTTTACTATTTCTGCTTATCACCATTAGCTCCAGCGGACTTCACCCGAAGGTAGCTGACTCTACAGTGGTAACACCCGGCCATTCATTGCACTCGATCTATCTTCTTCCAATCTAACTCTGAACAGACCTCATGGAGACAGTATTGGTTTCTGCCCTAGTATTCGACTCCGAACTGTATCAAATTTAGGGTGCAACCCTGCAAGAAAAATCATACACAGCGCTCAACCTCTTCTATCTTGGAGTATTGAATTCCATCTATAGCCAGTTCCAGACGATCTCCCGACAGAGATCCATTTCTTGCATAACAATGACATCTTGCTGATGTATGACGTTACATCTATGCTCCCTTGTTTGCATTCGTGAACCTGTTTACGCAGGGTATACAGGCGGGATGTGTTCTGACGCCTCGAATATAACCGTGGATTGCATCCAAATATCTCGGCAGTGGCTGAATAGAGTAAAGGTTTCCCAATTTGTGTGTTCCATGCTACTGATTAACATTGAGCGGAGCAAAGAATCCTCTGCCTTCCAGACATGCTCTTGAGGATCCCCAGGATTCGGTCGCGGTATCTTTCTAGTCAATATATCCAAACTTATGGCGTCCCTCAAAACCATTTTAATTGTTTGGGACCAAAAGAAGTAATTTTGCCCATTCAGCTTCTCTCCCGTGATCATTCCTGCAGAATTTCCTATAGTTCCAGATAAAAATTAGTAGTAGGAAGAGTAGGAAACACTGATACCGGATTTTCTGAATACATCGGGAAAGAATCATGGCCATTCAATCTGGCTCCAAGGGCGGCCATCTGTTGCTGGAGACTAACCAATTGTTGTTGGAGTTCCCCATGAGATTCAGATCTGGAATTTTTCTGTCCAAAAGTCGTGGGATTTTCTTCAACGGAATCACCCGTTCGAAACTGAGGTTGAACTGGATACACATGAGAAAGAAACTGTCCACCCTGGTACTGTGAAGAAGCTACTGTCGGAAGTCCACCGGCGGCAAAATGCGGCAACCCGTGATCGGCGTTTCTCCCAGATGGCTGCGACGGTGGGTAATGGATAGAAGGCTTGGCGATCGGCTGCGAGGTTGAAGAAATCGCGCCAATCTGACCCGACCTGGCAGCTGGAGCAAACCCACGACCGTCTGGGGCAGATCCGGTCCTGTGCGAAGTCGAGGGACCGATCGGCTGCGAGGGACAGAATATGTGCACCGGAGAAGAATCGCTTGCGTGCGAAGCCGAGGGACCTTCATCGATGATGTTCAGCTGGAACGGCCGAGTCTGGAAGCTAATCGGCACGCCGGCTGGAGCAAGCCCACCACCTGCTGTTCGGCTGCACCACCTGGGATGATGGTTCGGAGATAGCGGTCAACTGCTGCTTGAATCACAGCCTCATTAGTCAGTGTACCTTCACCTATCAAGTTTGATGACTGAGTTTCTTCTATCGGGGCTAGGGTTTCATCACCTTGCTCTGATACCATATTGAAATAGAAGAGAAAGAAAATGACACAAGGAGTTTACGTGGAAAACCCTAATTCAGGGAAGAAAAACCACGATAGAAAAGGACTTATTATTTTAATATCATACATATAATAGACCCCAACCTCAGATATAAATAGAATGAGGTGAAACCCTAATTTAGCAAATATAGTGTAATCTACAAAAATACCCTTAGGGCTAATTCAACGTATTTCAACACATATTAAACTCTACTGTAATAATTTCTTAAATTTTTCTCCCATCTTCTGAATAACAGTGGGTAGAAGAGAAAACAGCTGGACGCATACAAGCTGGCACTGTTGCCTCCATTTCTATTCAACTTTTAAGAAAGGGTGGGCCAGATGCTGTTTGTGAGCATCTATGCAGCTTAGAGAAGGTAACAATATATACCTATGTTCAACAACATACATGGATAGAAAATTACATTTTCCTGTTCTTTTAACGTATTTTTTTTTAATCTGTTAATTATTAATTATCTTTCAGTTTCAATTGATTTGTTAACATCTTTGATTTGTTAGGGTGTATTTTAAAATGATGATAATGCGACAAATAACGAATGGTAGCTTATCCATACCGTAGCAGTATTAGAAAATTTTCCATTTGTGGCTTTTAAGAGACTTTTTTCTGAACATATTGTAACTTTAATTCTTTTTTTATTCAAAGCCAATGGAAGTGTGTTTTTGTGAACTCCCTTGGCTACGGGGCTTTCCTATTTTGTGTACAATTCACATTTTCAATGAAAAGTGTTCTCCATGCTATATTTATTTCATTATCTATGTATAACCTGTCTTACGTGGTTTTGCTAAAACAGGGAATGACATGTATAGTTAATGCCGCTAGTGAAAGGGATATGGCCGTCTTTGCAGCTGGAATGATCAAGGTATTCCTCTGGTAGTCTTCTGATGTCTATTTCCAAGCTTTCCTCTAAACTTACCTGACGTTGATATTTGATTACTGAAAGTACTCATCAAAGTATTTAATGTCAAGCAGTTAGTTGTCAGTTAGCAGTTAGTTAGTTGACTTGCAGATCCTCTCTTTGGTTTTAAGTGTCTACTGTTCTTTTTTTATACTTTTCCTTTGGTTAAAAGTTCAGTAACTGTTTTGATTAGTTGTTGTTAGTTAAAGATAAGAGGCTGGTTTGTAGTCTTTAAGTAGAGTTCCCTAAGTTGTAAGAGGTATTATTCAGAAAATAATACAAGAATTCTCCAAGATTGTGTCCAGGAAAATTAGATTTACACTATTATTCTTTTACTTGGCAGGCAGAAATGAAGGGCAAGAATTTCTTATGCCGTACTGCTGCCAGTTTTGTATCAGCCAGAGTTGGGATCACTCCAATAGCTCCTCTTTTGCCAAAGGATGTTGGAATCGATAAAGAGAGAAATGGTGGTCTTATAATTGTGGGTTCATATGTTCCAAAAACTACTAAACAGGTAGAATCAATGATTTTAAGTTCCCTTGCATCATAGTGTTACTATTTTCACTTATTTTAGTGTTAATATTTTCAACTTATGTCAATAATGTCATAGGTTCAAGAGCTGAAGTTGCGATGTGGCCCATTTTTAAGATGTATTGAGGTAATCCCACAATTATTCAATTGAAGATTGGATTTCTATTTACCTTATTTATGTTAGTTAATCCTTTCTCATATATACGTATATTGTGAATCTCTTTGTTTATTTCGTTTCTCCTTTTTCTTGAAAATTGCTGCAATTACATCATTTCTATCTCTCTCTCTAATTTTTTGCTTAAAGAAAAACTACTCCAAATACTGTAAGTTCTATTTTTGCTATATGGTAACAGAGCTAGGTTGTGTGAAAATAAATTGATACATAATAGCCTAGTATCCATACAAATGACCTCTTACAGTCTTGTAAACTCTTAAAAGGTATAGCCAACAGGTCCACCTGCATATTACTACTGTCAAAGCATGGGTGATAGCAATTAACAACACTATGCTTTCTGTACATGGAACTGGGGGAAGAATAGCATTTTGGTTGTACACATGGATAATATTGTTCTTACAATGGATGGCTAGCTGCGTGACTTGTGAAATCATTGGTTAAGAAGCATAAATAAAACATGGGTGATCTCGAATACTTATTCAGGAATGGTAATATCTAGATTCAACAAATGTATAATGGATGCCAAAGAATTTAGGTCAGATTTATAGAAATTAGATAGTGCATTTGAAACAAACTTTTCATTGATGGATGGAAGAAAATAGAAGTTCAGGGAGATACCTTGATAGATCCTATTTCATATTGTGCTTTACATAATGCGTCTAGTTCCTCCTTTGAGTATTTCCTTGTTTGTGGTCTGCAACATAGTACATGCTCCTTATGTCGACCAAACATATATTTTTTACATTCCTCAAAGACTGAATTGTTGTGCATGTATGATTTTATAAGTATTTTATATTTGTATCTACTTTCCTTCTTCTTCATCAGGTTTCTGCTGTTAAACTTTCCATGAGTACAGAGGAAGAGAGGGAGGAGGAAATTAGAAAAGCAGCTATGTTTGCAGATATTTATCTCAGGGCTCATAAAGATACTCTCATTATGACTAGTAGAGAACTTATCACGGGAAAAAGTTAGCCTTTCTAACGCTTATATTGCTTAATATATCACACTGATGTAGTTAAATGCATACTTCTAGCATACTCATTCTTTGGAGGGTTTTTTTAAATATATATATATATCTTGTTTGTTCCTGAGGTGGCTACTCATTCTTTGGTTAGGTCCTCTGGAGAGTTTAGAAATCAACGTCAAAGTAAGTGCGGCACTGGTGGAAATAGTTCAAAGGATTACTACAAAACCGCGCTACATCCTTGCAAAGGTATCAAATAACCAAGTTTTCATCCGTCCTCTCTTTTGCCTTCATGCTGAATGTGTTGGTTATTATTCTTGAAAAAAGTTAGGGAAGAAAAGAAAACACCAGAGTTACGTGGAAAACCCTAGACCATAGAGAAAAAACCACGATAAAAGTTTTTTATTTTTAATTCAGATACACAGTACACAATATAGGGACAGGTATAAATAACCAAACAATAAGAAACCCTAGACTGATAAAAGACCAAAACACCCTTAGGGCTAAAATATAATTTCTAACACTCCCCCTCAAGTTGGGACGTAGATGTCAATGAGACCCAACTTACTAATATAGGTGTCAAAAGTCTGTCTAGGTAACCCTTTGGTGAGAACATCCGCAGCTTGTTGGCTGGACGGAACATAAGGAATGCAAATGCTACCGTTATCCAGTTTTTCTTTGATGAAGTGTCAGTCAATCTCAACGTGTTTGGTTCTGTCATGTTGAATCGGATTGTTTGTAATATTAATGGCAGCCTTGTTATCATAGTAAAGTCTTATCGGGTCATGACTTTCTTGATGTAGATCTACCAGAACCTTCTTCAACCAAATCTCTTCACATATACCCAAGCTCATAGCCTTGTATTCGGCTTCGGCACTGCTTCTAGCCACGACAACCTTGCTTCTTACTTCACCAGGTAACTAAGTTTCCCCACACAAAAGTACAGTATCCTGAGGTGGATTTCCTATCTGTAACAGAACCGGCCCAGTCTGAATCTGTGTAGGCCTCGATACACCTTTTATCATGCTTTCTGAAAACCAAGCCTTTTCCAGGAGAAGACTTCAGATACCTTAGGATCCGTGTAACTTCCTCCATGTGTCTTTCATACGGAGCCTGCATAAACTGATTGACCAAGCTAACTGCATATGATATATCAGGTCTGGTATGCAAAAGATATATCAGTTTCCCCACAAGCTATTGATATCTCTCTTTGTTCACAAGAACATCATCTGTTGACTCTATCAGATTGAGGTTGGCTTCTATAAGTGTATCTGCAGGTTTACACCCTGTCATTCCAGTCTCTCTCAACAAATCGAGTGTGTATTTCCTCTGAGACACTAAGATCCCTTCCGTTGATCTTGCTACCTCCATTCCTAGGAAACATCTCAAGGCACCGAGATCTTTTATCTCAAACTCATCTGCCATCGTCGTTTCAACCTGTCAATCTCTGCTGAATCATCTCCTGATAGTATAATATCGTCAACACAGACAATCAAGACTGCTATTTTTCCTGGTGCTGACTTCTTAGTGAACAAGGTGTGATTTGAATGCCCTTGAACAAACCCCTGAGATTTAACAAAGGTGGTGAATCGATCGAATCAGGCTCTAGGGGACTGCTTCGGGCCATACAAGGATTTTTTTAATTTGCAAACCTGATTGCCGAACTGTGCTTCAAAACCTGGAGGTGGGTTCATATAAACCTCTTCTTCCACCTCACCATTCAGAAAAGCATTTTTCACATCCAACTGATGGAGGGGCCAGTCTTGATTAATAGCCACGAAGAGGCGAACACGAATAGTGTTAAGTTTTGCCACAGGTGAGAAGGTTTCTGAGTAATCCACTCCATACGTCTGAGTGAATCCTTTTGTAACCAATCTGGCCTTATATCTGTCGAGAGTTCCATCTGACTTGTATTTGACAGTAAAAATCCACTTACACCCTACGGTTTTGTGACCTCCCAGAAGACTAACCAGATCCCACGTTTTGTTAGTCTCAAGGGCCTGCATTTCCTCCTTAATTACAACTCGCCATTCAGGAATTTCCCAGAGCTATCGGCAAATCCAAGGTAGCATTAATCTCAATCTCACTGATCTTGTCAGCCTGTTGATCTGTACCCAACTGTTGTTCATTTTCAGTCCCTTGAGCACCACTTGGCGCTTCATTACTGCCATCATCCCTGACTTCGCCTGAGTCCCCTATATCACCTTCAACATACTCATTGTCATTATGACTAGGGGTACCTTGAAATCCTCCAGACGTAGAGCACGTAAACCGCTATTTAAAAATGAAAAATTTAATTGAAAAAACAAAATGCTAGAGCCGGTTCCGGTTTTGACTCTTGAACACCTTCCGGCGGAGCAACATGGGAAACAATTTCAGGAACTATTTCCTTTTGGGATGCTTCCTATAGTAGGTTATCCAAGGCACTTGTTTTTTAGGGAGGATAGGCTCATTTGTTTTAGGGATAGGTTCGGGAAATAAGTCTAACGGAGCAGAGTAGGTGGAAGTGTTAGCCTCTTCACTCGAAGTCTCTCCCTGAAGAGGACTAACAACACTTGTAGCCCCGTTGATGGAGCGGATACCCAACAAAGACACATTTTTGGGCCCTAGGAGCAAATTTACTCTGGTGAGGACCATGATTATGGACGAAAACGATGCACCCAAAAACCCTAAGAGGAACATCTGGGAAAAGGCGAGTGGACGAGATGGATTCTTTAAAATGCTCTAAGGGGGTTTGGAATTTGAGCACACGGGAGGGCATCCGATTTATGAGATGAGCTGCAATAAGAACAACATCTCCCCATAGATACGAGGGTAAGGATGCAGGTATCATAAGGGATCAGGCTACTTCGATGAGGTGACGATTATCCGTTCGGCTACCCCATTTTGCTGAGGTGTATAGGCACAGGAATTTTGGTGGACGATTCCTTCAGAGTTTAAGAACTCATGAAGGGTCTGATTAACAAATTCACGCCCATTGTCACTTCGAAGAATGGCGATTTTGGTATTGAACTAGGTTTCGACGGTGGTGTAAAACTATTGAAAGACCGTTGTCACTTCAGACTTGTTTGTAAGAAGAAACACCCATGTAAGACGGGTGTGATCATCTATGAAGGTAAGAAACCACCGTTTACCTGACACCGTTGTGACATTCGAAGGGCCCCAAACGTCACTATGTATCAGGTGGAAGGGTCCGGAAGGTTTGTAGGGTTGTGAGGTAAAAGACGCCCTAGGCTGTTTAGCATGAATACAAACATCACACGACAAAGATGACACATTCACATTTCGAAATAAATGGGGAAATAGATATTTCATATAATGAAAGTTTGGATGTCCAAGACGAAAATGCCATAATAAGAAATTAGTTTTAGAAATAGTAAGAGAAGACAGTAAACAAGTGCTAGATAAACTCCTAAAAGAAGCATCCTTGGAAAGGAAATAGAGCCCTCTATTGTGCCGTGTAGTGCCAATCATCTTCCCCGAGCTCAGGTCCTGAAACGAAACATTATCTGGGTTTGGGTGTGTGCTGCAGAATATAATTGCTTTTGCAGTTTAAGCTAATCATGCATGGTTGAGATGATTTGGCATATTTGTCATTTGAAACTGGGATCATTCAAGTGCTAGATGCTTGAATCCTTATATCATAATCCTATTCTGGACCTGAAACTTCTCTTATTGGACGACAGAGCACAGTTTATCAATTTAAGATAATGTGAAATATGTCCTGGCTTTCATAATATTAATTATTAACATCGTTTAATTGTAATAAAAGTTATAAAACAAATGATTACAAATAAATTGTTTTCCTTAAACAATTGGAGACTTCGTGCATTGATACACACATCTACTCGGAAGCACCTCCTTTTCTGATCAATTTAAACAACCTAAAAACTGGGCTAGAGTACAAAATTATCTTGCAGAACCAAAACTCGAAAAGCAAGACAAATTTATATCAATCTATCTATCTGCTTAATTTAGGGTGGAATTACCTCATCAGACATTGCTACAAAGGCTCTTGAAGCAAAATGTGCTAGGATAATTGGACAGGCCCTTTCTGGGGTTCCCTTGTGGCAACTAGGCCATGAAAGTAGACATCCTGGAGTTCCGTACATTGTTTTCCCAGGTAAATTTAAATAAGCTTCTTTTTTTTTTTTTTCTTCTCCTTTTCTAGACTTTCCAATTTGTAATAACTCGATTATGATCTCTGACTATTTTGAGTTATCTGTCTTAGGTAATGTTGGAAGTAGTGAAGCACTAGCAGAAGTAGTCAGTACTTGGGCTCTTCCTGCCAGACTTTCCTCTTCAAAAGAGATTCTTCTTGTAAGTTTATTATTATTATTATTATTATTTTTTATTTTTTTAAAATTTAAAATTTTTATATTATTATTATTATTATTTAAATGTTAAATTCTCTAGTAATTTTCCCTAAATTTTTTAATGTCATTCCAAATGAAGAGGGCAGAACGAGGTGGGTATGCAGTGGGAGCTTTCAATGTCTATAATCTGGAAGGAGTTCAGGCTGTTGTTGCTGCTGCTGAAGAACAACACAGTCCCGCCATATTACAGGTAAGGTACCATGTAGTTTAAAGGATAAAACATTCTAAACATTCTAAAAAATATGCCAAATCAGCTTAACTTTCTTCATTGCTTTCATGACCTTTGCAAAAATACATGTGCTTTCATGATTGCATATTTATTCCTTTTTTATAGAATTTTTCCAGATTATTCTCTCCTGATTGTTTTTTGTTAGCAAAACTCTTTAGTCTTTCTTCAGATACTGCTGGATTCTGTTTCTAAAAGATGACCAATAAAACCATGCTCCTTGCACTTATTGTTAAAAAAAAAATGCAAATTCTTCAAATTTCCAGATCCATCCGGGTGCCTTAAAGCAAGGAGGGCTCTCTTTGGTTTCATGCTGTATTGCTGCTGCTGAACGAGCCCATGTAAGTGATGATCCTTCTCAAAAGGAGGGGGGAATAGAATAGGAAAAATAGAATTTAGAACATCGATTCTATATTTCTATTTGATGTTATTGGGGCGGTTCTTAGTTTTAAGAGTGTACATTGAATATTCCTGAACTCTATTACAGGCTCTAGCACGGCTTTTATAAAGTGTGGAAGAGTAACCAATGCTACAGTTTTAAATTTTCTTTAAAAGAACACGAAGTAGTGATGCTTCGTATTGTATGTTTTGCTAGTATTGTTCATTCTGAAAATACGAAGAAAAAAACAAGGGGAAAAGAAAATGGGGAAAGCATGGGACTCTAGTTTTTAAAACATAGATTTCTCATCATCGAATATCTGTAGGTACCCATTACTGTTCACTTTGATCACGGAAATTCAATGCAAGATCTGTTAGAAGCTGTTGAATTGGTATGTCTTCTAGGTTTTTAAAGACGTTTTCAGTACTAACCATTTGATTTTGTATCAAGCATTAATGTAAAAAATTTCGCTTACTATTTGGTTGATAAGTTGCTTTTCTTACTAGGGATTTGATTCAGTAATGGCAGATGGTTCACATCTTCCATTTAAGGAAAATATTGCCTACACTAAGTTCATTTCTTCCTTGGCTAAATCAAAGAACATGCTAGTGGAAGCTGAACTTGGAAGATTATCAGGAACAGAAGATGACTTGACTGTCGAAGATTATGAAGCAAGGCTGACCGATGTTTCGCAGGTTACTTCTCTTTCTGCTATATAGAAACGTTTTCTTTAGCTTAGCATAGAAAAATAATACTGGTGTCAAACAATTCAGGCTCAACAGTTTATTGAGGAGACTGGTATAGATGCTCTAGCAGTGTGCATTGGTAATGTCCATGGAAAATATCCACCAGGCGGCCCGAATCTCAGACTCGATCTGCTCAAGGTTTAGTATATAAACATTTATATTCAAGCCATTCTAGTTTAAAAATGTGTCTCGTCTCCAACTATTCTAATGTTACAATGAGAGATTTTAGATTACTTTGCTTGTTCATGAACACTAACTGATTGGGTGAATGGCCGAAAAATGATGATGTAATTAGTGTCATATGGTTGAATAACTTTTGTTTAGGTTAAGTGATATAATATGAAATTTATCTTCACTCACCAGCTTAAGCTTTTGGATCAATCGGTGATTTAACATGCTATCAGAGCAGATGGTCCTTTGTTCAACGTTATTTCCTCCCCAATTAATATTGATTTTCACTTGTTGGGTCTTCTAAATGTTTTAAGCCCACATATGGAAGGGAGTGTTAGATGATATAATATTAAATTTACCTTCATCCATCATCTTAAACTTTAACCATTTAGTTGGATTTTTGTTTCCTTTAAGTAGGACCTTGAGTCATATGAATCTAAACTAGCATAATTTTATATGAGTAAACTGATTTTGATAAATTCTTTAACAAGGACTTGCATGCTTTGACCTCAAAAAAAGAAGTCTTGCTGGTGCTGCACGGAGCTTCAGGTTTGCCTGAGAGCCTCATAAAGGTATGAACCTTTAATCTTCTTTAACACTACGCTTACTATGAGTTCATGTCAAATTTTATTTCTGGAAAGAAATCAACCATCGAGATTTTGAGATAATTAACGAAGGACCCGTTTGGTAATCATTTAGTTTTTTGTTTTTGAAAATTAAGCCCATTTCATCCATATTTCTTTGCTTCTTTCTTAAGTACAATTGTTGAATTCTTAGCCAAATTTCAAAAACAAAAACAACATTTTAAAAGCTACTTTTTTTAGTTCTCAAATTTTGGCTTGGTTTTTTAAACCATTGGTGAAAAGTAGATAACAAAAGAAGAAATCTGGAGGTAGAAGTAATGTCTGCAGGCTTAATTTTAAAAAACAAAAACAAAAAATAAAATGACTACCAAACGAGATCTAAATTAATTTGAATAACATCTGATTGTACGAACAGGCTTGCATCAGGGATGGAGTGAGAAAGTTCAACGTAAACACTGAGGTTCGGAAAGCATACTTGGATTCGTTGAATAACCCCAGCAAAGATTTAGTCCATGTGATGGAATCAGCCAAAGAATCCATGAAAGCTGTGATTGCAGAGAAGATGCATCTATTTGGCTCTGCAGGAAAAGCATTCTGAGTTGAACTATGATGCTCTTTCCTTCTATTTAAACTGAACAATCAAACTACATACTGCATAGCATGTAGTTAATAAATGGTTATCTGTAACTTCCATTTAACTTGTAACTGATTATCTTATTCTTTTTCCTCCAAAAATAAAAAGCATTCCAATGTTCGTCTTTTTTTTAAAAAAAAAAATAAAGGAAGCATAACATCCATTGATAAAATGAAAAGAGGCTAATGCTCAATGATACAATAACCTTTAAAAGAAACTAGAAATTGTCAAAAATACAAAAGGAGAAAAAATATTATTGAGATACAAAGAGAAGACATTAAAAACCAAACATTTAGGGGCTGTTTGGGGCTGAGATAATATTGGATGTCTGGAGTTATGATGTTTGGGGAGTTCTGATGTCTGTGTTTAAGTGTGTAGAGTTGTTATGTCTGAGTTCATGTTTGTGTTTGGGTATGCATATGTCAATGCTGTTTGGTTCAGTTTTTTGTACTTTAAAATAATTTGTCTATATGAACACTATTTTTTTTCAAATTTTATAATTCAATTTTCGGTATTCAATTATTGTCTCTTAAATAATTCTTTATAATTGTTGTTTAAAAAAAAACTCAATCAAAAGTTAAGATTAATCGTAAATGTTCAACGAAATACCAACATTTAAAAATATGAAATTTAATTCTAAGCTAGGGATTAATGTACCAACTTTCCTTCTAAAACCTTTTTCCACTCTATAATACTAAATATATATATATATATATAATTTTCAATCATGACTTGAAAGCTTTTTTCAAAATTAAGGCAAATAAAAAATAAAATAAAAATAAAAATAAATGAGTGAAAACAGTATTTATAAATTTAATTTTTAAAAACTATCAAGAACTAAATGGTTATGAATGGCCAGTTAAATATGTTATTGAGACATTTAAGAATAAAAAATGTTTTGCTTCGGTTTGATTTAAGGGATTTTGTCGAGGCTTTTCTCATATATATTCACGGATAAGTTTTCTATAGAGGTTTTATAATGAATTTTTGAATAGTAGATTTTGAATATTGACATTGTATATGAAGAGATTAATATATATATCTATATATATTTATTTATTTTTGAGAAATTTTGTACAAAGATTTAATCTAAAATATTGTGATTTTTTAATGAGCATTATACAGATAAATAATTGATATACTAAGCAAATAAAAGTGAAAACTTAAATAAAATATACTCTATCATAGGACATTGAAGGAAAAAAACGATGTATGTAAATTGAAGGTAAAAAATGGGTGCATGGATCTAGATTGAAATATCATAGTTTCTTAATAAAATGGATATAGTGAAAAAAAAATTAGACCCGAAGTATAATGAAATAAACTCAAGAAAAAAAATAAAGAAATAAAAAAGGAAGTGGGCCATAGGAAAGGAGAAGAGAGTGACAAGAATGAAGTATATTGAAATAAACTCAAGAAAAGAATAAAGAAATAAAAACAGAAGTGGACCATAGGAAGGGAGGAGAGATTGACGAGAATGACGATTGGGTATGAAAAGAGATGAGACATAGGAAGTAGGGGATGGAGAAGCTAGTTGTTAAATGAGGGTTCCTGTGCACATATTAAAGGAAGTGAAAAGGGGAGATGGTATATTAGTGGGCCAAACGATGATATAGACTATATCATCTCCCCACATAGGATATTGGGTCCCCACACAAGCTCTTAGGATGTTTAGGGTCAGTTAGTTATTATAGTCCTAGGTTATTATAGTTAAGTTATAATAGTTTGTGTTCGAGATGTAGATTATTTTAGTTTGGGTTATAATAGTAAGTGTTTGAGGTGTAAACTATTTTAGTTTGAGTAGGAAATAATAAAATCTATAGCAAAGAATAAAAAAATTGATGAATGTAAAATAGTAAAAATAGCAAATAAGAGTTTTGAAATAGTGTTGATTGTAGCTAATTGGGGATTTTGTAAAATATTAATATTTACTGTAGCAAGAGGTTGTTATTATAATCTTAGGATAATTCTTGAACCAAATGCCCCTTTAAAACCGAACAAACCAGCTCCAAAAAGGAAACCAAAACTAAAGAGCACATAAATTATAAAGCCAAAGTAGAGATGTTCATGGGGCAGGGAAGGCTTCTCCATCCCCATATCAATAAACGAAAAGGTTGAAATGAAAATTAGAAAATAATTTATAGATAAAATAATAATAATAATTATTATTATAATATTATAAACTCATGTAAACAGAATATGAGTTAATAATAATAATAATAATAATAATTATTATTATTATTATTATTACAACATAAAACTCATGTGTAACATACAAATACATATGAAGTTGTGAAAGTAAAATGGCCATCATATATTTATGATCTAACCATCTGTTTTATTGAGCTTCCCTCAAAAGGAAGACAGGCCCTGAATGTGTGAATATTGTCACAGCCAGAGCCTTAATGGTAGAGTAATCTTTCTGGTTTACAACCTTACGGTAGCTTTACTATTTATTGCTCTCTTGGCCTCCAACTGAATAGAAAGTGTTTTTTCTGATGCTTTTTCAGCCTTGACTTTGTGAATGCTTTCCATTAGAACACGCTTGTTTTTGTAGACGTTTCCCTTCACTCTAATATACATTTGATGATAAATATGCTTATCTATCTTCTCACATTCTCTGTATTTGCGCAGTAATCTTCGCAGGACTCTCATTCTTCTCATCCATAACAGCTTTGTAGGCAACCTTGCTTCCTTTGTTCCTCTTCGTTTTCCATTCCCTGAGTGTCGTCCTCTCGATTTTGCATCGCTGCGTCGTCGAGATCGCGATTTTGAATGAGTTGTTGTCAATCTTTTGATGATCAAGCCATCTTTTATGAGCTTTCTGATGCTCATTCCTGGTAGTTACAATGTTTTTATTCTATTAGAAACAAGTTTGCTGCTTGAATTGTCAATATCAGGTACAAAATTCTTTCCTGAAACTAAAGAACTCATTGTTCACTCTTGAGTTAAATTTGGTAGAATCAATTATTATAAGGGTGAGAGTGATGGTTGAAGTAGTGATTTTGAAAAATGAGTTAGATACGTATGATTTTGTGAAATTAATCTTTATACAATTGTATTTATGTTTGGTTCCAAACTCTAAAAAGTGGTTTCATATATTTAAAAGTGGTTTTGAATTATTATATTTTGTTTCAAAAGTGATTTTAGAATTATCAAATCACTAACGTAGTATTTTCTATTTGAGAAATTATTTAACTAAATACTTATGAAAATAGGATTGTTTTCAAATATAATAAAATGAACCAAAATATTTACAAAAATAGTAAAATGTCACTATTTATCAGCGATACACTAATAAAACTACTATGATCTATTAGTGGTGGACTAACATTTTGCTATATTTGAAAATATTTTTAACAAATTTTCCATGAAAGTATATATTTTTTTCATTTGTTTACTGTTAAACTTTTATATGCATTGTTGATATGTTGAGTAAATAAATGTGTGATATATCAAATGAAAATTGAGATCATATATCTTGTTTGATTTACTTACTAAGCACTTCTTCATGGTAGGTAATACTTGTCATTTTTTAACAGATAATTTAAATTAAAAAAATCATTTTACAAATAGCTAACGGGCAATATTTTAATAAAAATGAACTAGATAGTCATTTTTTGGACTTATTCCCAGTCAACCATCTCGACAAAAATCGTATATCAACTCATTCTTCTGAAAAATCAATTTAAAATGCTTTTAGTCTTTAGATTTTCCTTCAATTTTATTCAATGTCAAACATCTGGATGCGATTTCAACACGACAAAAATGATTTTAGAATCATTTTAAATATGATTGGTTACGCACTCACAAGCAAATTTCAGGACAGATCAAATTTTAACACAAAAAAAAAAAAGAGAGAGAAGAGAAAAGAAAAGAGGTAATAACTCGAGCAAAGTTGCAGTGCTTACTTGAATTGGCTAAGGAGATGGTGACGGTCTCGGCGGGATCAAGCCATACACGACGTTTGCCGCAGTCGAGGCTGCTGGCGGCAAGCCGCTTTTGTAGGGTGAGGGACACCATTGTTGGTGCTGCTTATGGTGGCTTCTCCTCAAAACTGAACTGGGTTCTTCTTGATGGGTCACTATAGCAAACTTGAAAGAGCGTGAGATAAAATAAATTGGCTTGATTTCTATATGAAAACAAATTTGAAAGCTGTTATATAGAAATAAAAATGCTAGTTGCTTGGTTATGTGTTACTTGGGATGCAAGGGATTATGCCTTTTTTGGTATCTTCTATATTCCATTTGTTTGTTTGACCATACAAACGAGTTTGAAAATTTGTGTTTCCTTTGGGCCAAAGTAAAGTAATTTTTTAGTGGCCTTACTATTTTGAAGTGTGAAATTATATTATGTTATAGTGCATAATACCACTTGCATTCCATTAATTTCATCCATTTAGGATAGACTACTAGTCTTTTCACTAGTTAACCACAATTACACTTTTTCTTTTCTTTTCTTTTTTTTAAATTATATTGGGTAATTTAGGGATTTGCAGGCATCTCTTCAACTTTTCAAATATTACAATTATGTCAAAATTTTCAACTTTTCAATTTTTCCAAAAATATTTTCAATGTTTTGAACTTATGTTGGAACAACTATTTTAAGGAGCACTAAAAAATAGCCAATGCAATTTTTTTCTAGCCAAAATTATTATCCTCCAAACACATTTAACTACCATAAGAAGTTATCTATTAATTTTTTTTAAAATAACTTCTAAACAATTTTTCAACAAAGAGAGATATTGTTTCTCTTCTAATTGGACTTAGAGAAGTTAATTAAGATTTAATATGTGCCTCGTATAAAAAGATTTAATATGCTCTACTAAATTAAAATCCAATAACAATTAAATGGCAATTTAAAAAATACTACATGTTTTCTTTATGATTTACAAAGTTTGGTTGGTGCTCATAGATTGGAAATGTCCATATATGAATTTTTCAATTGTCCATACTCAACTTTTCAAACGATCTATGGAGTTGTCCGCCTTCGAGATACCGTCGATCGCTATCCATGTCACTTGTCGACTGTCAATTGCCATTGTCGATAAGTTTCTATGGGATTCTCTGTTCTCTCTCCCTACGACAACCCTCATATTTCCAACATAAAGTAGCCCTAATTTATCTATTTAATTACAAAATTGTCACAAGTCTTTATTTACATAAATGCGCTTCAATTTACGAATAACTAGTCATTCTCAATTGTGTATCAATGGTACATCAAGTATGTTAAGTACCTATTAATAGTCTATCAAGCATGTATCAATAGTGTATCAAGTGTATCAAGTGTATACTAGTAATTCAAGTGTATTAAGGGTATTAAGTGTATATCAGTGACATATCAAGTTTGTATAGGTGCATCGGTTGTATCCATACTCTTTTAACCTTTAGTGGGCTATGTTTGTTTGTTTTTTTTTTTTTTTTTTTTTATCATTTTTTCAAAAATAATAAGTGTGGGCTATGAGTCTAATGTTTATCAAATCTACAAGAAATCCTTTTTTTGGAGTGTCTTTAAATATTTTATTTATTTTTTTAAAAAAAAATTATTCTAAAAATTAACAAATTCAAGTAAAAGAGTAAAATCTAAGTACATCCAAGATGCATTCATTTTTATGTATCTCAATCTCATCACACACATAAAATATTAACTAAAAATTTTAAAAAATAATTAAGAATGATTTGTCATGTGACAAATTAATTTGCTTTCAAATTCCATTGGCAACGGCCTCTTCTTCTTCTTCCTGAGCACAAATAGCACTAAAATCTTCACATCTTAGCACATAATTCTCCACCATTAATGGCTTACATAAACAATTCTCCAAAATTGAAACTCGCCTCTAAATCTCCTAGAATAACTTTACTATGATTTTTTAATTTTTTTTCTTCTTTCAATTGAAAATATATTGATCGATGAGAACTTTTCAATGTCCTTCCGTTTTTTTTTTCTTTCTTTCTTTTAAGTTTCTATTGCTAATTGGTTTTGCATCCATTCCATTTTTTTTATAAATATATATGTGAAAATATTTTCAAATAAAAAAATTGAGAAATTGGAATGGATGGCAAAACCAATCAGAGAAATTGCAAATGAAGTTGAAGCTTTTTGGATTTTGCATATATAGCATAATTTTTTAGTTTTAATTCTTAGTTTTTCTATCTTTCCATTTTAACCTTCTGCATTCCTTCTCCCTTTATGGATTTGAATTGATTTTTTGGTAGAAAAATCTAATGGGTCTTTTTAAAAAAATATATTTAATAATAACTAAATGTTATAATTAAAATTTAAAATGTTACCATTTTATATTTTATTTTATCTTTTATACAGTAACATTGAAAGAAAATATATAGGGGCAATATATAACAATTTTAACATTTGAGTTCCGAATTAAAATGTCTTTAACCTAGTTACCCCTTTCAATGACACATTTTTTTCTCCTTTTTTAGTAACAAATTTAGTTCATTTTATTTATATTTTGCACATATTTTCAAATTAATTTGGATAGTTTTAGAAATTTTAATTTAATTTAGTACCATTATTAACATAATTTTTGTGGGGTAATGGGTAGATTTCTTTTCTATTTGGCTAGCTATGTTGGTTTTGTTAGTACAAATGTGAAACACTTGAAAGATAAGAAAAAAAAAGTGAAAAAAAAAACATAAATAAAAGATGTTAGTAAAACATGTATATTTCATTCTATAAGCACAATATTCCAACTGTAACTGCAGTATATCATATATAAGACACGAATGTATTAGACATAGATTAATGAGTATTTGAAGAAAGACATTAGTGTATCAGCAGTATATTTAACAACAATCAACATTCTAACTGTATCAACAACTTATATAACAACAATCAACATTTAATCAGTAATTATTTTGAAGTAAAGTACGAGTGTTTCATTTTATAAGCATGATATTCTTGGTGTATCAACAATATGTTAGTTATAAGACATGAATGTATCATACACCAATCAACAAATACTTGAAATAAAACATGAGTTATCAATAATGTATCTAATGGCGATCAACATTCTATGTGTATCAACAGTATATCACATATCAATAAACTTTTAAGTGTATCGACAAGTATATGCATATCAAACAACTTTCAAGAATATAATGTTAATAGTATATCGATAGTATATCACATATCAATCAACATATGAACAATATATTAGATATCAAATAACTTTCAAGTCTATCAACAGTATATCAAATATAACAATTTTTAAAGGCCTTTTGGACTTTCTAGGTTCAGTAATTGGGTTGGGATGAGTTTTTTTTTGTTATATATGCAAACCTAAAAAATATGGAGTTACAGACCTAATATTTGTATTGTTTTTGGCTAATTGTGCAACTTGTCCTATAAAGAAATGTCACTGTCTATTATGTTGGGTTGTATGTCCTAAAACTCGTAGTTTTGTAAACAGTAAACATATATGAAGTTTATTCAAACAAGTATTGTTGATTGTTTAATAATTCTAAATCCAATAAACTACGAACCCTTGGCTATTGTCATGAATAATTAGACTTTATATGGAGACGTAAACTTGATCAAGTTCGAGTAAAATAGCCTAAACAGTCCGTATTACTTGGATTATGTTGGGTACCTATTTCTGGAGATACTATTGGATACGGTCTGCTCTATGATTGTTACAAATGTTGTAAAGTGTCATAAACGATGTGATCGGTTTGTTCATGTAGAGACATGTGAGCGGGGGTGTTCTACTCGATGAGATTGTATAAGATAGACCACGAAATAATCACTGTCACGTATTAACACCATTTACTGTTAACACTGATTAATTTCACTTCTTGATGACCTAGATAACCTGATCTAAATCCTGAGTTGTCTATGAACTCCTATTTATTCGAGATTATTCCTTGATCTGTATAAGTGAGGGTAAGCTCAATATCGTTGCTCAATATGCCTCTCATTTCAGGGATAAGACCGAGTAGATGGTTGGGACATAAGATTTGCAAGATGGAATTCACTCTACCCATTTTAGGGATCGTAGAAAGGTTGTTCCCTTAAGGGTTGATCCTGGGTCTTGAACAAGGGGCCCTATCCTTTCATGGCCTGAGAGGGAATGGATTTAGTGATTATGTTCCTAAATCAATTGTTCATTAGAGGGACAATGGTACTTAAGGAGAAAAGATGTAATTCAGGGGTATTTCGGTATTTATCCTAGCTGAGGTTACGAACAACCTGTGAAGTATCAACTTATTGATGATGGTTATATCAAATGGGCACACAATATATCTACAGTGAGAGGAGTACAACTAAAGGCTATAGTGGACAATCCTGTTAGTTGACGAATGTTGATTAACTAGGTTAAAAAGTTTGACCGGTTAGTCTCGGATCGTTAGAGCCCATGATCTGTAGGTCCATCGAGTCTCCTTGCTAGCTCACTATGGACAAAATTGAGGAACTAGGTGAAGTAAGAATTTGAAATGTTCAAATTCGAGTTTTAAGGAAAATTTTATTTTATATGAGATATAATTTACAATTAAATCATTGATTTATTAATTAATTTATCTTTTAGAGTATACTTGATCATTAGCATGAAAGTGTTTTTTAAATTTGATTAATGTGATTAATCAAAGCTAGATGTTAAAAACAATTTAGTATGTGATATTAAATTTGTTTATTAAAAACTTGAAAAAAGTCTCTTCCATTGTCAAGATCTTCATAACAGAGGTATCACCCTATTGCACGGATCTTGATGTTTAGGGTATGGAGCCACCGCCGTCGAGGTCAACGTGCGTAGGAACATAAAGCTTATAGGGTCACCACTCCCCGTCTTTATGTGCCTACGCGCAGGTCCGACCCTTCCGTTTTTACGGAAACTTCTGCATGCAGCTTCTCCCTTTCCGAGGGGAGTGAATCTCACTCGGCTTGTCATGCAGTAATCCTGATCAAAATATAGCCTGCAGTTGATGCCTTAATTGAAATTGTTTTGATTAAATAATTCCTAAAATTAGAACATTATATTTCATTTTTTTTAATAAAAAATTTAGTTAGTGAAAAAATCCAATTGTTGGATTTTCCCACTAACTAAGTAGACTTTGAAGTGTCACTTCCCAAGCTTGACACCTAAAGATTAGGTGCTAGTGGAGTTTGAGGTGGAAGACATGTAAGATAGGATTTTACATGTATTTTTTCTATAAATAATTTGATTTTTGAATTTTGTAAAATCTAATGTTTCTTTGACTATTGACCTAAACTCTTCCACCTAAATCTCTTTAATCTCTTTTTACTAAAGTGAAATTCCCTTGTTTTCACTAACAAATTCGTCCCACAATCGTGTTCTTCAACCGGAGAATAGCGAGGATTTTTCGTTGGTGGTGTCGATCAAGTTTGGGAGAGGAAGATTGCGGTGGATTCTACAAATGTTGTAATTTCTAACCCTTTATACATGCTTTCTTGTTTTTTATGTAATTAGAACGTTATCGATCATTGCTTCCATTATGCATGTGTTCTTTATATTCCATCATATTAGTGATAGATGCTGATAGATGTTTATCAGTATCTATCAACATCTACTAGTGATAAATAATAGTAGTCTATTCGTGTCTATCACTTACAGATAGTGACATTTTGCTATATTAATAAATATTTTGGTTTATTTTACTACATTTGAAAATAACCCTAGAAAAAAGAAAAAAAATTGGTTAATTAGTTTTGTGATTGGTTTAATTTCTATTTAGTTCTTAAATTTTAAAATGTTTGTTTATATTTTTAAACTTAATTTTTCACTAAATGCTCACTTTCAATTTTTTCGTTAATGCTTACAAATTAATTTTGAAAAAATAAAATTAATTTTATTACGGATGAAAAAAATAGGGAAACTGCATTAACTATAATTTTTTTAATTATTTAGTAAACATTAATCCTAAAAATTAAAAGTGGATATTTAGTTAAAAATAAAGATTAAATTGAAACAAAATTCAAATTTATAACCTCTTAAATCTAGTTCAAAACTTGGACTATGTAATATTTTGAAATGTCTAGACGAAATGAAAACTAAACTCAGAATGGAGAGAAATACTCTTCCCCAAATATTTTATAAATGAAAAATTAACTGAATTTGGCATAATCTTAGGAGATTATGACGTCATTATCTCGGCTGAAAATTTAACGGTTTGATGTTTCTTCTAATATTTTATTAATACTCTACGTTTCAAACATATAGAGATAGATATATAATCCTTTGTTTTCTTCACTGTCACTCTCTCTCTCTTCGCACGGAAAGGTATTCCAATGGCGGATCAGACTCAGAAACCCGAGCTTTTCGAACTCAACAATGGAACCATGCAAGTTCTCATTTCCAATCTTGGTTGCACCATCACTTCTCTCTCTGTTCCAGACAAAGATGGTAACAAACAAATTTGTATTTGCATTTTCCCCTTCAGTTTTTTGGGTTTTTTTTCGTAATGTTGTTGATCGTGGACTTTATGCAACTTTGCAGGAAAATTGGCTGATGTAGTCCTTGGATTTGATTCTCTCGACCCATATCTGGTAAGATTTTTCGCTCTCTCTGATGATCCATTTGAATTCGATCGTTCATTATCCGCGATTCAAATGGTTCTGGAGATCTCGGAATCGACGGAGTGTGAGGTTTTAATGGCCTGTATTTTCTTTCTGAACATTCCGACTAAAGGAATTGAAATGAAATTTGTTATGTTTGTGGATATGATTTTCTTATGTTGATTGGATTTCATTATGAACAGAAAGGTCTTGCGCCTTATTTTGGCTGCATTGTTGGTCGTGTCGCTAATAGAATCAAAGATGGGAAGTTCACACTCCATGGGGAACAATACTCTTTGCCTATTAATAAACCTCCAAACAGTCTCCATGGTGAGGAATTGGAAATTTTCATTGGTTCTGTCTGTTCATGGATCTCGCATGTTGCAATACTCGGAGGTTTTGAATTGCAGAGAATTCTAATTTTACTCAAATTATGACCTGAATCTGCTGTGAATTCTTTCTTTGATCTGAAATCTTACAACATGCATCGAGTTTATATTTCCCATTTGTTTTGTTATTTCAATTATTTGTTCGAACATGTCCTCCCTCCCCAACCCAATCTACCTTGTGGTGGAAATCTTGGTTGTTGATCATGTTCATTTTGTTTATAAGGGCATGCAAAGTTTTAAAAGAATTCTGCTAAATTGAAGTATCTTCGTCGAATATGTTACATTTCGTGGTGCTGAGTATATGGAAGAAACTTTTAGTTTTGCTCTTCTTCGCTTCTCCCTATCTGTATGATATTAGCATCTTTAGGAATAGTCTGAAGTACTCTCTCTTCTTCTTTCAGGTGGGCACAAAGGATTTGACAAGAAAGTATGGCAGGTGAGTGAATACAAAAAGGGGGAGAATCCGTCCATCACCTTTAAGTATCATAGTGCTGAAGGAGAGGAAGGTAATCTAATATTCATCCACTCATTTTGGTTTACCCAGATGATTTAGGCCCCATTCATTAACCATTTGATTTTTAGTTTTTAGTTTTTGAAAATTAAGTCTATAAAATACTCATTTCACCTCTAGTTTTTGTCTCTTATCGACTTTTTACCGATGTTTTGAAAAACCAAGTCAAATTTTGAAATCGAATAAAAAGTAATTTTTAAAATTATTTTTGTTTTTGGAATTTGGCTAATAATTCAACTATTGTACTTAGGAAAGATGCAAATCATTGTAAGAAATTGAAGAAAATCGCCTAATTCTTAAAAACTAAAAACAAAAAACGAAATGATCACCAAAGGTGGTCTTAATTTTGAAGATTAGCAATTTTTTCCTCTGGCAACAGGTTACCCAGGAGCTGTCTCTGTTACTGCAACATACTCACTCACTTCGAGCACAACAATGAAACTTGATATGGAGGCAATTCCTGAAAACAAGCCCACCATAATCAACTTGGCTCAACACACCTACTGGAACTTAGGTGGCCATAACTCAGGGGATGTTCTCAACCATTCAATTCAACTTTGGGCAAACCATATAACACCAGTTGATGAGAACACTGTCCCAACCGGAGAAATCATGCCCGTCAAAGGCACCCCTTTCGATTTCACTTCTGAAAAGAAGATAGGTACCTCTATTCATGAGGTTGGCATGGGATATGACCACAATTATGTTCTTGACTGTGGAGACGAAAAATCGGGGTTGAAGCATGTTGCAAAAGTGAAGGAACCATCGAGCAGTCGGGTCCTGAACTTGTGGACCAATGCCCCTGGAGTGCAGTTTTACACAGGTAACTCTGTCAATGGTGTTGTTGGTAAAGGAGGGGCTGTTTATGGTAAGCATGCAGGCCTTTGTTTGGAGACACAAGGATTTCCCAACGCAGTGAATCAACCCAACTTCCCATCTGTTGTTGTTAAACCGGGTGAGAAGTATCAGCACACTATGCTATTTGAGTTTTCAGCCGAATAGAGTTATTGAGTTTCTAAGAATAATTTGTGACAATAAGGTTCATTTCCAGTTTATTTTACAAAAAATAGTTTTGTTTTGAGTATTTCCTCAATGCCTTTGCTTTGGCTTTTACTTATCCTTTTCTTTTATCTGGAAGTTTGGTAGATGAGTTGTTTAAAGCATCATATTCTTTTAGGATTGCAGATGGTATAAAATCCCACTGCCAAGTGTGGTTGGACCTTGCCTTTAGCTAGAGATCTCTCCTCTTAGGCCCATCATTGTCAAAATCCCTTTTATCTTTAGACCTTGCTGAAATTATTTGACATAAGTTTTAGTTTAACTTACCTTGTTGGAACCCCTACCAATCACTCAAGGTAATCTTTGGTTCATGAGATTCTTGGATGCTCATTCCAAGACATCTTTGGATGGCGGTTCTAAATAAAACAAAAATAAAAATAACAAAAGACATCTTTGGATGGTTGGAAAATCTTGAACATGCAAGTCCAATAAATATTACTTCCACATAATTGCCCCTTAACCAACATAGTTTAGGGGCATGTCATTTTTTAATGGGTTAAAATCACTCGAAAACATATTTCTAATCAATCATAAATCGAATAAAATTGCACTTAAAAGTGAAAAACCAACTTTGATCTATAAAAACCCACAACCCATATGATTTTTCTTAGTTTTTCTTAGTTAAGCTATATAAACATCATTTTCACTTGTCATCACTTTTACTAATGTTTTAAAGCCAATTTTGAAGACTAAAAAATATTTCTTAAAACTTATCTTTTTTTTTGAAAATGGACTAGAAATACATCCCTTTCCTCGTAAAACATTATAAGAAATTAAGAAGAGAGACTTAATTTTCAGAAAATCAAATAATTATCAAACAAGATCAAAATAATTTTAGATATCACAAAAAAAGTGATTTTAATCAATTTTTTTTAACTCTCAAATATTAAGTCAAATACCTCTTCTTCCAATAAGATTTCTAGACAAAACTCCTTGGAATTGAACAGAGGGAATTAAAATACTAATTTAACGCCATAAAATAATACAGCTAATGGAAAAATAACTCAATCGCCAAACATTCCAAAATTTAATCAAGTTGTTGGCCTTGAACATCATCTTTCCCTGGGTGACTCCCATAGTTGCTCCTCATACTCGGCACTTATTTTTTGTTTAGGACGCTCAACATTGCACTTGCGGCAGCTCATGTTCCCTCTATAATTTAGAAAGTCACACCTATAGAAACCAAACGTTTTGACATTAGTCCTCCTGTAAATTGGTTAAACTGCCCATTGAAACATATGAGACTGACATGAGTATAGCTCAGCATAATAAACATGTATTTTTCTTAATGTTGGAGGTTTAAATCTTCATCATCATTTAATGAAAAAAATAATAAAAAGAAAAGTCAAAATGAGCGGAACTCAATTGGTATAGTGCTTATATTGACAATATCGAAGTCAAAGGTTCGATTCTCTCACCCCACATATTATCAAAATAATAATAATTATAAAGGGTGCATGAGAGTAAACTTACGAAGGACATTCCCATTCTCCTGGATTCATTTCCCTCTTTGGTCGATGTTTTCGACAACGCAAACACTTCTTGTTATTGGCAAAGTTCATGAATGTACATCTGTGTAGGGTAAATGCACCAGCAGAGAACATTGTCAAACAGGAAACAAATTTCACAGAACACAAGAACAGATGAACGTGAAAGTTGCACAATTAAAAAAGAGATGCAAACCTATCAGATATAAGTTCAACTTCTACGTATAGGCTAGGGCCGCTATAGGCATGTAGGGGCTAAATTATCAGCCAAAAAACATGTCAAATCAACTAAACTGACCAACAAACCCCTCCACAAAATCTACTTCTGCAATTAATCAGTTTTTCAGTTGGTTCGTAGAAATGAAAGAAATTGTTTTTCTGAAATAGAAATCAGAGTGGTAGGTTGGTATCAACATCCATTTTACCTCTGACCCACTTTTTCTCCTGAGGCTAGGTACTAGATTTAGTATCAGATCCAATATCTTGACAAAACTATTACATAATCGAGCAATCAGATCCAGCAGACAAACGTGAAATGAAACAGACCATTCTCTATGAGTGCATGTAACTACAGACACCTACTGTAATTGAAAACTACAATATTGATGAAGTGACATAAGGATAAGTAATGAACTTACTGTGGGCAGACCCAATCTCCCTTCTTCATTTCAATTTCTTCACCATTAAGCTTCCTCGGCCCCTCTGTTTTGCATTTTAAGCATCGAATATTTCTTGAGAAGTTCATAAAGTTGCACCTATTACAAAACGAATGGAACATGTAAAGGTTAATCTTACCTTAATTTTAAAAACAGATCGATCCCATAACATGTAAAGTTTAATCAGGGATGTATTTGATGGATTGATTTTAAAAGAAGCATTGACGAATCAAGATAAACTGCCTATTTCCAGAAAAATGATCTAAAGTCCTCTTATATTACTAAACATCATTACATCATATTAGAACAGCAGAAACTATGCTCAAAACTCTTGCAACAATAGTTTTAGGCGAAGGAAATTATTGCTGAATCAAACAATATTTCTCTTAGTACACACATGACACACACCTGGGGCTGGATCATTGATACAATAATAATTTATATTTATTGTATGAACTCGTAAGAATATTATTTAGTTTATCAATAAAGTCAGTATACGAATATTAAAAAACCAAAAACTTGAAAGGAAAAAAAAAGGTGAACATGTACTTACTCTGGACAAATCCAATCTCCACTTTTCATTTCAATATCATTTGCCCATACTCTTTTAGGACCATCTTCATTACATTTTAAACATCTTCTGTTTCTTGAAAAATTCAGAAAATTGCATCTGCAAAAAGGAAGTTTTAAATCAAAATATCAAGAGTTAAATTAAGAGGATTTTGGGTCTCATCCATATCTCATCAGCACAAAGATATAAAGCTTACAGGTATGATGAAACATTCATGAAGAATATCCATGTTTTTCTCATCACAAGCTTCTTACAACTTTTTTTGCATGTCAACCTTCTTAATAATCATTTATATTCTCACGACAAGGTTATAACTTTTTGTAATTCATAAGGTTTCCTTTAAGGAATTATGAAGTGGAAACACTGCAAAATAAACAGTATGCAAACTAATCTCTCGCCCTAAAAAACACAACCCAGCTTCCACCCATCCAATCTCTTCCTGAACTTTTCCAAAACAATCCAATCCTAACGGCCATATTGCTTAACATGATCCAAAACATCCTTTGATATAATAATGCAATGGTGAATAAGCATTCAAGTCAAGGTCGAGGTCTCTTTCAGGCCACAGATGGGGAAAGTAGCCTAAAATTAATTTAATTGGAAACAAAATGTCAAGGGCATAAGCGTCAAAAAAAAATAAATAAATAAAAAAAGAACCCTTATCATTTAATCATCTCTTGAATAATCAACCACCAAAAGCCAATGAAATTAATAGTTGGATTGATATTTAGAACAGGCTGTAATGAATACTAATATACTGCTCGTCCTTGAAAGAGCTTCAGAAAATGCTCTGTCGTCCAATTGATCATTCATTTTCCTTGGTTTTGTGCAGTGTATTTGGTGGGGCTTACTTTTCACTTTTTAAAAGTTAATCATCTATACCCTTTTCTTTAATTTCTAGGAGAGACGTAAATGGTAAAAAAATAATAATGAAGAGACTGATCAAGTTAAAGTAGCTTTGTACCTGCCTTCTAGCTCCTAATTCAAAGCACAGTCCCTAACAATAGTACCAAGGTAGCTTTGTTTTTCACTCAAAAGAAACAAAGAAATTCAAGCTAGTACAAAAGTAGTTCAACAAAGGAATGAAGTTACATTCCAGAAATAACTTACTTTGTACACATCCAATCTCCTCTCTTCATCTCAACATCTTGTGTTGAGGCATCATTAGTAAATTTTGATGGTTTTTCTTTTCTTGGGGGAGATTTTGTATCGTCCTTCACTGCTGCTGGATCAAGGGGTTTTTCACTCAGTTCCGATAGCTCAGAAAGCAATTTCCTCACAGAGACTTCGACATGCTCTCTACCAGATGGTTTGTCCCCTCCAGACAAAACAAGTGGATCCAATGCATAGGTCAACAATAATCGAGCTATATCCACAGTTCTTGCAGTTGCTTCTGTTTCCTTTAAAAAAACATAAGCTCTGTCACAGGAGCCTCGAAGGTTGCAAGTACTACAAACCTGTACAAAGTAGATATATTGAAATGAAAAACAAACCTTATGACATATGCTTGAATTTACTCAGTTCCCCTCTCAAACTAGACAACATTGACTCAACCAAGCCCGTGGTACAAGGAAATCTAACTGATGAAAAAAATAATTACGATATTTAAGTGAGACCACATACGTCCCCTTCATCTAGTTGCACATAAGCCCTCAACCTTTTGGCTGAATTAACAACTTTCCGGAAGAGATTGGGACATCCATCCTTCACAATCGTTTGAATATCATCTGTGGACAATGACCTGCACAAAGAAAAAGTTTCAGATTCTAATCCCTGAAAAACGTACCTCCCTGTGAGACAAGGGCAGTGATCAATACCACGCTAAGTAATGCAAGTGGACAAAGACACTACCACATTTCCCTCCCAAGAACAACAAAGATAGTCTAGGCAATGATAATCCAGAATCTTAAACCCTAAGGGCCATAAGGATCTTTCAATTCAATCCAAGTTTAAGATGATTACAAAGTACTTTCAAGGGTATGGAACATCCATTCCCAGAAGATGCAACCGTCGTCAAGCCAATATCAAGTCCAATTTCTAGTCGACAATTTTCAGAAACAGAAACCTGTAAACGCCAAACTCACTTGAAAATATCGTAGCGGTCGCGTGCAAAGCTAATGCAAGCATTCTTCAACACGTTCATGTCGCTGTAATCAGTCACGGATGGCGTAGCTGCCTCACCACCGGTCCCATCTTCGGTCGCATCTTCTGAAGGAGGTTCGATCAAGTAACCTTTGGTCCTCAGGCCGTCAACAAAGGAAACCCATTCAGGCCATGGGTGGTGAGTGAGGGTGGAGTGTGGTTGGGGAGCATCAGGGCCGCCGCTGCCGGCGGAATCAAGCACGGTAGAAGAAATGCGCTTGATGAAAGATATGAGCTTTGGCGGGAGTCTTCTGGGGAAAAGGAGTGGCGATAGAGCTCTGGATGTAGTTCGGGATATTGAAGTGCCGACGTGTAGGAACTTTGGAGCTGCCATGATTGTGTGTTTGGTGAATTTCGGAAATGAGAAGGGTTTTTTGCCATTCGGTGTTTTATATGCAAATGGGTTTTAGGAAGATGAGAGAAACGAGACAAGGGTCCATTATTATTATTATTTTGGAAAAAAAAAATTGTTGTCCAACTTTAGGTTAAGGCCAAATTTATCCAATGTAAAATTTCATAGAATTGTTTTTATCATGTTTATCTAACTATATTACAAACGTATTTTATTTATAGACATAGATACTAGTTTATCATGGTCTGTCTATCGTATGTAGATGGTTCATTTTTCTATATTTAAAAATAGTCTTGATTTTAAATTAGAAAAGATTTAATTAATAGAAGATTATTTTATAATATCGATGAAATATGGTTTGCAATCCTAGAGATTTGATTTTAGAAGATTTTCATAAAAAAAAATTATTAAATCTACATTTCAATTACAATGTCATCTTCAATTTCTTTTTTCATAATTATTTGCTTTATTTTGTTTTTACATATTTCCTGTTTGTCTTATATATATCAAAATTTTCATGTGATTAACATATAACACGGTCGTTGGAATGGCTACTTGGCAAAAAAAATGATTGGAACGAAGCTCAAAATTTAACAGCAGCGAACAAAACCTGTAAAACATATTTGAGAAAAGTTGAGTTGCAAATTACGCTCTCTTTAAGACATTTCACGGCTTTGCCATTTGTATAAGCAATTCGGATAGAATTCCACGACGTCCTCAGGATGAATTTGTAACACCCAGATCTTGACAAGAATTCTTGAACTTCTAGGAAAATGCATGCTCAGAGCCTAAAGGGGGTAAATATAACACCCGAGCACTCATAGGATTTCCTTAGAAGGAGAGAAGAACTCGAAGTTCAAGCTTCGGAAGGGAAGAGTTAAATTAAGTACCTAGATTATGTCTTGGAGAAAGAAAATTTTCTAAGTGTTGAAAGTATAGTAGTTTGGAGTAAAAATTTTGGTTAAGTGTCTAAACTATGCTATGAGAATAAAAGTTGGATTCATAACATGGGAGAGGATGGGGAATCTTGGATGAGTTCAAACGCATGGTGTAGTAGAGGAAGCATGTTGAACACATAACAAGTGCATCCCAATGGGAGATTTTGGACAAACTTTGGATGTCTAAGGATGTGGGAAGCTTTACTATGAGATTATGTTACGAATCTAGGGAATCATGCGTTGAGCACAATGATGGGCGTATGGAGAAACATAATGGGCGCATAGAGAAAACATGATGGGCGCATAGGGCATTTAAGAGAGAGAAATTGGTTAAGTGTTGGACAACATAAGACACCACAAGTGGAGGATACCCTAAAGAGGGAAGGGTTGGATGCATAAATGGCCACGTGGACACATAGATAGGCGCATGCTTGTGGAAATAGAGAGACAAAGAGGACACGTGGCTATACCTTGAGTTGAAAGAGTAAACTATGCTTTGAGAAGAAGATAGAAACCAAGGGAGAAGGAAGTGGGAGAAAGATTGGTGCATGAGGTTGGAGTTGGGCACATAGGAGGTCTTGTGGATTCCATTTTGGATCTATGAGGAGCAAGATGGAAGTATAAGACAAACCCTTAGGAGAGAGTTACACCAAGGAAGCCCAAAAATCCTAGTTGGACGCATGACTAGGAGGGAGAATGTGAAGTGGATGCATGCCTTTGCCATAGACCAAAAAGAAAACTATGTGGTGAATAAAAGACAAGCTGGTGACATAGTTAAGAAATCATGCGTCCAAACCTAAGGGATCATGCGTTGGAATCACATCATGGGTGCATAGAGGAGATGTTGGACTTATAGAGAATGGTTGGTGAAGCAACCATGCGCCCAACATAGATTACGATGCGTTAGTTTGGAAACTTGGAGAACAAGGTCGGATTAACAATAAAAAGGGGTACGTGGCTCAACAAAATGAAGCCTCAGACAAGCCTAGGGTGAGGTGGACACATAATAGGATATGCAAAAGGCTAAAATGATAGCTCAATGAGGCCTATGCATTGAACTTTGCATGGTGGAGACACCTCAAGCTCGCATGCAAGTAGGAGGTGTCAAGGACCCTTATGCTAGATTTTGCATGGTGCTGACAAGGATTTTCATGTAAAACATGTGTTATGCGTTGGTGGCCTAGGAAGGATGACAAGGACACCTTTGAGAGCCTATAAATATCCCCGGAAAACTTCATTTCAGCTCACAACTTAATTCCCTTCAAAGAAGACTCAAAAAAGAGTTTTTGGGGAAAATTAGAGTTTCAGGGTAGGGCCATGCATTAATCAAGGGGAGGATATGCATTGATCAGTGTTGCCATGCGTTCAGCTGAGTCCATGCATTGATTAGAAGAATTTCAGGGTTTCAGAAGGTGTTGTCATGCATCCAATTACTTAGGGAAGGCTTGTCTTGCATTTAACTGTTGTCCAAAAGTGTCAAGAGGCATAGTTTCATACCAGTTAGAGTTGGTCAGCTAAGTTTAGGGCTAATAAGGTATGCTAAGGTTACTCTAACCCCAAATATGATGTTCTAATTTAAAATTGGGCTAGTATAGGCTCGGGATCCTGGAAAAAGACAAAAAACGAGAAAGACTTGAGAAAGAGGGAGAAACACTATTGGTAAACTGTGAGTGACATGTTTTTCAAATGATTAATGATTTCACGATATAAGATTATTACATGCTTTATTTAAGAGTTTTCCTGAGCATGCTATTCTTGAAATTTTTAAATAAGTTTTAAGTATGCTTTTCTTATAAAATTTCTTAAGCATACTCGACTTTTAATGCTCATAAGCATATTTTACAAAGCATTCCTTTGATTGAGTTATTCATCAGTAATTCTATATTTAAGATGTTTATGCTACTGGAATGCTTGATGCTTTAAGATTGAGTACTTAAGTAAATTTGAGATTTGATGATGTTTTAATAAGGAAACTGTTGGGATTGATGCCCTAAATCTCGTAAGGTCCTATAGTTTGTAATTGTATTGTACAAACATCTCATGTATTTAATAAAATATATGATGTTTTATTTCATTTTGAGTTGCATTAACCACAAACCAATAAACTAACATCCAAGGTTATCATGTTTTAAGTGATAACCTTCATGGTCTATAGTATATGGATAAGGTTGGATACCTTATCCTGATGACACTACGAGTATGGTTTGCTTGTAGATGTTACAATTATTATAAAGTGCTACAAATGATCTGTCTTGATCATTCATGTGGAGATATGTGAGCGGGGATATTCTATACAAAGAAGTTTCTATAAGACTAGACCACGAAATTTTTTGTCTCATTATATAACGTCGTTCATAATAGAGACTTACATTTCACCAGAATGACCATAGGTAACATGACCTGAATCTTGAGTGAGTTGTGAACTTTTGCCTATGAAGGCGGTCATTTAATTTGTATGGGTGAGAGTGGCCAGATCGCCAACTCAACAAGCCTACCATTTTGACGATTCGTCCGATTCGGGAGCCAAGAACATAGCTACACAAGAAGAAATTTACTCCTTCCCCAATGTCGGGGTAAGTAGATAAATTGCTCCTTTAACGATTGATCCTGGGGCTTAAACAATGTGACATCACACCCTCTCCTGAACCAAGAGGTGTTTAATCATATTTGGACTATGATTTATTGTTCATTAGAGGGATTAATGGTACTTAAGGACATAGATGTAACTACAGAGGAAAAATGGTAATGTTGGCCCAACTATCCTTACAGGCAATTTGTGAAAGGTAATCGTGTTGGAGTTTATGCCTTAAAGTCTCGTGTCCCGTAGTTTGTAAACAACTTTGTAAGAACACTTGTGATGTATAATATATATGATATTTTTCACTTATTGACTTTGCACATTTAGATGTTTTTATTTGACCACAAACCAATAAACTTAATATCTCTGGTTGTCTTTATGTAACTTAAGTATGTATGTAGTGACATATAAGTGGATCATGTCTTAAGTGACAACCAAAATAGTCTGTAGTATATGGATATAGGAGGGAAACCTTATCCTGGTAACACTACGGACACGGCTTGTTTTGTG
The DNA here is from genome assembly GCF_009727055.1 of Benincasa hispida. Lineage (NCBI taxonomy): Eukaryota > Viridiplantae > Streptophyta > Magnoliopsida > Cucurbitales > Cucurbitaceae > Benincasa > Benincasa hispida. The sequence continues at coordinate 2,785,192 of NC_052350.1, read as the reverse complement.
GAAATGTTACAAGTGTTGTGACTTGTCACAGATAGTCTGATCTTGATCATTCGTGTAGTGGACATGCGAGCGGGGCGTCCTATACAAATAGTTTGTATAAGACCTGACTTTGAAGTGTTAATGTCTCGTCATATAACTCCGTTCATGACTGAGACTTCACTTCACTAGGATGACCATAGGTAACATGACCTCAATCCTGAATGAGTTGGGAACTCCTACCATTGAAGGGAGTCCTTTGTTTTGCATAGGTGCGAGTGGCCAGAGTGCTGACTCAAACCTACCACTTTGGGGATTCGTCTAATTTGGGAGTTGGGAACTCAGCTTCACAAGATGGAGTTTACTCCTTCCCCAAAGTAAGGGTAAGTAGATAGAATGCTCTCTTAAGGGCTGATCCCGGGGCTTGAACGATGTGGCGCCACACACCTTCTCATGGCCCGAGAGGTTTTCACACATAGTAGGACTATGTTGTATTGTTCATTAGAGGGATTAGTGGTACTTAAGGATGAAGATGTAATTACAAAGGCAAAACGGTAAATTGGTCTGCTGTAATTACGAGCATCTGTGAAGGGTCATCATACTGATGATTGATTATATCCAATAGAGATAGAAATATATCTATGGCAATAAGAGTTCAACTGTCAGTCTTTAGTGGAATGTCTAGCAGTTAACGGATGGTAGATTTCGTGACTAATGAGTTTAGTCAGCTATTCATGTACCGTTGGAGCTTCGAGCCTTAGGTCCATAAGGTTCCCCTTGGTAGCTTGGATACAAGTTGAGAATCAGTTTTTAGGTCAGTTTGAAATGTTCAAATTGACAAAGGGGAGTTCGATTATGTATGATATAATTGAACTAGTTAATTATATATGATATATTTAACTTTATGTATGAGATACATTATTTTGGAGGAAATTGGATATAAATATGATTTATATCTAGTGGAGTAAAAATACTATAATTAATATATGATATTAATTTATATGTTATAAATACGATGTGATCACATTCATTGGACGGTTAAAAGGGAAATGAGACGGCGTCTCTTCTGTTTTAATAACGGATGAATGAGTTTGAATGATCACTTTAAGACGTATAAATAGCTCATGGTGTGTTAAGCATGAGATGCGCAGACATTGTGTTAAAAAGTGTATCATCACTTACAAAATTAGTGCCTATACGATAGTGCTTGCATGGTCGCTTACCTATACGATATTGCTAAGCGATCGCTTAACGATTACACTCGCGCATGCTATTTACTAAACGATCATTTACCTTTTCCTAAGCGATCGTTTGGCTCTCGATATTTATTAAACGATTGTATAGACAATCGCTTAGTTTTTTTCTACACGATCGTTTAAACGATCGCTTACCTTTTCCTACACGATCGTTTAGACGACCGCTTACCTTTTTCCTACATGATCATATACATCACTTAAACGATCAAGCATTTTGTTTATACGATAGACAAGCTCATCTCCACTTGTTTGGTCGTTGTATACGATCTCTCTTCCTATTTTCCTCTACCAAATCCGAACAAAGCCCACTATTTGGATTCTCACTCCAAGAATACTGAGGGTTATGAGTGGTGGTGTCGTTTTCATTTCCTTCTATTCGTGTAGAGATTGTTCAAGGTAGACGATTGGGTTTTAGATTTGCTATGAAGAAGAAGTATTCAACTGGTATGATCTCTCGACCTCTTTAGCATAATGAATGCATTTTAGTATGTTTGAATGTATATGTGGTAATTCTGTCACAATGAATTGGAAAAATCCGCTTCCGTTTGTTGGTACTCTTGAATAAAAGTTCCTTCAATTGATATCAGAGCACTCGGTTTCTAATATTCCAATTCATTGCTGCAAAAGAATTGCATTTACATTCACGGTAGGTGCAACATGTCTACTCTCTGTTTTAATTGTTAATTCATTTGTGGATGTGTGAATTGATGGAGTTTTTTGGGATGTAACCTCGGTTTGTTGAATTCTCGAGTTAATTGTAAAGGCCCCTGCATTTTTTGGCACAATTAATTGCTATCAAGTCTATAAATTCAAAGTTAATTTGAGTCTTGAGTCGTTTGTGATGAAGTTCGGAGTAAGAGTTGTTGTTCTTCGTGGAAGAAGATGATCAAGTGTTGGTCGTGTCGTGTAGACGATGAGATAGACGATCGCTGAGTATCGGATGCTCGACTGTCATTTAACGCACATGCGCACTAGACGATTGTATAGCTCAGCAAGCCTTATTGCTTAGTTACTGACTATACGATCGCGGAGTAATTGCATGGTAAATCATTTACCTTTCGCGTGTTAAGAGATCGTCTAGACGATCAGGCTTCGCGGCCTCATTGTTGTATATGCGATCGTTTCGCTTTTACGTTATCGTCTAGTGTGCACTACACGATCGTTTACCTGGAGCCGTTTACTAAGCGATGGGAGCTTCACCCGATGGTTCAAGACCCGGTTCGCTTGTGAACCACTTTGCTCAGCAGAATTATGTAAATAGATTGTTTTCTCACTTCGGTTTTGTTTTGGTTCATCCCGGTTCATTAATCCATGGTTTTATACATGTGATATATATGTTTTTTTTATGTGATATGGTATTCACACATAGATAATACGTGCGCTACACGATCATTTAATTATGTAAGTGCATGCTCATGCATCATATAATATAAGGGTTATATTTATGTATGCATGATTTATTTAACGTAATATTTATAAGCATTATAAATACTTCGTTTTGTGGCAAGTTTGTTTTAGTTGTTTATTTTATAAATGGTTATAAAATGAAATTAGAACTAAAATAATTAGTAAAATATTAATATGTAGCAAATCTGTCTATAAAAGACCTTTTGTCTAAGGCGGGTTCTGTCTAGGCTGGGGTATTTAAGGTGATGGCAACAGAATACCTCTACCTGGGAATCTACCTGGAAAGGTGATTTAAATAGATTTGATACATGCATGCAAGTTAAAGTCAGTCCATTAAAGAGTTTAATGTGAGTACTTGGACTTGTTTTTTATTTCAAAAACAAAAGTTTTTTTTAGCAAACTTAATAAATGACTTAGATTATAATCAGTAGCCGGATTGTCTAGGTTAATAAACCCCTAGGTAGAACATTCAGTGGGAGGTACTTGGGGTATTTGATGCTTCATTTACACCTCTTGCATTTCTCCCTCATAGTCCACACCATGAGATCTATCATCGGCCTCGTGACAACCCTGGGAGTGGTCCCTAAAGGATGGTGCTTTGGGTAGATCATAATCAAGGTGGAGTGAAAGAATGTCATAGTAAGTGGAGCGGGAAGTGGTGACAGCCTATCTCACGGTCTCCTCTCGTTGAATTGAATAAAGTTTATGCGTATGCTGTGGCAACCCTGGGTGTGTCCCTATAGGGATGGGCAGTTTTGCACATTCTTTATTTGAATCTCAATGTAAAGAAGGATAAAATTACTTAGTCTCTTGTCCTAATATGCTTTTCCCCTACGATGGGCGCATTAGTGCGGGACTCTGGGGTCGAAAACGAAGGGTTACACTTACGCGAAATTGTTAAGGGTTAATAGTTTTGGACCGAACAAATGGTGGCTATTAGGTTCAGTTCTAAGAACTAGTCCTGTCTAATGGTTGAGAATGTCTCATCCCGGTGAAAGGACATCTAATCACCCCACCGGTGACATTTGTCCTGCCTCGCTGGGGCATCATTGTAAAATAGAAGTCTTATCACTTAGGGTACTTGGAATCTATTTTGCTAAAACTAATTGGTTGAAAAACGTGGTTTTTGCAAAGTCTTATAAAAGGTTATTCGTGTTTTTAGCAACGGTTTTTTAATTGCTACAACCATTATCAGTTTACTTAGCGCCGAAAAACTAAATGGCCAAAACTATTCAAGTTGAAAACATATGCTCACAACGATGCTCATCATTGAGGATCTGAAGTTTGTCCCTATGAAGGAATGTCCTTCTATTCCACCTCAGGACGCTACTCGAAATGTTTGGGCGAAGTACAAGCATTGGATACGGGCAAACGAGAAGGCCCAAGCCTATATCTTGGCCAATCTTAGTGACGTGTTGGCCAAGAAACATGAGTCCATGGTCTCAGCAGATGATATCATGGAGTCCCTGTGGGGAATGTTCGGACAACTGTCTGGACAGCTCAAGCATGAGGCTCTGAAACACATCTTCAGCTCCAAAATGGAAGAAGGCACCTCTGTTCGTGAATACGTGCTGAATATGATGGTCCACTTTAACGTGACGTAGATGAATGGGTCTAAAATACAATTCTTAACAAAGTGGACTACTCCCTTACCACTCTCTTCAACGAGTTGCAGACTTGCCAATCCTTGCTGAAAAGTAAGGAGAAAAAGGGAGGTGAGGCAAATGTTGTCTCGTATTCTAAAAGGTTCTATCGAGGTTCGACCTCAGGAACAAAGTTTGTACCTTCAACTTCTAACTCTGGAAAGGGAAAAAAGAAGAAGGGTAGTAAAGGGAAAGGGAATGCGCCTGTTAACCCGCCACCTATCGCCCAGAAGAAGCGTCCATTGTCGGTTGAAAAAGGAAAATATTTCCACTATAACCAGGATAGACACTGGAAGAGGAATTTTCCTCGTTATCTGAACGAAAAGAAGGCAGCCAAGGCTAAGGCCAAGGTAGACAAAGGTAAATGTGATTTACTTGTGTTAGAAACTTGTTTAGTGGAGAATGATGATTCTGCTTAGATAATTGATTCGGGCGCCACTAATCATGTATGTTCTTCTTTTCAGGGGATTAGATCCTGGCGACAGCTGGAGGCTGGTGAGATGACGTTGCAAGTAGGCACAAGACACGTTGTCTCAGCTGTGGCAGTGGGAGGCATCCAGTTAACTTTATAGAATAGGTTTCTTATATTAAAAGATGTCTTTGTAGTTTCTGAACTAAAAAGGAACCTTATTTATATAAAGTGTCTGTTACAATGCAATCACTCTCTTTCTTTTAAATTGAATAAAGTGTTTATTCATAAGGATGGTGTTGAAATTTGTACAGCTAAACTGGAAAATAACTTGTATGTGCTAAGACCATTAGCCTTAAGTTCCCTCCATAACATAGAGATGTTTAAATATGTTGTAACTCAATCTAAACGCCAACGAGTTTCTCCAAAAGAAAATGCCCAATTTTTGCATCTTCGATTAGGGCATATCAATCTCAATAAGATTGAGAGATTGGTGAAGAATGGTTTTCTAAACAAGTTAGAAGAAAATTCTTTACCAATGTGTGAATCTTGCCTTGAGGGTAAGATGATTAAAAGACCTTTTACTGGAAAAGGTTATCAAGCCAAAGAGCCTCTTGAATTAGTATATTCTGATCTTTGTGGTCCTATGAATGTGCGAGCTCGAGGAGGCTATGAGTACTTTATCAGTTTTACCGATGATTCCTCGAGATATGGGTATATCTATCTGATGCAACAAAAGTCAGAAACTTTTAAAAAGTTCAAATTATTTAAGGCTGAAGTTGAGAATGCTTTGGATAGACGAATTAAAACACGTCGATCAGATTGAGGTGGAGAGTTTTTGGATTATGAATTTCAGGACTATTTATTAGGACATGGAATCGTTTTCCAATCTTTGCATCAGGTATACCTTAGTAAAATGGTGTAGCAGAGAGGAGAAATAGAACTTTGTTGGACATGGTTCGTTCGATGATGAGTTACACTTCCTCACTGGACTCGTTTTGGTGTTTCGTAGTGGAGATTACGGTATACATTCTCAACTGTGTTCCTTCTAAGAGTGTTGCGAGAACACCTCTGGAGTTGTGGAACGGGCCTAAAGCTAGTTTACATCACTTCCGCATATGAGGTTACCTAGCACATGTGCTTGAGGAAAATTCCAAGAAGTTGGCATCATGATCGAGGTTGTGCCTCTTTGTAGACTACCCCAAAGGTACACAAGGAGTTACTTTTATGATTCGTCCGAAAACAAGGTGTTTGTTTCCACGAACACTACTTTCCTGGAGAAGGATCGTATCAGGGAGCATAGTCCACGTAGTAAAGTCGTGTTAAGTGAGCTTTCCAAAGAAACTACTGAAACTTCAACAAGAGTTGTTAAAGGACCTGCTTCATCAACCAGAGTTGTTGATGATAGTTCATCTGGTAGGTCAGTTCCACCTCAAGAGTTTAAGGAACCTTGACGCAGTGGGAGGGTTATGAATCCACCTAATCGCTATATGGGTTTCAAGAAAATCCTATCCATGGTGGCAGATGGCGACGTTGAGGATCCGTTGTCCTATCAAAAGGCAACGGAGGATGTTGACCAGGATGAATGGGTCAAAGCCATGAATCTCGAGATGGAGTCGATGTACTTCAACTCGATATGGGATCTTGTAGATCAGCCTGATAGGGTAAGACCGATAGGTTGTAAATGGATCTACAAGCGCAAATAGGGTGCTAATGGGAAGCTGCAAACCTTCAAGGCTAAACTTGTGGCAAAGGATTATACCTAGGTGGAGGGAGTCGACTATGAGGAGACTTTCTCACCTGTTTCCATGTTAAAGTCGATTTGCATCCTCCTGTCCATTGCAACTTATTATAATTATGAGAATTAGCAAATGGATGTCAAGATGGCTTTTCTGAATGACAATCTTGAGAAGACCATTTACATAGTGCAACCTGAAGGATTCATTGCCCAAGGTCAAGAGAAAAAAGTGTGCAAACTGAATCAAGCAAGCGTCTTGATCTTAGAATATTCGGTTTGATGTTGTGATCAAATCGTATGGCTTTGACCAAAATACTGATAAACCTTGTGTATACAAGAAGATAGTCAATAGTTCAGTAGCTTTCTTAGTATAACAGTTCAGTAGCTTTCTTGGTATTGTATGTAGATGATATACTACTCATTGGGAATGATATAGGTCTACTGACTGCAGTTAAGAACTGGCTAGCAACCCGCGTCAGAAGTGGCAGTGATTCAAAGTGGGACTACCAATGCTGTCGGTGTTTAAGCTCTATAAATAGAGCTTTGGAGCCCAACTTCAAAGCATCGGGGACTCTGCCCTAGGCAGATTATTGTGATCATAGACAAAAGCATGAGCAGACATTTTTTTAGAGTACTTCACTTCCACAACTTCCTCCGATTGACGATCGGAGCTTCACCAGAGATAGAGCTCGAGAGAGACTACTCCACCGCCCATCCATTGCACCACCGGTAGCCTTACCACACACATCTGATGGAAGCAAGAGATTCCTTACATCTAACCCTCCACCTCTCTTCTCATATCTATATTGTATTACATTTTGGCTTAAGACATTAATACATTTTATAATCAATGCATCTCTTTAATTCCTTCAACATTATTTTTATCATATTCTTCTACTTTATCTTCTTTTACTTTCTTTGCAAATAGTTAAGTGAAAATTGCAAGAGTTTTTGCATACTCAATCATGTGGCATAGAGATATGATGCATGTAGCAAACCACCGAGAGGTGTGTGTTGCAAGAGTATAGTGAGTTAATCCTATTTGCTTAGTGCGAGGCTATCGCAATGCTTGTCTATGAGAGGAGCAACGATAACCAACTGCCCTGAGGGTAAGTAGTGGAACTCGCTAGGCAAAGTAAGTAATGTTTCTAGAGATAGGAATAATCTTATGCTCAACGCAACCATGCGTTATAGAGATATAAGCATGTGGCTGACCACCGAGAGGTGTGCGATGCGTTAGTGTAGCGAGTTGGGATTACCCTTGCGACCAAACTTAAGGACTTGGTGAAATCTTGTCCTCGACAACTCTAATTCTCTATGCATCTCACTACGCGTTAACGATTGCTGCATCTCTATTGATTCTCGTAGTTAAACTTCAATTGCTCAGTCCGTTTAGCTAGAAGTAGGAGTAATGCATAGTTAATCAACTTCTTTCTTTTTATTTTTATTCACCACCTCAAACACATTACTCTACGAGCATCCTTTAGTTTCAAGTCCCTGTGTTCGACCTCGGATCATCTCAAGAAACTTGTGTTCTCGTTATACTTGGCGAGAAAGTAAGAAAACTTGTACAGGAACGCATGGTCATCACAAACATGATTAACGCATACTGCATGTTCTTCAGTTTATCACATGAATCAACATAATAAGTTTTCCTCAACAAGTCACAAGTGTGGAAGGCATATTAGGATGTAGAAGCAAGTAACATAAGCAAACATAATCAATAAGCACTCTAATTACATTTTATTTGAGTTCTAAAAACATGTAACATACCTTTGAAGAATTCTCCCAATTCAAGCTGCTCTTCACGAAACTTCAGCTCCAAATCTACAGTGAACCATAAAGAGATATTCTCTACTATCCTCAGCCTTGAATTTAAGTGGTGGAACTCAAGATTAAAGTGAATTTGAGAAGGGAATGGTGTGGGTTTTTGAGATAAAGAACAGTTTCTGCAGCAAACTATTTCCAACAGCCAAAATCTCTTTGAATCAGCAAAATCGAAGAGTTTTATTCTTCTTCTTCATGTAGGCACAAATGGAAACCGCTAATGCCACTTCATATGGACAAGATGAAGTGGGCAAGGCGTTTTAATTAGAAAGAATCCACCTTATGCCAGTCCATTTTTTCATTCTTAATTTTAATCAATTCAAAATTAACTAAAATAAAAAAATAATATTTCAATTTTTGAAATTGAAATAAAAATGAAAATTAAATTTATTTTAATTAATTCAACAAATTTAATTAATTAAATAATAATTTAATATCAAATATTAAATTAATCACACATCTAATTTTAAACATAAATCCTATTCATATTATTAATATTTAAATCAATATTTAAATGTTATAATTTCTCCAATTTCGTTTAATTTTGATAAATTAAATATTAATTACATCGAATATAATAATACAAATCCTAATTCGAACAATTCAAATTCAAACCTTAATTTGTAATTTGAACACTTCAAATTGAAATCATTCTAAATTTACTCAATTTACTAATCCAAGGTGTTCATGTTTTATGAGTTAGTAGAGGGACCTTATGGGCCTATAGATCATCAGCTCCAAATGATTTAAGATTAATTGGCTAAAACTCTTTAGACCGATTTAATTGATATTCATTAACTAGCGAGTCATACCACTATAGCTCGATCGTTGTACTTTCCTCACTGTAGATATATTTTTGACCACTTGATTTAACCATAATCATTAAGTCAACCCTTCACAAGTTGTTCATAATAACAGTTGGGTCAAATGTTGTTTTACCCTCGAAATTACATCTTGCTCCTTAAGTTTCACTGATCTTCTAATGAACAATTGATTTATGATCCAATCACTAAATCGGATCCCTCTCGGACCAATGAGAAAGTGGTGCACCTTATTCAAGATTTAGATTCAGCACTTATGAGAGCAATCTTCCTCCTGTCTCTAAATCGGGTAGCCGTGAATTCCATCTTGCATCCTATGTCTCCAGCTATTTACCTGGTCTTACCCCTGAAATTGGAGGCTTATTGAGCTGGCGCTGTTGAGCCAACTCTCACCTATGAAAATCTAAGGATAATCTTGTATAAACAGGAATTCATAGTTAGCTCAGAATTAAAATCAAGTTACCTAGATCATCTAAGCGAAATAGTCAGTCTTAAACAGTAAACAACGTTATAAAGTAAGAGTGACTTATTTCTTAGTCCAATCTTATGCAAACTCATTGCATAGGACACCTCCACTCCTCATGTCAATACATGAACAAATTAGGATCACTTCATTTGTAGCACTTTACAACAAATTGTAACAACTATAGAGTGGGTTTCATCCAGTAGTATTACCAGAATAAGACATCCAACCTTATTCGTATACTATAGACCGTTTTTGCTATTTACTTGAACTTGATCCATCTTTGTGTCTGTACATAAAGTTCAAGTATTCATATAATAACCATGGATCTTTTTATTGGATTTAGTCTTTACAAGTGCAATTTACATATTCAACACAACTTTATTGAATACAATGCCCAATAACATCTTTATTGATAATAGAAAATGTTTAAGTTTACAAACTTCAAGTTTCAGGACATACAACTCAACAAACTCCCACTTGACTAAAACTCAAGTGGATAAATATATGCAAATATATACAAAATGTTGAGTTCAACGAGAAAATAAATACAATAAACTAGGGCATTAGATATCCATTATTTCTCCTACCTGCCCTAGTTCTAACTGTCTCGTAGGCCTAGTCCCACTAGGTGACCCTTGAACATTTTATTCGAAAGGGCCTTCGTAAATGGATCAACCAAGTAGTCTTGTGAGACTATCTACGTGACAATCACGTCTCCTCTATGTACAATTAACCTGATGAGATGGTACTTGCGCTCAATGTGCTTTCCATGTTTATGGCTTCTAGGTTCCTTTGAGTTTACAACCGCTCTACTATTATCACAATATAGGGTGATTGGAAGTTGCATATTTGGAACTACTTCCAAATCAATCAGGAACTCTCTAAGCTATACTGCTTCTTTTGATGTTTCACTTGTAGTTACATACTTAGCTTCCATTGTGGAGTCAACAATACAACTTTGCTTGATACTCCTCCATACTACTGCTCCTCCATTTAGAGTGAAAACTGACCCAGAAGTTGATTTCCTTGAATTAATATCAGTTTTGAAGTCAAAATCAGTATATCTAGTAAGGATCAAATCCTTAGCTCTATACACAAGCATATAATCTCTCATTCTCCGAAGATACTTGAAGATGTTTTTAATGGTAGTCCAATGATCATATCCTAAATTAGACTAAAATTTGCTGACCGTTCCAACTACATAGCATATGTTGGGACGAGTACATAACATGACATATTAAACTCCCTACTGTTGATGCATATGGAATTCGTTTCGTAACCTCAACCTCTTAAGGTGTCTTAGGATATTGTTCCTTAGATAGATGAATTCCATGTTTAAGAGGTAACATTCCTTTCTTAGAATTTTGCATTTTATATTTAGACAACATCTTATCTATATAAGATGCTTGAGATAATGCTAAAATTCTGTTCTTGCGGTTCTGAACTATTTGGATCCAAAGAACATACTATACATTTCCCAAATCTTTCATTTAGAATTGCTTAGCAAGTCATCTCTTGACGCCAACTTGAAATTCTACCTCATTACCTTTGAGTAGAATATCATCAACATACAGAACTAGAAAAGCGACAATTCTATTAACAATTTTCTTGTAAACACAAGGTTCGTCAACATTTTGTTTAAAGCCAGAAGATTTAACCAAAGTGTCAAATCTCAGATTCCAGGATCGAGACGTTTGTTTTAATCCATAAATGGATCGATTAAGCTTACAAACGTTTTGCTCTTGACCCTGTTCTATAAACCCTTCTAGTTAAGACATATAGATACTTTCCTCAAGATAACCATAAGTTTGTCTTGACATCCATTTGCCATATTTCATAATCATAAAAGGCGACTATGGATAAGAGTATTCTAATAGACTTTATCATGACAACCGGAGAGAAGGTTTCTTCATAGTCTACCCCTTCTCTTTAGGTAAACCTCTTTGCCACAAGCCTAGCCTTATAGGTATGTACCTTACCAACTTGGTATCATTTTCTCTTATAGATCCACTTGCAACCGATGGGTTTTACCCCTTCTAGTTGATCTACAAGATCCCAGACTGAATTGAAGTACATTGACTCCATTTCAAGGTTCATGGCTTTAATCCGCTGGTCCTTATCCACATCTTCCATTGCTTGTTTGAAAGTTAATGGATCCTCTAGGCCATCATCAGGTATGATGACTTGAGTTTCAGTTAAACTCATGTACCGGTCAAGCTATTGCACAACTCTCATACTATGTCGAGGCACTCTCAACTCTTGAGAAGGATGTGAAGTACCAATTTCATCAAAAACTTTTATTGATGGACCTGCTCAATCAACAACTCTTGTTGATGTATTTGTCGTTTCTCTAGTCATTTCATCTATTACTAGCCTACTGCGAGGTTGATGATTTTTAACGTGGTCTTCCTCTAGGAAAGTTGCATTTGTCGATACAAATACTTTATCTTCCTGAGGATCATAAAAGAAACCACGCTTCATCTCTTTAGGATAACCTACAAATAGGCATACCTTTAAACGGTGTTCCAACTTGTTAGGATTTTGCACCAATACATGTGCTAGACATTCCCAGATCCTAAAGTGATATGAACTACCTTTACGTCTTCTCCATAGCTCGTAAGGTGTTTCATAAACACTTTTCGAGAGAACCATATTCAAAATAATCTGAACTGCATAACCCCAAAAAGAACTTGGTAACTGAGCATAACTCATCATAAAACGAACAATGTCTGACAAGTAACTATTTCTCCTTTCTGCCACATCATTTTGTTGATGTGTGCCAGGTGCTGTGAGTTGAGACTGGATTTCGTGTTCTATCAAATAATCTTGGAATTTTAAGTCCATATAATCACCACATCGATCTAATCGGAGTGTTTTAAGTATTTTACCTAATTGATTTTAAACCTCAGTCTTATATTCCTTTAACTTTTCACGTGTTTCGAACTTATGCATTAGGTAAATATGGTCATACCTTGAATAATCATCAATGAAGTTTATGAAATATTCATACCTTTCTCTAGCTTTAACATTCATCGGACCACAAAGGTCTAAATGTACTTGCTTCAAGAGTTCTTTGTCTCTAAAACCTTTTCAGAAAAAGATCTTTTAGTCATTTTACCTTCAAGACAAGATTCATATGGTGGTAATGAACTGTCTTCTAACTGATTTAGATGATCATTCTTAACCAATTTCTCAATCCTGTTGAGATTGATGTGACCAAGTCTCAAGTGGAAAAGATAGGCATTTGGATAAATGTTCCATTTCTTATTTTGAATTTCTACTATTTTAAACATCTCTACGTTTAAAACAGCTTTAACCTCAGTTGGTTTTAACATGTATAAGTTATTTTCTAGTTTTGTAGAACAAATTTTGATATATTTCGAAGTAATGAACACTTCGTTATTTTCAAAAGAAACTTTGTAATTTTAATCCAGTAAACATGAGATATATATTAAATTCTTTTTCATAAAAGGAATGTAATAAACATTTTCAAGTAAAATGTACCTATCTTCTATAAATAACTTCATATCTCCCACTGCTTTAGCTGAAACAACCTCCCTGGTTCCTACCTTAAAGGTTGCTTTGCCTTCTATAAATTGTCTCCAGGAACTTGTTTCCTAAGAGAAAATATAGATATGATTAGCGGCACCTGAATCATTATCCAAGTTTTCTTATTGTTTTCCACTAAGCATGTTTCGATTATTGGGATTGGTGTCCTAATTCTCCCGGAGTCTCATAGTTTGTAAAGTGAACACATTGTTATGAATAAAATAAGAGTTATTTTATATAGCATTTGCTCATATCCAATAAACAAAGCTCCATGGTTATTATATGTAAACTTAAGCATGCATATGAGATATACAAGTGATCATGCCTTAAGTGATAACCTAAATAGGTCTGTAGTATAAGGATTAAGGAGGGATACCTGATCCTTATGACACTACGCATACGGCCCACTCTGTTGAGGTTTGCAAATGTTATGAACTACTACAGATGGTAGATCCTGACCATTCATGTGAAGACATGCGAGCGGGGGTGTCTTATACAAAGAGCTTGTATAAGATCGGACCACGAGATGACTAGTTTTTGTATATAATGTCGTTGATACTTGAGACTTACATCTCACCTAAACGACCATAGGTGTCATGACCTCAATCCTGAGTGTTTTGGTAACTCCTGTCTTTGAGGGTGGTCCTTTGATTAGTATGGGTGAGAGTGGCCAGATTGCCAACTCAACAAGCCTACCTTTTTTTGCACTTGTCTCATTTGGGAGCTGGGAACTCAGTTACACAAGATGGAATTCACTCCTTCCTCGAAGCAGGTGTAAGTAGATAAATTACTCCCTTAAGGGTTGATTCTGGGTCTTAAACATAGTGGCCACAACTTCTCTTTGGAAGAGAGGACTCAGTCATAGTAAGACTATGGCTTATGTTCATTAGAGGGATCAGTGATACTTAAGAAGTTAGATGTGACTACTGAGGCATAACAGTTATTGGCTCAACTGTACTTACGCGCGATTTGTGAAGGGTTATCACACTGTTGATTGGTTGATATAGACACACAATATATTTGTAGTAAGGAGAGTTCAGCTGTCGGACTTTAGTGGAGTGCCTAACAGTTAACGGATGGTGGATTCTTTGACTAAAGAGTTTAGTCAGTTATTCACATACCGATGGAGCTTCGAGCTACAAGTCCATAAGGTCCCCTTAGTAGCTCAATGGATTCAAGTTGAGAATCAGTTCTTGGTGTTGATTTGAAATGTTCAAATTGACAAGAGGTAATTCGATTATATATGATATGATCGGTGTGATGTATGAGATACATTAAATAGAGGATCGATGTAAATGAGATTTACATTAAGCACCATGAAATAGAAAAAGAGTTGTGGTTTATATGTTTCATGAGATGAAATATTAAAACTATAGGTTATAAATATACGATGGTAAGTTAGTTATCATATATATTTATAATAATATTTAATTGTGCAAATTAGATAAGTTTTATTTAATTGTGCAAATTAAATCATTATTATTTAATTGGACTAATTAATTAAATAAGCATTATTTAATTGAATGGGCTAATTAATTAAATAGGTGTTATTTAATTAATTACAGAAAAGGAAAATATATATTTACATAAAAGGGGAATATAAATTAGGAAAAGAAAAGTATATGGGGAAAGATCCTTGACCCTTCCCTATAGAAAAATCACCCCATGGCCCTTTGCAAATACACATTCCTACACAACTTTGGTTGTAGAGAAACTCTGACAATACACAATTCTCTAGTGTTATTGTGTAGAATTTTCTCTATGTCATAAATCCTCTCAATTCTCCAAAAACCTTATTCTCCTCTCCCGCTCCCAATAGTTGGATACCACCCTCTATTGGAATCCTAGAATAACGAAGTTCTCTCGTGGTAGTATTCGAGATTGCTCAAGGAGTTGTTTGTGATCGAGATTATTTGGAGATTCGTTCGTTGGAACCTTGGAGAGGTTTGTTCGTGGCGCCAAAGAATCTACAAAGGTAAGAACCGTTCTAACCCTTTTCCCTAGAAGCATGCTAATTTACGTGTTTATTTATTCTGTTTAGTATAACGATTTTGTTTAATGTAAAATCAAATCGCCAGATGCAAGACATTCATCATCGAAACGCTTTTGCTGCGGGATCTGATCCCTACACATTCTTCCTGAACTCAAAATTTTTGGTATAAATTTATCTATAACATAGAAGTGAATTTTGGGTGTCTTTTATTTGAAATAAAAAAGGATTTTTTGTCCAATAAAAATTAAAAGTAGCCACATCATCAATCTATTTTTGTTTGAAATTAGTCCAGTCATCATCCTAATCAGTATTCCGTTAAGTCACTAACGGTTCTATTATCTCAATAACTAAAATTGAGCATTATTGAAATCTTAGGGATAAAAGTGTTAGATTTTAAAGCATAGGGACCAAAATAAAAACTGAACTCAAAACCTGAGGACTAAAAATTATTTTTCTCATATAGGAGGTGAGAGATTGAACTTCAAATCTCAAAATTGATACTACAAATTTATATGATAGCTTCGTTGGATTTATATGAATAATAAAATAAATAATTTAGAGAAATAATAAATAGGTTATAATGTAGAGATAGATGGAGGAGTAAGCTAGGTGAAAGAGTAGGAGGAGATGAGAAAATGGTGTGGGTATTATTTAAAATTCTGTTAAATTGACCAAAGTAAATAAAGTATTTACTTTAGAGGAAAACTTACATGCAGGAGGGTCTACATGTGTATCTACATACCTTCCCCGTGGCACAATTGTTGTTGTTGTTGTAAAGAAAAAAAGTTATAAAATTGCTTAGATATTACAAACATTTCACAAGGAATCAATTAAGAATTGAAGATTTAAAATTGTTGCATTTTACGCTTGTGTCGTTTACGTTAGGTGATAGCAATTAGTAATTCATGCAAAGCTCTAGTTGCGTACAAGTTTTCTTGAGTTAGATCCAAGTATAAACCTGGCCCAAGGTTGAACGTAGGGATTAATTAGTGCTAACGTAAGATGGTGAAGTGATCCTTTACAGTGTTGATCTAAGTATATAGATATGTTCGTTGATAATTTATACTAAACAAAACCAGCACACATGCAATAGAAAGAAGTTGAGAAATGGGATGCGTTGACATAATATGTAATGCGTTGGAATGCAATGTGATGATTCTTCAGTAACAGACGAAATCAATGGAATGAGATGGGGTTGGGAAGACTATGGTAATCCCTAAGTATACATGTGTGATGTGTCCATGTTCTGTTCTCTACTTAAGTCCTTCAACATCTTTCGATGCGTATGCCACATTTATCTTATCAATAAGATGCATGCATTTGCTAACATGAACATATCAACATTTTTAGTTCCACCAAAAACCCACAATGGATTCAGCTACTCATTATGGAGGAAAGTAAAAAAAAAGGATGTGGAATGGATAAAATCATGATTGAATTAATATTGATGAAATATTTCTACAGAATCCTAGTTTAATCAAGACAAATAATGGAAGAAAATGCTAAGTAAAGGAAAGAAAAGTGTCAAGCCGCCAGGGTCAATCTCTTGCTCCCTTTGGCTTGATTTGTGGTGCTTGCTGCTGTGACTGGGATGAGGACGTGCTGAGGTCGTCTCTCTCAAGCTCTAACTTCGACAGAAACTCTATAATCAATGATGGAAATGGTGGTCGGACTCTTCTTCTTCTCGTAGGTGGCTGAGGAACTAAATTTGTACAAGGATTCTACTGCCTACTTCTAAGTATGAAGTGTCTACTTCCTAACTTTCTAACTGTCTAACTCCCTCATAGGTAGGCAACATCTCCCTTTATAGGCACTTGGGCTCAACAACTTGTGATTTGATATCATTAGTTTCCATGCCCTGTTGTAACCATCTACCATTCTGATTTACTCAGACGTCACCTGTTAGGCTGCCCATACTACAAGTTGAGATTTGATGTTAACTGCACGAGCGAAATATATCATCTTGCTGGTGAGAATGGTGTCCTAAATCTCTTTGTAATCTTGTAGTTTGTAAAATTTGTATAAACATATTGTTATTAATAAAAGAAGTGTTATTTTATAAACATATACTCAATTCAATAAACGAAGATCCGGGGTTATTTCATGTAATTTAAACAAGTATGTAGAGACATATAAGTGAATCTTGTTTAAATAATAACCTAAATGATCTATAGTAGATGGATAAGGCTGGGTACCTTATCCTGGTGACACTACGGATACAACCCGCTTTGTAGGTGTTATAAGTGTTATAAAGTACTACAAATGATCTAATCCTAATCATTCATGTGAAGACATGTGAGCGAAGGTATCCTATACAAAGAGTTTGTATAAGACCGGACCACGAAATGATTAGTCTCTTTATATAACGCTGTTAATAATAGACTTACATTTCACTAGGATGACCATAGGGCCATAGGTGACGTGACCTGAATTCTGAGTGGATTGTGAACTCCTGCTCATGAAGGCAATCCTTTGATTTGTATGGGTAAGAGTGGCCAGATTGCCAACTCAACAAGCCTACCATTTTGGGAATTTGTCTGACTGTGGAGCTGGGAACACAACTACATAAGATGGAATTCACTTAGATAAATTGCTCCCTTAAAGGCTGATTCTGGGTCTTGAACATAGTGGCTGTTGGGTTTTATGTCCTAAAACTTGCAGTTTGTAAAATGATAAATATTTTCTATAATCAATATACTTATTATTAATTTCATAAATTGTATGAAATTCTAAATCCAATAAACTAAGACCCATGACTATTGTATAAGAGTGGATCAGGTTCGAGTAAATAGTCAAAATGATCTATGGTACATGAATAAGATTGGGTACCTTATTCTGGTAATACCATTGGATGCGGCCTACTCTATAATTATTTACAAAGAGTTGTAAAGTGCTACATACAATGTGATCATAATTCGTATATGTTATGACATGAGGAGTGGGGGTATTCTATGTAATGAGTTTGCATAAGATCAGGACCAAGAAATAAGTCACTCTTACTTTATAACGTTGTTTACTATATAAGACTGACTATTTCACCTAGATGACCTAGGTAACTCGATCTTAATCCTGAGCTAACTATGAACTCCTGTTTATTTGGGATTGCCCTTAGATTTGTATATGTGAGGGTTGGCTCAACAGCGCCGGCTCAATAAGACTCCAATTTAAGGGGTAAGACCAGATAGATAGCTGGAGACATAGAGTGCAAGACGAAATTCATGCCTACCCGATTTAGAGATAGAAGAAAGGTTGTTCTATCAAGTACTGAATCCAGGTCTTGAATAAGGGGCCCCACCCTCTCACTAGGATGAGAGAGTTTGATTTAGTGATTGGCCACAAACCAGTTGTTCATTAGCGGATCAGTAGGATCTTGAGGAATAAGACGTAATCTCGGGGGTAAAACAGATATTTGACCCAACCGTTATTACGAACAACCTGTGAAAGGTCAACTTGTTGATTATGGTTAAATCATCTGAACATAATATATCAACAGTGAGGGGAGTGCAACTGTGGGCTTTAATGGAGTGACCCATTAGTTAACGAATGGGGATTAATCCGGTCTAATGAGTTTAGCCAATTAATCTCGAATCATTGGAGCCCATGATCTGTTGGTCCGAGATGTCCCCATACTAGCTTATAACGGACTAGCTCTAGAATAGCGTGATAAGTTAATTTCAAATGTTCAAATTAGAATTAAGGGAACTAGTAATTATATGAGATATAATTACATATTTAATTTGAGAATTAACAGAATAAGAGAATTTATATATTTAAACGTGATTTAAATATATAAAGATGGATATGTGTAAAAAATTAATTTATGAAATTAATTTTATTTTTTCATTTTTAAAATCAAGTTTTTATTTTTGAGATAAAACTGAAAAAGAGAAAAAAAAACACTAAAATAGAAAATTTGGGTTTTCCATTATCCATCACCTAAGTAGTTCACACAAAAATGCATTCTTCTTTGCCTTTTCTTCTCCAAGCATGAGCTGCAACTCATGCAACTCTCTCCTTTGCATATTGATCTACAATATAATGAAGAGATTGGAGTGAAAATCGGGCATGCAATCTATAGAGAATTTTAGAGAAAATTCGAGTTGAAGAAAGGGTTATTCACCAAGATTGTTGCTGTGAGCTTTTCTTCTTCATCCCTTGATTCAAGCTTATTTTGAGTCCCACAACTCAATCTACAGCACCAAAAGAATAGTGAGGAAGATCTTAAGGTGATTTGCAACAAGGTTCGGAGAAGATAGCGGCTGGAGAAGGAGCTTTGAAGAAGTTCTACAAGAGGTATGTCTTGAAACTCACTCGTTTTTTGCAAGAGCATGCTTTATATTTTGCCAAAATTAGTGAATTAGAGTGCTTAGATGATCTTTGTTCTTCCGTTGTTGCTGATACAATCCTACAATTGGTATCAGAGCATCATATAAGCATTCAATTCGGTTTAATTTTGGTTTAGTGGGTGTTTTATAGGAGAAATATGAAACTGATGTAGTGATATAGTTTTCTGAGTTTTGGCATTTTAATTCTCTTTAATTTCTCAATTAAATTTGTAATTGGCTATTGTTTGATGAGCTTTTATGTGTTAGTAAGAGTCTGTAATTTATTTGGAGTCATTAGAGTTGAAATTAAGATGTAATTGAAGGAACAAGTGAATGAGGTCGAGTTGTTGTTCCAGTTTTTTTCAGCTTCTGCTCAAAATCGTTGTCGAAGTTCAGTTGCTAAGCGATTGTCTAGCTCCAGACGCTACACGATGTGAAAAAAAGCTAGACGATCGTATAGCAATGGGCGTTGGTCACTGTGATGATAAACGCTAGACGATCGTGTACCTACGGGAGCTAAACGATACGTCCAATTTGCTATACAATAGCACTAAGCGATCATTTAGCTTTGCCGTGGGAACTAAACGATACGTTGAATTTACTATACGATGGTACTACACGATCGTTTAACTATGATGTACGCTAAGCAATGCGATGAAATGCTACGCGATAGCGCTGAGCGATCGTTTAGATGCGGAGCTAAGCGATCATGTAGACGAAAAGCTAAGTGACGTGATGATGTTCTATATGATGGAGTTAAGCAATCGTTTAGCTACGACGGATACTAAATGATGACATGAAGCGCTAGACGATGGTGTTAAGCGATTGTTTAGTTCTATATGATATAGTTAAGCGATAGAGTTAAGAGATCGTGTAGTTCTATACGATAGAGCTAAGCGATCGTTTAGCTTCGGCAAACACTAAGCGATCGTGTAGTTCTATGTGATAAAGCTAAACAATTGTTTAGTTGAGGCAAACACTAAGCGATCATGTACTTCACAACACAAGGCGATGAAGCTAGACGATTGCCTTCAGCGCTACACGATTGGACTTAGCAAAACTTTGAGGTTTGACCGAGAGCAGCCGGTTCGATCGATTTTCTGAAGGTCCAATTCGGTTCAGCCTCAAAGTGTTTTTGGCTGGTCCTATTCAGACTTTGATGGTCTGGTTCAGATTTATCCAATCCGGTTCAAGATGCTTGGGTTTGGTTTGGAGTGGTTCGAATGGTTCAAAGACGGTTTTGAAGCTGATTGTAATAGTTAGGCTTCTGTTTGCTTATTTTTGCCAAAACTAAAACCATATCAATCCGTGTTTAATTATTTATGCATTTGATGTATATTATAATTAAATCTTGTATGTGCATATAGTATTCCATTTAGATTTAAAATCTCACCATAGAAAGAATGTTACATGCATTGAAAGCATGTTATAATTTTTATAATATATAGTGTGCATGTTAGGATTTCTTGTATTTAATATAAGTGTTATATTAAATATTAAATGCCTTATGTATGTTATGGATGTTTAGCATGTCTAAAGTCTTATAAGTTGTTATAAAATTGGGTTAGACATTTAAAATCCATAAACAACAGTTACATGCTCACATAGGTTGACCACCAATTTTAATTGTTAAAACTTATAAAACCTAGGTTACAAACTCAACCGGTATATAATCCTGTCTAAGGCTGGGGGTACTTAAGTTGATGGTTTATAGAACACCTCCTACTATGGCCAATTTATGGAGCATTAGTAACCAGTTTTATGAGCATACGTGAGTGATGTGAGGTAATAAAATGGTTTATCACCTACACATCGTAGGTTAAAATCTAATTATAAGAGTTATACTTGGATAAACCACATAGACTTAGGGTTGTTGTATTAGCCGAAAAGAACCTAAGTATAAATCTACCCAATAGAATACATCAATGGCAGTTTAATAACTTCTATATGATAGAGTTATTAGAAAACTTAAATGGAATCAATAACATATACGATACGTTATTTTTTAGCCCTCACATCTCAAGAGTTCATAATCCAGATTTAAGCGGAACTTCATGTCACCCTGGGAGTGACCTCCATTCGAAAAGTATTTTTTTAGCTTAAATCTAGATTTTGGTGAATAAGAGGAAGTTGTTCAAACATAAGTATTTTATACAATATATAGATTTCAAATGCCACGTCTCTACATATTTACACAGTGAGATTCATATGACACTTCGTGTCACCCTAGAAGTGGCCTTCCTACGAAGAGTGTTTTGTATGAGTCAATATCAAGGTAAATAAAGGAAGTAGTTCATAGTAAGTGGGTGAAGGATATGTGTCCATATATCCTACGGTCTTCTCCATTAGTCCGACCCATGAGTTTCCTATGTTGCGTCTACTGGTTAGCTTTAAGCGACCCTTTTCTAGTCGTTTAGCGACGGTTGTCCCTACGAAGGGTTGTAACATAGGATTCAGAACAACTCAGGCTTCAGTAAAATGAATAGGGTTTTATAGTACCGTCTTGGATATTGTCTTCTATTTCGGAGGCAAGTTCGTACCGTTCTATAAGATCTGAAAAATGACAGGTCACACTTACAAGAATTACTAAGTTGTTAGTAAAGATCTTGATAAAAAATGATAACTAAACGACTATAGGAATAAGAGTTATTCCGGAGACAATAGGAATAAGAGTTATTCCGGGGATAGTGTTTGGTCAAAATTGTTTGTTTTAGTGAATGAGTATATGAGTACCCCATGGTAGCACATATTTAGACTCACTAAAGTATCGTTGCAAATAAATAATGGTTATGGGTACATTTTTACTTTTTGCTAAAACTTGATTTTGGATTTAGTTACAATTTGCTAATTAGAATTTGTTTGACGACTTCAGCCAAATTTTGAGGACGAAATTTTCCAAAGGGAGTACTGATTTGTAAGTCCTTGATCCTTTACCTTTTAAGCTAAAATATCAAATAAATATTATATGGGCTCCAAAAATTCTCACCAACACCCAAAATTGCCAAAAAAAATCAGCAAATGGGCACCAAAATAGCCAATGACACTAGGCTAGCGTGCAAGGGGCTGACGGGCATGGCATTGGGTGCTAGGCTTGGGGCTGACGTGAGCTGGACAGCTTGGTGTTATCCTATTCGAGAAAACCTTAGTTCAAACTTAACCAACTTTTAACCCTAATTCAAGTAAGATTTTGAACATACTTCCTTCATGAAATATGTTAGGAAACCTTTAAACTAACTAACCTCAAAGTTTCAACTTTAACTTCTCTTGTACAACTCAGAATCACTCCAAGACCAGACCTTACTCGGATTTGCTAGTTTCCTGAACAACCTTTACTGTTTTCATAATTTCTCCACCTTCATAACTCCAAATCACTTCGACAGTCACAGGTTAGAATCATGACTCATTAAGCAGAGCATAAGAAAAATCAAATTTTGCATGAGTAATTTAAAAGAAATGACTTCTTCTTCACAAACCAAGTTTTTGTTCTTCAACTGCCTGCTTAAGTCTTTAAACAAAAGGCTACCTCCTACTTTCTACGTGGCTCATTCTCCTTTCCTCCCTTTTTTTACTTAATTTTGAAGTAACCTAAATAAAATATCAACTAATAATTGTATTTATCCAAGATTATTAATTAATTTTCAATTATTTAATTTGTATCATATTTACTACTTTATTACACACACACACACATTTTCTTCACCTCCCTCATTCTCACATGTGCCCTCCCTTTTGTTAATAAGTTTAATTCTTCACACCTCTAACTTCAACCCCTAACAACAAACCTCCTTAGATTGCACATTCCAAGTTTACTTCCTAATTTAATCTTAAGTAATTTGGAATATTTAGGATAATGTTGTTGGGAATGGTGTCCTAAATCTCCTGGTAGTCTCGTAATTTGTAAACTCTGTAAACATATTGTTATTAATAAAATAAGTGTTATTTTATAAGCATTTACTTATTCCGATAAACTAAGATCCGAGCTTATTTTAGGTAAATTTAAACAAGTATGTAGAGAAATACATGTGGATTTTGTTTAATAATAACCTAAATGATTTGTAGTATATGGATAAATGATGGATACCTTATCTTGGTGATACTATGGATACGACCCGCTTTGTAGGTGTTACAAGTGTTATAAAGTGCTACAAATGATTTGATTCTGATCATTCATGTGGAGACATGCGAGCGGGGGTATGCTATACAAAGAGTTTGTATAAGACCGGACCATGAAATGATTAGTCTCTTTATATAACACCGTTGATAATAGATAGTTACATTTCACTAGGATGACCATAGGTGACATGACCTGAATCCTGAGTGAGTTGGGAACTCCTGCTCATGAAGGCGGCACTTTGATTTGTATGAGTGAGAGTGGCCAGATTATCAACTCAACAAGCCTACCATTTTGGGGATTTGTCTGATTGAGGAGCTGGGAACTCAGCTACACAAGATGAAATTTACTCATTCCTCGATGCAGAGGTAAGTAGGTAAATTGTTCCCTTAAGGGCTGATTTCGGGTCTTGAACATAGTGGCCACACCCATCTTGGGAAGAGAGGATTCAGTCATAGTAGGACTATGACTTATTGTTCATTAAAGGAATCAGTGGTACTTAAGGAGTTAGATGTAACTATAGGGGCAAAATCATAAATTGGTCAAGTTGTACTTACGAGCGATTTGTGAAGAGTCATCGCACTGTTGACTAGTTATATCCAATGGACATAAAAATACATATGTAGTGCGAAGAGTGAAATTGTCGGTATTTAATGGAGTGTCCGACAATTAACGGATGGTGGATATCGTGATTAAAGAGCTTAGTCAGTTATTCACATACCGTTGGAGCTTCAAGCTACAAATCCATAAGGTCCCTTTGGTAGCTTAATGAATTCAAGTTGAGAATCAGATTTTAGGTTAGTTTGAAGTGTACAAATTAACAAGAGGGAATTTGATCATATATGATATAATCAAATTAATTCAATTATTTGATACATTATTAGATTGGAGGAATTAGTATAAATATGATTTATATTAAATGTCATTAAATAAGAAAAGAACTATGGTTTATATGTTGCATATGATGTAATATTAAAACTATAGGTTATAAATATAATATGATAAGTTAGTTATTTTATTTATTTATAATTTATTAATTATATGATAATTAATATTTTTTTTTCTCAATAACCGACTTGAGTGGGTGGTTATTCACGGTTTTATGGTAATTTTGAGATAAAAGGAAAAACGGTTTTTCACATCATTCAGTCGTCAATTCGAAACGTTTCACAAAAACAAGCTATCAGATTACTAATTGAGTGACTATGCGATAGCACTGAGTATACTAGAGGATAGCTTGAGAGACTACACGGTCGAGTATCAAGTCTATACAATAGACTTTTTCCTCTATGTTATCGAGTATCAAGTCTATACGATAGATTTCTTCCTCTATACGATTATTCATCACTTACTCAATCGCATACTCGATCATTTACTTCCTCCATTTCTCTATCCAAAATCATACAGAGTCCTCAATTCCTAGATTTTCACATCGAAAATACCAAGGTAATCGAGTAATGGTGTCCAGTTTTGTTTGAGGATCGAGGATCGAGTTATACTCACTGGTGATCGAGGATCTTTCAGTTGCACATTGTGTTTGTGTTGTTTGACGTATTCGTGACTGATCGAGGGGAATACGTGAAGAAAGGGTTCTTCAAAGGTATTATCATTCGATCCTTTGTATTTAATTTAAGAAGCATGTTGTAATTTGTTCTTTATGCATAATTGTTTATGTATGACTTTAAATGTATATGTTCCTTCTCAATGGAGTATGGAACGATCCCCTTCCGCTCCAAGGCCCTTTAATTTTAGAGTCCCTTCAAATGTAAGGGTATTTTAGGAAATTTTGGAATTTTGGATTAAAAAAACCCTGAATTATGAACAAGTTAGGACTAAATGTGGTTCAAGGAAGTTAGGGTTGCTATTATTGATTATCTATGAGTCCTTGGACTCAAGAGGACTTCTAGGAAGTGATCGAGTGTTTTGTGGATTATATTTCAAGTTAGATTGAGGTTGGGAAACCTTATAACACGAGGAGCTCGTGCCAGTAGTTGTGAGTGGTTTATTTTTAGTATTTGGTATGAGAAGTATATAAGTATGTTGTGTTTTTTTGAAATGTGTTGGCATTATCTGTTTCACTTGACTTTGATTTCATAAATGCTTTGAATAATGATTTATGAACTATTGTGAATTTAACATGAACTTGGATTATTACAAGGGGGAGAAAGTGACTGCGGATCCCCACGGTTAGGGGTGTTCAAATAACCCGACAACCCGAACAACTTGGACTACCCAACCCAAAATATAAGGGTTGAGTTGGGTTAGTTTTGTTTCTGAGTTGGGTTGGGTTAAACTTCTTCTATTTTTGTCGGGTTGGGTTGGGTCGGGGTTGTCTAAAAAAAATTTGGGTTGACCCAACCCATATCCTCTTTATCTTTACTTGTCTATTTTACTCATCTATAAATAGAGTCAAAAATATATATAGTTTAGTTTTTAGTTAAAGGGTCGAATTTTATTTATAAATAAAATATACTATATATATATTTCTCCTTGTTTAAAATTTGATTACTTTGTATTGATTACTTTGTGAGTTTTAAATATTTTTCTTTTAAAATTATTATGATATTTGTCTTTATTTGAAGTTTGCAATAAATATCTTATATATATGGTCTTTAGCATTTGAATTTTATGAGCATTTAGTTATTAGTCACGTGTTGTATATAAATTTACATATTTTAAATTAAAAAGAAAAACAAGTTATAACCCGACAACCCAATCCAACCCAACCCGAATTTTAAGGGTTGGGTTGGGTTGGGTTAGAGAATTTATTTGGGTTCTTTGGGTTGTCAACCCAACCAACCCGAATTTTCGGATTGTTCTGAAAAACACCCTCAATCCAACCTAATCCAACCCATGTACACCCCTACCCACGGTTCCCACTTCACCACTCTCATGTAATGTAGGAGAGTTAAAATTGAATTTGAATTAATTAAATTAAAATTAATTAATTAAATATCTAATATTTAATTGAACTAATTTCAACCATATTCTAAATATGCATTTATCACATAACCTATATTTTTAATATCAATCTTATTCATATCAATTATAACCTATAGTCTTAACATAAATCTAATTTATATTTTGATATTTGAATCTTATTCAAATGTTTTATACTCTCATGTTATGTAGTTTAATTTTGATCTAATTCAAAATTAATAATGTATATTAATTGTCTCATATGCAATTAATCATTATATTATTTTTATATCATATACAATCAATGCCTTTTTCAATAATTTGAATTCTTCAAATGCTTTCCATTTAAGACCCTTGTTTAATTTGTTTGTGTGCTAGCAGAGGGACCTAATGAACTTACAGTTATAAGCTTCAATGATTCATGATTAATTAACCAAACTCTTCAATTAAGTTAATCATTATTCATTAACTATGGAGCATTCCACTGAAGACACATAACTGCAATCCTATAAACTGCAGTATATTTATGTGTCCATTGAATTAACCATATTTCGTAAGTCAATCCTTCATAAATCATTCGTAATTACAGTTGGTTCAAATTATCGTTTTACCCTTGTTATTTGCTTTTGTACTTTATGTTGAGGTTAATGCCCTAAATCTCGTAGGGTCTTGTAGTTTGTAAACACATGTATGAACAAACGTTTGTGATATAATAATATGAGATATTTTATTCACTACTGTCTATGAAATATGAGGTATTTTAGTTGCATTAACCACAAACCAATAAACTAAGATCCCTGGTTATCGTTGTAACTTAAGCATGTATGTGGAGACATACAAGTGGATCGTGCCTTAAATGATAACCTATATAGTCTGTAGTATATGGATAAATGAAGGGAACCTTATCCTGGTAACACTACGGATACGGCCCGCTTTGTAGATGTTACAAGTGTTGTAAACTGCTACAAATGATCTGATCCTAATCATTCATGTGAAGACATGCGATGGGGGGTATTCTATAAAAAAAAGTTTGTATAAGACCGGACCATGAAATGTCTTGTTATATAACATCATTCATGATAGAGATTTTCATTTCACTAGGATGACCATAGGTAACATGACCTTAATCCTAAATGAGTTGGGAACTCCTGGCTATGAGGACGGTCCTTTGATTTGCATGGGTGCGAGTAGCCAGATCGCCGACTCAAACCTACCACTTTGGGGATTCGTTTGATTGGGTAACTGGGAACTCAGCTACACAGACGAAATTCACTCATTCCCCGAAGTAAAGGTACGTAGATAGATTGCTACCTTAAGGGCTGATTCCAGGGCTTGCACAATGTGGTGCCACACTTTCTCATGGCCCGAGAAGTGTTCACTCATAGTAGGACTATGTTGTATTGTTCATTAGAGAAATCAGTGGTACTTAAGAAGTTGGATGTAACTACAGGTGCAAAACGGTAAATTGGCCCAATTATACTTACGAGCGATTTGTGAAAGGTCATTGTACTGTTGATTGGTTATATCCAATGGACACATAAATATATCTATAGTGCGAAAAGTGCAGTTATCGATCTTTATTGTCGTGCCCGATAGTTAACGAATGGTGGTTTTCGTGATTAAAGAGTTTAATCAGTTATTCACGTACCGTTGGAGCTTGTATAAGAGATTCATGTTGAGAATCAATTTTTGGGTTAGTTTGAAGTGTTCAAATTAACAAGAAGTAATTTGATTATATATGATATAATTAAATTGATTCAATTATATGTGATATAATTGATTTGATGTATTAGATACATTAATTGGAAGAATTAATATAAATATGATTTATATCATATGCAATAAAGGAGAAAAAGAACTGTGGTTTAAATATTACGTATGATGTGATATTAAAACTATAGGTTATAAATATAATATGATAAATTAGTTATTATATTTATTTATCATAAAACAATTATGAGATAATTGTTTAGTTGATTATTATTTTCTCCTTTAACCAACTTAGTGGGAAGTTGTGATCAGTTATGGTAACTGATGGATAAAATGAAAATCGTTTTCATTTTTTAGATAAGCGATTGATAATCGGGCGCACAAAAGCAAATAGTTATATGATAGCTTGAGAGCATAAACGATCGTGCATAGAGTTTGCTATACAATAGACACTCGTTACTAAATGATTGAGTACCTAGTCTGTACAATAGACTTATGTTATATCCCACTTACTCGATCGTCTATACGATCTATCAATTCCTCCTTCCCTCTACCAAATCCATACAAAACCCACAACTCCTGGATTCTCACACCGAGAATACCAAGGTAGCCTCATGATGATGTCTGCTTGCTATTCGAGGGTCATTGTTATCTGTTCCTGTTCGAGGAGATTGCTGAGGCATGACGTTTGTGCTGTTAGATCGGGGGAAATAAGAAGAAAAGTTCTTCAAGGGTAAGTTCACTCGATATTTTAGTATTTTCCATTGGAAGCATGTTGTAATTTCAAGTTTATGCATAACTATTATTGTTTGATTGTAAATGTGTATGTTCTGTCACAATGAGGTTTGGAACGATCTTGCTTCTGCTCACTGCTTCTCTTTGTATAGAGTTGCTTTAATTGGTATCGGAGTCAGGTTCTGATATTACAAATTCTATTGATGTATTGAAATGCATTTACATTCTTGGTGGGTTTTTAAGCATATCTACACTGCGTTTAAGTGTTAGATGTATTTGTGGATGTGAATTGATGGATGTTTCGGGATGATTGCCTCTGTTTACTATTTTCTTTTACATTTCAAAGTTATCATGTAAGGGCCCCTGTGTTTTTGGACATTATTAACTTGTTATCGAGTCTGTATTCAAAGTGTTTGAGTTTGTAAGAGTCATTTATGATGAAGCTTCAAGGCATGGAGGTGCAGTTCATATCAAGGAATAAGACCAAGGGTTGGTCAGATAGTGTAGCCCAAGATAAACGATCATTTAGATTTGGCTAGACGATCATGTAGAAAAGTTCTACTTGATCATGTAGCATTTGCTAAATGATCGCATGGTTGATGCTACGCGATCGAGTAAAGAGTTTACTCGAGCATGTAAACGATGGGGTAAATGATCGCTGAGTATGGGATACTCGTTGCATGAAAGGTGCACGCACTAAACGATCGAGTAGGCCAGCATGCTCATCGCATAGTCACTAGCTACTTGATCACTCGGTATGTGAAACTCGACGCTTACTCATCGATCGTTTAGAAGATCATGCTTCATTGCATAGTTTTCGTCTACTCGATCATTTAGGCATGTGTCATACTCGGATGATCGAGTGGCCTTCATGCATCATCGCATAGTCAAAAGCACTCGATTCATGCTACACGATCGTGGTTACTCGACGATCACCAGGAAAAGCTACACGATCAAGGCTTCACCTGGGCGGTTCAAGACTCAGTTCGCCTGTTTGAACCGGATGGCTCGATGACTTTTGTAATAGATAGATTTAATTTCTGGTTTTTTAGGCTAATCATCCCAGTCCATTAATTTTGGTGAATGTACATGTGATGTATGTTTAAATTATATGTCATAAAGTATGCCATATAGTTTTAAATCCCACCATGAGTTATGCATTTATTCATGCATCATCTTTATATTATAAGAGTTATAATATAGTAGTTTTCATGATTAAATTACTTTAAAGCATGCTCATGCATCATATAATATAAGAGTTATAAGATAGTAGTTTGCATGATTAAATTACTTTAAAGCATGCTCATGCATTATATAATATAAGAGTTATAATATATGCATGCATTAAGCATATTCTTGCATCATCTTTATATTATAAGTGTTATAGTATAAGGGTGTATGAAAGCATGTATGCTTGGTTCATTACATTTTATATAAGAGATTATATATAGTAATGAATGAACATTGCATGGGGCAGGACACTTAGGTTAATTTATAAGAATTATAAATACTTAGTCTAGCTTGGCAATGTGAATGGTTTTAGTTGTTTCCTTTTAAAAAGTTATAATGAAAATTAGAACTAAATCCAATACAAAGATATGCATGCAAACGTAAGCTTAAATCATGTTTTAAAATAGTTTTAAAATTTGATTGAGATAAACTTAAGATCACGGTTCTAATGAGATTAGAAACCTAAGTTTAATCTTTTAATCAGTTTAATATGATTAAATTGACTAATAAAAGATTAAATATGTATCAAATCTATCTATAAAGGACCTTTTGTCTAAGGCGGTTTCAGTCTAGGCTGGGGTATTTAAGCTGACGAAAACTGAACACCCCTACCTAGGAACCTACCTAAAAAGGTGAATCAGATAGATTTGCTACATGCATGCAATTTTGATGATAGTCTGTTAAAGTGTTTAATGGGACTTGATTTGAACTTGTTTAATTATCAAAAGCAAAAGTTGTTTTTGAGCAAATTAAACTCACGCTTAGATAAAATCAGTAGCCAGATTGTCTAAGTTAATGAATCCTTAGGTAGAACATTCAGTGGGAGGTACTTGGGATATATGATGCTTCACTTAAACCTCTTCACGTTTCTCCTTAATAGTTCATACTGTGAGATCTATCATTGACCTTGAGGCACCCTGGGAGTGTCCTCCTAAAGAATGGTTTTTGGATAGGTCAATACCAAGGTGAATGAAGAGAATGTTCATAGCAAGTGGGAGTGGAACGTGTGACAACATATCCCACGGTCTCTCTCATTAGGTTGGATAACGTTTTTGTGCATCGCCTCGAGGAACCCTGGGAGATTCCCTCTAAAGGATGATAGTTTTGCATGACTCTTTATCCGATCTCCTAAAGAGGATAGAGTTGCTTTAGTCTCTTGTCCTAATCTGCTTTTTCCCAATGGTGGATGCATTCGGGCGGGACACTAAGGCTTAAAATGTGGGGTTATACTTATGCATAATTATTAAAGGTTAACAAATTATAGACCGAAAAATGGTGACTGTTATAGTCAGTTACAAGAGTTGTTCCTGTCTAATGGTTGAGAATGTCTCATCCCAGTGAAAGGGCACTTGATCACCCCACCAGTGACTTTTGTCCTACCTCACTGGGGCATCATTGCAAAATAGATGTCTTTTCATTTAGGGTACATTAGAACTATTTTACTAAAACCTAAAATTAGTGTTAAAAGTGGTAGTAGAAATAGACTTATTAAGTTTGTTCATGTTTTTCAACAACTTTTAAAATGGCAACCACCACTTTAGCTCTATTATCTGCCAACAGACTGACTGGCGAAAACTTGGCAACAACTACTTTAGCTCTATTATCTGCCAACAGACTGACTGGCGAAAACTACGCTAGTTGGAAAAACACAATTAATACAATTTTGATCATCGATGACCTCAAGTTTGTCCTTATGGAGGAGTGTCCTCATATTCTAACTTAAACCGCCGCTCGAAGTGTTCGAGAGGCATATGAGAAATGGACACGAGCGAACGAGAAGGCCCGAGATTATATCTTGGCCAACCTGAACGATGTCTTGGCCAAGAAACATGAGTCCATGGTCTCTGCTCATGAGATCATGGAGTCCTTAAAGGGAATGTTCGGATAACCGTCCGGGCAGCTCAAGCATAAAGCTCTCAGGTGCATCTTCAACTCCAAAATGGAGGAGGTTATATCTGTTCGAGAACATGTTCTGAACATGATGGTCCACTTTAATATGGCGGAGATGAATGGGGCTCACATCGATGAGGGCAGCCAGGTTAGCTTTATTCTGCACACATTGCTAGAAATCTTCCTACACTTTGTCAGTAACGCTATTCAGAACAAAGTTGATTACCCCTTACAACTCTCCTCAATGAGTTGCATACATTCCAATCCTTGCTGAAAAAGCAGGGAGAAGAAAGGTTGGTGAGGCAAATGTTGCTTCATCAATCTAAAGAAGTTCCATCGGGATCGACCTCTGGAACTAAGTATGCACCTTCTACTTCTAACACTAACAAGTGGAAAAGAAGAAAGGTAGTAAGGGAAAAGGAAGGCACTGGCTAAACCCACAACTTGTCGGCATCAAACGGGGTAGGCGACGACCTTCGATTGAGAAAGGAAAATGTTTCCATTGCAACCAGGATGGGCACTGGAAGCAGAACTATCCACGCTGGTTAGAGGATAAGAAGAAGGTCGAGGCCAAGACCAAACAAGGTAAATATGATTGATTGGTTTTGGAAACATGTTTCGTGGAGAATGATGATTTTACCTGGATTATAGACTTTGGGGCCACTAATCATGTTTGTTCTTTTTTTCAGGGGATTAGATCCTAGCGGCAGCTTGAGGTTGAAGATATGACGATGCGAGTAGGCATCGGGCACGTCATCTCAGCTGTGGCAGTGGCAGGCCTCCAGTTGACTTTACAGAATAAGTTTATCATTTTGAATGATGTATATGTAGTTCCCGAGTTAAAGATGAACTTAATTTCTGTAAAGTGCTTGATTAATTGTAAATATACTATCAACTTTCGGTGATAAAGTGTTTGTTCTGAAAGATGGTGTTGAGATATGTTCAGCTAAACTGAAAAATAATTTGTATGTGCTAAGGCTGTTGGCAACAAATTCCCTCCATAACATAGAGATGTTTAAAACTATCGTAACTCAAAATAAATGACTTAAGATTCTTCTAAAGAAAATGCTCAATTTTGGCACCTTCGATTAGGGGCACATCAATCTCAATAGGATTGAGAGATTGGTGAAGAATTTACTTCTAAGCGAGTTAGGAAAAAAATCTTGACTTGTGTGTGAGTCATGCCTTGAAGGCAAGATGACTAGAAGACCTTTTACTGGAAAAGGTTATCGAGCTAAAGAGCCTCTAGATTTAGTGTATTCAGATCTTTGTGGTCCGATAAATGTGCGAGCCAGGAGAGGCTACGAGTATTTCATCATTTTTACTAATGATTATTCGAGGTATGGGTAGGTTTATTTGATGCAACATAAGTCAAAATCCTTTGAAAGTTCAAAGAGTTCAAGGCTAAAGTTAAAAATGCATTAGATAAATGGATTAAAACACTTCAATCTGATCGGGGTGGAGAGTTTTTTGATTCTGAGTTCCAGAACTATTTGATGGAACATGGAATCGTTTCCCAACTTTCAGCACCTGACACACTTAAGCAGAATGGTGTATCGAAGAGGAGAAACAGAACCCTGTTGGTCATGGTACGGTCGAAGACGAGTTACGCTTTCTTACCGGACTCGTTTTGAGGTTTTTTAGTAGAAACTGCAGCTTATATCCTCAATTGTGTTCCTTTCAAGAGTGTTTCTAGTACACCTTTGGAGTTGTGGAACAGGCGTAAAACTAGTCTGTGTCACTTCCGCATCTGGGGTTGCCAAACACATATGCTTGAGGCTAATCCTAAGAAACTGCAACCACGTTCGAGGTTGTGCCTAATTGTAGGTTACCCCAAAGGGACAAGAGGAGGTTACTTTTATGATCTTAAGGAAAACAAAGTGCTTGTGCTGACAAACGCTACCTTTCTTGAGGAGGATCATATAAGGGAGCATAGTCCAAGAAGTAAAATCGTGTTACGTGAACTTTCCAACGAAACTACTGAAACTACAATAAAAGTTGTTAAAGGGTCTACTACATCAACAAGAGTTGTTGATGGAAGTTCATATAGTAAGGTTAATACACCTCAATTGTTGAGGGAACCTCGATGTAGTGGGAGGGTTGCGAACCCACCTGTTCACTATATGGGTTTCACTGAAATCCTGGCTATGGTAGCCGTAGGCGAGGTTGAGGATCCATTGTCTTGCAAGAATGCAATAGAGCATGTTGACGGGGACGTATGGGTCAAAGCCATGGATCTTGAGATGGATTCTATATAGTTCAACTCAGTTTGGAATCTTGTAGATCAACCTGATAGGGTTAAATCTATAGGTTGTAAGTGGATCTACGAAAACAAGATGTTGTGGCAAAAGGTTATACCTAGGTGGAGGGAGTTGACTATGAGAAGACTTTCTCGCTTGTTACCATGTTAAAGTCTATCTGCATCCTCCTATCCATTGCCTCATATTATGACTATAAGATATGGTAAATGGATGTCAAGACTGCCTTTCTGAATGGTAATCATGAGGAGACCATTTATATGGTGCAACCTGAGGGATTCATAGCACAAGATCAAGAGAAAAAAGTTTGCAAGCTTAATCGATCCATTTATAGGCTGAAACAGGCATCCCGATCTTGGAACATAAGGTTTGATACTGCAATCAAATCTTACGGCTTTGACCAAAACGTTGATGAACCTTGAGTCTATAAGAAAATCATCAATAGTTCGGTAGTTTTCCTAGTGTTATATGTAGACGATATCCTACACATAGGGAATGATGTAGATTTACTGACTTCATTTAAGAACTAGCTAGAGACCCAATTCCAAATGAAAGATTTGGGAGAGGCTCAGTTTGTTCTTAGGAACAGTGTTCTAGAACACCTCAAGAGGTTAAGGAAATGAGACGGGTCATTTATGCATCTGCCATTGACAGTTTGATGTATGCGATGTTATGTACTAAACCTGACATCTACTACGCTGTGGAGATAGTCAGTAGATATCAGTCTAATCCAAGATAGGGTCACTGGACTGCTATCAAGAACATCCTCAAGTATCTTTGGAGAATGAGAGACTACATGCTTGTGTATGGATCTAAGGATTTGATCCTCATCGGATACACGGACTCTGATTTTCAAACTGATAAGGATTCTTGAAAATCTACTTCAGGATCAGTGTTCACTCTTAATGGAGGTGTTGTAGTGTGGCGAAGCACCAAGCAGGGGTGCATTGCTGACTCCACCATGGAGGCCGAGTAGGTAGCAGCTTGTGAAACTGCTAAGGAAGTCGTTTGGCTCAGGAAGTTCCTGACTGATCTGGAAGTTGTTCCAAACATGTCTAGACCCATCACCCTTTATTGTGATAATAAAAGGTGTGTGAGGCAATTTCCAGGGCAGCAGTTGTTGGAGAGGGAGGAGATGAAAAATATGCTTGTACTTATGTTATTGTGTTAATCTCCATGCATCGGAAGTCATGCGTTGGACTAAAGAATATATAATGTGCGTTTAGCACGTATGCAATTGACGCATGCATTCCTATCATAAGTTTTCTTACTTTATCGCCAAGTATAACGAGAACACAAGTTTCTCGGGATGATCCGAGGTCAAACACGAGGGACTTGTACTCAATAATGTTTGTGAAGTGATACATTTGAGGCAATGAATCAAAGTAAAAAAACAGAAGTTAAAGGATTATGCACTGCTCCTACTCCTAACTAAATAGATTTAACAATTGGAAGTTTAACTATGAGAATTGGTAGAGATGCAACAACTGTTAACGCGTCTAGGTTCATTATATTAGGTCGCTCGAGTAATCCTAGCTCGCCATACTAACACGCATCGCACACCTCTCCAGGTGGCCAGTCGCATGCCTATATTTCTATAATGCATGGTTGCATCAAGCATAAGATCGTTCTTATCTCTAGGAGCGAAGCTTACCTTGCTTTAGGTATTCCACTACTTACCCTCTCGGGCATTTAGTTGCAGCTAATCAGCTCAAAACAAGTGTTATGACAGCCTCACACCAAGCGAAGATGATTAACTCACTATACTCGCGCAACACACACCTCTCGGTATGTTGCTACATGCGTCATATCTCTAGGCTGCATGAATGAGTATGTAACTGTCTTCGATACTTAACTAAACAATGAATGTAGACGATGATAAGGAAAAAGAAGATGATGAAGATGGTGCTGAAGGAACTAAGAGATGCATTGATTACAAAATGTATTAATGTCTTAAGCCAAAATGTAATACAATATAGAGATAAGAGGAGAGGTGGAGGGCTAGATGTAACAATCTCTTAATTTTCATCCGAAATGCGTCAAGGCTTACGGTAGTGCCATGGATGTATGGTGGAGAAGTCTCTTTCGAGCTCTATCTCTGGCGTAACTCTGGTCGTCACTCGGAATGGGCTGTGGAGGTGAAGAATCCTTAAAGAAAATATTGTTCATGCTCTCATCTATAATCACAAGGATTTGCCTTAGGGCAAAAGCTCGAATGGTTTGAAGTGAAGATCCAAGGCTCTATTTATAGAGCTCAAATGCCGACAATAAGAATGATTGCGTTCTGATTCACTGCTACCTTTGTCACGGTATGGGAAATGTCAACATCACCTTATCTTGTTGATACTCCCAAGGTATGCATTTAAGCTTGTTTCTCCTTAAGTGTCAATGCATTCCACCCACTTGGCAATCAATCTTCCATTATGATGATCACTGGGGACGCAACATTCCATGCGGAGAACTAATCTTTATGAACCTTAGCATGCGTTTATTCTTGCGGCGGACTAAGGTCGACGCACGTGGTCAATCCCTGCAATGGCTGCAAAAATAGACGCTTTGATGCATAATAATTCATGATATAAAGTTTGTGAGGATTTCTGATGCTAGTCGACGCAAGCTTACTTTTTCACATGAATTCTCGATATTATTGACACATGTTTTTCTTGTTAGCCCTCATAATTCTAAGCAAAATGCTACAATAGCTTGTATTTCTACAAGTTACCACACCCCAAACTTAGAACTATGCTTGTCCTCAAGCATGTCTTATACTTAGAAAATTCAAAATTTATCCTTTGGCTTTCCCTTTGCGTTGACTCACTATTCAAAATATAATTCACTCATACCCCTAACCTTGGCAGCAACACTCTCCTCAACTTTGGCTACTTCTTCGAAGAGATATCTTCTAAGTTTAATTATGGCAAGCCTCTGCTCAAAGACTTTTTACTCATTTTAGGCAACTTTGCTTTTAGCTTTTTACAATGCGTTCGTTTAATACGATTCAAAGCTTCGTGATACATTATTGAATTGGGGCATTGAACCTGATTACGCTCTTCGTTTTGGCTTACCCCCACGGGTGTCATGCGGGCATCCAACTTCGGTTGCGTGCCATATTCAACTCGACTCTTGTCTTAATTTGGGTTGCGCCAGATAGAGGAGTTATTCGTATGCGTTGATTCTGGCCACCTAATTTTGTTTTGGCTTAACTGCACGGGTGTCATGCGAAATATCCAACTATGGGTAAGTGTCTTTCACAACTTAACTTTTATCAACTTGGGTCTCTTCCTTACGCTAACAGTGGAGCTTTTATTATGAACTTTTTCTTTTAATTAATCACCGCAATGTGATGGATGCATTTGCCCGGACCACTGCCATCCCCAAATTTAGAGATTGGCAGGGTCCTTGTCAAAAAGCTAAAAACAAACTTATTTAGGAATGTGGTAAAAGATGTTTGAGCAGAGGTTTGCACGTAATAAAACTTACGACTGTCAAACCTTGAAGCAGTTGCTAAGGTGAGGTGAGTCCTGTGGCGTTAGTTAGTGGATATAGTGAATTATAAGTGTTATCGTGGATGATAATCTTTCAATGCAAAAGAAAGAAAATGGTCACAAGAGAATTTCATAAGGATAACGCGTAAAAGATAACAAGAAAAGATCCTACGAGCAGAATATCAATTGTGTCAATACTTTAGAATTCATGCGAAGGACATAGCCATGTGTTGAATGATGGAGAGGACTCTTCCGTTGAAACCACACACCAAGAGGAATTATTATGGCACCCATAAGGAGTGAACGTACACAACATCCAGGAAAAAAAATGCAACTCCAAAATGACAATAATCAAATAAATAAACTAAGTTATCTAGGAAAGCAAAGTAAAAATGGAGTAGAAGACGTCCCTGGAGAAATTGGAATGAAGCTACCTCAAGGAGTCTTCCACGCAGGAGATTGATCTTGACTGCTTAGGTCAAGAGACTCGTTATCCTGACCATTCGAGCTTCCAGCATTTGTTGGCTGCATGTTGGTTAACATGCTCCTAAGACTGCTTCTAGCTTGTGCGACAGATAGTTTTTCTATCTCGGGGTCAATATTGACTTTCGGCGCATCACCTTCACTCAAATATCGTTTGCAACTTGGTCGCACAAGCTACAATATGCCCAGGATCAAAAGGGGTGTCTGCGAAAACACAAAACTTAACGAACTATTAGTTGTCAAGTCCCCGACAACGGCGCCAAAAACTTGTTGGTTGGAAAGGGAGGAGAGGAAAATATGCTTGTCTTATGTTATGCATTAATCTCCATGCGTCGGAGGTCATGCGTTGGACAAGAGAATATATAATATGTGTTTAAATATATATGCAATGTTTAAACATATATGCAATGACCATACGTTTCTATCACAAGTTTTCTTACTTTCTCGCCAAAGTATAACGAGAACGCAAGTTTCCCGGGATGATCTGAGGTCGAACACAGGAACTTGTAACTCAATAATGTTTGTGAAGTGATGTGTTTGAGGCAATGAATCAAAGTATTAAAAAAAAAAACAGAAGTTAAAGGATTATGCACTACTCCTACTTCTAACAAAATAGATTGAAAAATGGAAGTTTAACTACGAGAATTGGTAGAGATGCAACAACTGTTAACGCGTCATAAGGGTCACTCGAGTAATCCCAGCTCACCACACTAGTGCATCGCACATCTCTCGGTGGTTAGTCGCATGTTTATATCTCTATAATGCATGGTTGCATCGAGCATAAGATCGTTCCTATCCTTAGATACGAAGCTTACCTTGCTTTAATGTGTTCCACTACTTACCCTCTCGACATTTAGTTGCAGCTAATCAGCTCATAGACGAGCATTACGATAGCCTTACACCAAGCGAAAAGGAATAACTCATTATACTGGTGCAACGCACACCTTTCGGTGTGTTGCTACATGCGTCATATCTCTAGGCCGCATAACTGAGTATGTAACTGTCTTCGATACTTAACTAAACAATGAATGTAGACGATGATAAAGAAAAAAAAGATGATGAAGATGGTGCTAAAGGAACAAAGAGATGCATTGATTACAAAATGTATTAATGTCTTAAGCCAAAATATAATATAATACAGAGATAAGAGGAGAGGTGGAGGGCTAGATGTAAGCAATCTCTTGCTTGTCATCCAAAATGTGTCAAGGTTGCTGGTGGTGCCATAGATGTATGGTGGAGAAGTCTCTCTTGAGCTCTATCTCTGGCGTAACTCTGGTCGTCACTCGGAATGGACTGTGGAGGTGAAGAATTCTAAAAGAAAATCTTGCTCATGCTCTCATCTGTGATCATGAGGATTTGCCTTAGGGAAGAAGCTCAGATGGTTTGAAGTGAAGATCCAAGGCTCTATTTATAGAGCTCAAACACTTACAGTAATAATGATTGTATTCTGACACACTGCTACCTTTGTCGCAGTATGGGAAATGTCAGCATCACCTTGTCTTGTTAATACTTCTAAGGTATGCGTTCAAGCTTGTTTCTCCTGAAGTGTCAACGCATGCCACCCACTTGGTGGTCAATCTTCCATTATGATGATTAATGAGGATGCAACATTCCATGCCGCGAACTAGTCTTTGTGAATCTTAGTATGCGATTATTCTTGCGACGGACTGAGGTCGACGCATGCGGTCAATCCCTGCAATGGCTGCAAAAATAGACGCTTTGATGCATAATAATGCATGATATAAGGTTAGTGAGGATTTCTGATGTTGGTCGACGCAAGCTCGCTTTTTCACATGAATTATTGGTATTATTGACACATGTTCTGCTTGTTAGCCCTCATAATTATAAGTAAAAGGATACAATAGCTTGTATTTCTACAAGCTATCATAGCCTAGGAGTCACAAGCACAGCAAGCATATAGAGCCCAAATATCATCTCATCCGCAAGATTGTGCATCGAGGAGATGTTATGGTCATGAAGATAGCTTCGGAGCACAACGTTGCTGATCCATTTACAAAGGCTCTAACGGCTACAGTTTTTTAGGGTCACCTACAGAACATGGGTCTACGGGAAAAACTGCGGCTGGACGAGGGCAAGTGGAAGATTTTGTACTAGGTCTTTGTGCCCTAGTTTATTGTTTTGTATTTATCTTGTACACCCTACTAGTTTTAGGACAAGTGGGAGATTGTTGGGGTTAATGTCCTAAATCTCGTAGGGTCTTGTAGTTTGTAAACACATGTATGAACAAACGTTTGTGATATAATAATATGAGACATTTCATTCACTATTGTCTATGAAATATGAGATATTTTAGTTGCATTAACCACAAACCAATAAACTAAGATCATTGGTTATCGTTGTAACTTAAGCATGTATGTGGAGACATACAAGTGGATTGTGCCTAAAGTGATAACCTAAATGCTCTATAGTACATGGATAAAGGAGGGGAACCTTATTCTGGTGACACTACGGATGCGACCCACTGTGTAGATGTTACAAGTGTTGTAAAGTGATACAAATGATCTGATCCTGGTCATTCATGTGGAGACATGCAAGCGGAGTTATCATATACAAAGGAGTTTGTATAAGACCGGACACGAAATGTTTAGTCTCGTTATATAACGTCATTCATGAAGAGACTTCCATTTCACTAGGATGACCATAGGTAACATGACCTTAATCCTGAGTGAGTTGGGAACTCCTGGCTATGAGGGTGGTCATTTGATTTGCATGGGTGCAAGTGGCCAGATCACCGACTCAAACCCACTACTTTGGGGATTCTTCTGATTGGGGAGCTGGGAACTCAGCTACACAAGACGGAATTCACTCTTTTCCCGAAGCAGGGGTAAGTAGATAGATTGCTCCCTTAAGGGCTGATTCTGAGGCTTGAACAATGTGGCGTCACACCTTCTCATGGGCTGATAAGTGTTCACTTATAGTAGGACTATAATGTATTTTTCATTAGAGGAATCGGTGGTACTTAAGGAGTTAGATGTAACTACATGGGCAAAACGGTAAATTGGCCCAGCTGTACTTACGAAGGATTTGTGAAGGGTCATCGTACTGTTGATTGGTTATATTCAATGGACATAGAAATATATATGTAGTACAATGAGTGCAGTTATCGGTCTTTAGTGGAGTACCCAGCAGTTAACGAATGATGAATTTCGTGATTAAAGAGTTTAGTCAGTTATTCACGTACCATTGGAGCTTTAAGCTACAAGTCCATATGATCCTCTTGGTAGCTCAATGGATTCATGTTGAAAATCAGTTTTTGGGTTAGCTTGAAGTGTTCAAATTAATAAGAGGTAATTTGATTATATATGATATAATTAAATTGATTCAATTATATGTGATATAATTGATTTGATATATTAGATACATTAATTGGATGACTTAATATAAATATGATTTATATTAAATGCAATAAAGGAGAAAAAGGACTATAGTTTAAATATTACATATAATGTGATATTAAAACTATAGGTTATAAATATAATATGATAAATTAGTTATTATATTTATTTGTAATAAAACAATTATGAGATAATTGTCTAGTTGGTTATTATTTTTTCCTTTAACCAACTTAGTGGGAAATTGTGATCGGTTATGGTAACTGATGGATAAAATGAAAAATCGTTTTCATTTTTTAGATAAGTGATTGATAATCGGATGCACAAAAGAAAATAGCTATACGATAACTTGAGTGCATAAACGATCGTGCATGGAGTTTGTTATACGATAGACACTCATTACTAAACGATCGAGTACCCAGTGTATACGATAGACTTTTGTTATCTCTCACTTACTCGATCGTCTATACGATCTGTCAATTCCTCCTTCCCTCTACCAAATCCATACAGAATCCACAACTCCTGGATTCTTACATAGAGAATACCAAGGTAGCCTCGTGGTGGTGTCTGCTTGTTGTTTGAGGGTTGAGTGTTATTTGCTCCTGTTCGAAGAGATTGTTGAGGCATGACGTTCGTGCTGTTAGATCGAGGAAAACAAGAAGAAAAGTTCTTCAAGGGTAAGTTCACTCGATCTTTTAATATTTTTCATTGGAAGCATGCTGTAATTTCAAGTTTATACATAACTATTGTTGTTTGATTATAAATGTGTATGTTCTGTCACAATGGGGTTTGGAACGATCTTGCTTCCGCTCACTAGTTCTCTTTGTATATAGTTCATTCACTTTAAGTACTGCTAATCCTCTAATAAATCAATTTTATTTATGGTCTTAACATAAACAAAGTCCCTCTTGGGCCAGTGAGAGAGTGAGGTTGCATTGTTCAAGTCACGGAGTCAGCACTCAAGGGAACAATCTGTCTATTTTCCCTAAAGCCGACAAAGAGTAAATTTCATCTCGCGAAACTATGTTCCTAGCTCCTCACTCATTATCATTCCCAAAATGGTAGGCACATTGAATCAGCAGTGAAGGTCATTCTCATCCATACAAATCAAAGAACAACCCTTATGAATAGGAGTACTCAAGATTAAGATCGAGTTATATGGTTATCGTTTGAAGTATAAATCTCTTCAATTAATGGTGTTATAAAGAGAGATCATCTTTTGTGGTTCGAATAAAGAGAGATTGTCTTTTGTAGTTCGATCTTATACAGACTCACTGTATAGAATACCCCCACTTAAATGTCATCACATGAATGATTTGGATCAAATCGTCTGTAATACTTACAATTGTTGTAACATTTATAAAGTAGGTCGTATCCATAGTGTTACCAAGATAAGGTATCCAACCTTATCCATATTCTATAGACCTCTCAGGTTATTCCTTGAACACGATCTAGTCATATGTCAACTACATACTGTTTAAGTTACAATAAATAAATTTGGGTCTTAGTTTACTGGATTTTGAATTATGCAAAATAAAGTAAGAATACTTTATTAAATAAACACTTTATTTATTTATTAATAATTTATTTACAGATTTACACAGACTACGAAATTTAGGACATAAATTCTAATAGCCATATCAATATGAAATCCAATATTAGTCGACAATTCTAAAAAAAACTCAACTATAAATGCAAAACTCACCTGAAAATATCATAGCAATTGCCCGCAAAGCTGACGCAAACATCCTTCAACACGTTCATGTCACTGTAATCAATCACAAATGGCGTAGTTGCTGTTGCATCTTCTGAAGGAGGTTTGATCAAGTAACTTTTGGTTCTTAGGCCGTCGATGAAGGAAACCCATTCAGACCATGGGTGGTGTATGAGCATGAGCGGATTTAGTATGGTCTTAGGGGGCTCGAATCCCCTATCAACTTTATGCTCTTTATAATATATATATATAAAAACTAACATAGTACCAATATTAGTAGTCGGCCCGGTAGTAAGTCTAATTTATAGCCCCCTCTAAACCTGGGTTTAAGTCCCTTTTTTTCATTTATTTTTTTGGATTTCCTTCCTTAACAACCTTTCGATTATAAAGCCCTTCGTAAACAAAATTACTGGATCCGCCACTGAGGGTGAAGTGTGTCCTTTGAACTTTACCGTGTAATAATTTAATCTTTATACTTTAAAATTTGTAACAATTTAGTCCCTACTGTACAAATTAATGTTAAGATTTAATGAGATTTATTGCATAAATAAACTGATAAACTAATTAGATACTCAATTTTGTTATGAAATACAGAGTCTACATCCTAAAATAATAATAATAATAATAAAAGACATCTAATTTTGATAAATTTGTTTATGTTAGGGACTAGATTGTTATGAATTTGAAAGTACAATGATTAAATTGTTGCATACTAAAATTCAAGGACTAAATTG
The DNA here is from genome assembly GCF_009727055.1 of Benincasa hispida. Classification (NCBI taxonomy): domain Eukaryota; kingdom Viridiplantae; phylum Streptophyta; class Magnoliopsida; order Cucurbitales; family Cucurbitaceae; genus Benincasa; species Benincasa hispida. The sequence goes on along the minus strand of NC_052350.1, from coordinate 2,741,160 downwards.
TTACAAAATTGAAAGCATGAGGACTAAATCGTTACAAATCAAAGTTCATGAACTAAATTATTACTTTCATGAAAGTTCAGGAACCAAAAGTGTCTTTAAACTATATCATACTACATAATGCCATTAAATTTTGGGATGTTTTGATTTTTTTTTAGTAAGAAGATTCAAATCATAGACCTCATGGTTATTGACATAGTCAAATTTGTATTTTAATTGAGTCGTGCTCAATTTGATCGATGTGAGGTTAACTATTACAAATTTGTACTACTTATCTCAATGTCTAATGTTCGATCTCCATTCTACCTATGGAAAAAATATATATATGACACCAAGAGTTTAAATTTTCACTTTTAACTCTTGGATTTTAAGATGGTTCCAAAAATTACCTTTGTACATTTTGTAACTAAGATAAAAAAAGATGAGCATAGTTCAATTAATTTAGACATATACTATCAACCGAAAGATTTGAAGTTCAAATCTCTACTCCTATATGTTGAAAAAATAATAATATAAAATGCGTACTTGAAACAAAATTAGTATGAATTGATGTAAACTCTTTATTCTACGGATAATTCCATACATGATGTCAACGATATATTTTGAGTTGGAGTGGATTGTAAAATTATTATTCTATACCATTGAAATTAATTTGTACCTTATGTCCTTAAGATGGTTCCAATAGTTACTTTTGTACATTTTGTAACTAAGATTAAAAAAAATTTAACATAATTCAATTAATTTAGATATACACTATCAATGAAAAGATTTGAAGTTCAAATCTCTGTTAAAAAATAATTTACAATGCATATTTGAAATAAGTTAGTGTGAATTGATGTAAATTTTTTATTCTATGAGTAATTTCATACATGATGTCAGATGATATAATTTTAGCTGAAATGGATGACAGTAAAAAAAGTTATTATTTCATACATTTGAAATTAATTTATACCTTATGTTCTTGACATAGTTCAAATCGTTACGTTATTTTTATTAGGAGTGTTCAAATAATCTGATAACCTGAACAACTCAGACTACTCAACCTGAACAACTCATAGACTACTCAACCCAAAATGTGAATGGCGGATTGGGTTAGTTTTGTTATTGGGTTAGACTGAGCTAAACTTTTTTTTGTTGGGTTGGATTGGGTTGTGGGTTGACTAAAAAGAAATTTGGGTTGACCCAATCCAACCCAAATTTTATGTATACGAATAAAATATATACCTAATATATGTTTCTCTTTGTTTAAGGTTTGATTATTTTGTGTTGATTAATGTGTGAATTTTTAATATTTTTTTCTTTTAAGATTGTTATGATATCTGTCTTTGTCTAAAGTTTACAATAAATATCACAAATATTTGGTATTTAGTATTTGAATTTTATGAGATTTTAGTTATTAGTCATTTGTTGTATATAAAATTACATATTTTTAATTAAAAAGGAAAAAAGAAGTTATATCTCGACAACCCAACTTGAATTTTAAGGGTTGGGTTGGAGATTTTTTGGGGTCTTTTGGGTTGTCAATCCAATCAATCCAAATTTTTGGGTTAGTCCAAAAAACATCTTCAATCCAACCCGAGTCAACCCATGTACACCCCTAATCTTTATCATAAATCAATCACTTTTTGGGATCAAATGTTTTTACATTAATAGTATAAAATATAAGAATTTCAAATAACAAATAATCAATTGTTAATTTATGGGTAAATTATAAGAAACAGGAAACATAAAATACTTAAACCCAAAGTGAGTTTATGTCCGTAGTAATTGGCATGACATTTTTCTCTAAAAGTCAAAGTTCCATCTCTATGCCTGTAATTGTTGTACTAGAAAAAGAAAACACAAACGTTACATAAAGTTCCAAAGATGTTCTTACGACTATTTATTATTTTATAAATAATTTGATATATCAATTTGAATTTCTTTTAAAATTGATATAAATTATATTATTTTTATATTTTATTTTTCTCAACAAAATAAAATATCATAATCTAAGATTTTTTATAAAATAAATATTAATTTCAATTTCAATTTGAATATATTACTAAAAAATAATTAGGATTATGATATAACTAAAAATATACGATATACATAATTGACACAAATATTTACACTTTATAGCAAAAAGTTCAAAAGTGCTTTGTATTTTTAGAATTTTTTCCTTTTATATAAATATTTTTCAATATTTTATTTTTATTTTTAAAAAGATATCTTTATTTTAATTATATAATACAAATGAACATAAATATATATATGTAAAATAAAATAAAAAGAAATATGACAAAAAAATAAAATGGTGATACCTCCTGAAATTCATGTTTGACATCCAAAGTTCTCTAAAACGTAAAACCATTCTCAATCTCTCTTCTTCCTCAAAGATCTGTTCTCTCTTTTCTCCATTCCACACCATGAGAAGGTCTTCCGCCATAGCTTCCACCTTCCTCTTCCGCTCAATCTGCACCTCTCATGCCGCCGGTGCCCTTTCCGCCTCCGCCACCTCCAATCACCGTCTTCTCCAAGCCGCGCTCTTCAGTTCCGGCCCTCACCCCCACCGCCGCTGGTTATCCTCTCTCCTCGATTCCGTTACTGGTAGCTCTACTCGAGCTCTGTCGCTTGGCGTGGTTGGGGCTGTTGCTTCTTTAGCCGCTGCTGTTTCCATGTCCCAGGAGGTTTATGCGAAGGAGCCCTTGCGCCAGGAGTTGGTTCCTAAGGAGGTCGTGCTCTATCAATACGAAGCCTGCCCGTTTTGTAATAAAGTTAAAGGTGAAGTTCTTAATTTATTGTTCTTGTTGATCTCAGTCTTCTGATTGATTTAGTGGATTGATGAATTTGTTGAGAGGGATCTTGGGGAGGGAGTTCGGGTTTATTTATATGATGCGACTAGATAAACATTGTGCACTTTCTTCTGCTGAGGTGGGGGCAATCCAATTAAGGGTCTTAGGGACATCTGAAATTATAATGAGCAACAACACATTTTGCTCTTTTCAGGATAACCAATTTTGATTTTCTTTTGTGTTCTCTACTTATAAGCGTGAGCTTCCAGAACTAAATATACGTGACTGTTTTGGAGCCCAACATGAGATGGTATATCCTCACATCCTATATCATCTTAGTGTTTGGAGATCTATTATTCTATTTCACCGATTTTAATTGTTTGTGGGCCCATTTTCGGAACGTGTTTTGTATCTCACAGTCATTTCCTTTGTGTATTGTTTGTCATCTCAATGTTTGAACATACTCGATCATACTTGATTGTTTATACTCGATCAGAACTCTCAAGACATCAGAATTCTCCAGATATCAGAACTCCTCACATCCTATATCATCTCAGCGTCCCAAATAGCTCCTTAGTAACTTTGTTATGTCTTCTAAAAGCTTTCTTAGACACTGATAATATAAAGTCATTCTTGCTACTCGACTGTTGATTTCTCTGCTTCAGATTGACACATCATCCTTTCTTTTTCGTTTTGGCTACAATATGAATAAATTTTAGGATTGCATTTGAGAATGGTTAAGGAGAGATGAATTGTCTACGAAAACTGTGGTAAGTGTATGTATCTGCTGCTGAACTTCTCCAGGCAACATCTGGGTTGAAGTGTTTTATTGGATCCCAATCCAATGAAGTCTTGTAAATTTTTAATCTACTTATTTTCGTAATCATGGTGAGACTGCAAAAGAAAATAAAATTGTATGTGGTTTCCACTATATTGAGATTTAGTCTTTTTTTTTAACCAAAAACTGCAAATTCACTATGGCCATAATTGTACTTTTCAAATCCCTCTACATGGTTTCATGCTCTCGTGCACTTAATGACGATGTTTCACTTTCGATCTCAGCTTTTCTTGACTACTACGATGTTCCGTACAAAGTTGTCGAGGTTAATCCATTTAGTAAGAAAGAAATTAAATGGTCGGATTATAAGAAGGTGCCAATACTGGTGGTTGATGGTGAACAGTTGGTTGACTCGTCAGGTACTATTTCATTATTCTGAGTGTTCTTTTGAATATTTGAAACAGCAAATGTCAGTTTTGTCTAGGCAATTATTTTACAAGCACATTTAATTTCGTGTTATGTATATACTAACTCCTGGCAATGGCATTACTGCAGCCATTATCGACCAGTTGAGCCAGAAGGTTCTGTCAGATAAGAATGCTTCTTCCGTGTCTGGAGATGATGAAGAGACAAAGTGGCGTAGGTAGTTTCTTACTCAGAGAACCTCTTTTCCAAATTTCTGTTCGTCAAATAGTTTGAATAAAGATTACTCTCACTTTTCCATGCAACTGAATTTCATATATGAACTATTTATTTAAGGGGGAGGGGAAGGGGGGATTGATAATTGTTTATCAGGTCCGTCCACTTATGTCATTATGATCATATCTTGATTATACATACACCCTGTGTGAAGTAGTTTTATATCATCTGAATGAAAAATTGTGATAGAAGAGCAGAGGCTACGCATGTTCTGCACCTTGTTGTGATATTAGTATTACGCACAGGTCAATCTGGAAGCCTAAGCTTAAACCAGATGCATGTTTTTGTTCCTTGATCCATATTGCATACTTTTTAGTATCATGCAAGTCAATTTTTGATAATATATTTCTTGAGTTCAACAATTGTAAGGAGGGGATTGAACTATTGACCTTTGAAATGATAATTGATGCTTGAGCTATGTTAGTAGGGGCTCTTTTTAGTATATTTATTTTATTTTAAGTGACCATTGTATTATTAGCATTAGTTTTATGAAATCTTTGGCGATGCTTTTCATTTGTTTAACTTTCTGTACTTCTCATGGTTACTGATGCAGATGGGTAGATAATCACTTGGTACATGTGTTATCACCAAACATATATCGAAATACTTCCGAAGCTCTTGAAGCATTTGACTACATTGCTAGTAATGGTATGACCTAATCATAGATTTTTTACTGAAATGTTCTGCTTAACAAACATATCTTAATGTGGATTGAGGATTTTTCATTCTTCATTGGCATTATATTCGAATCCACTTTTGTTAGACTTTAATTTCTATAAATCTTTATTTATATGGATAACAATTTACACTGTAGCTAGTTTCTGATTATGTTAGGAGATTAACTTCTTGGTTTGAGAATTCAATTATGGTTTGATTCTCATTCTCATTGTTACTTTATTTTGATTTAGGCCCTTGTTAATATCTATTGAGTTTGTTAAGCTATTATTTCATACATCCGCCTCTCTTGTGAACCTTATTCTTAGGTAATTTTGGCTTTACTGAAAAGATTACTGTAAAGTATGCTGGAGCTGCTGCTATGTACTTCGTGTCGAAGAAACTAAAGAAGAAATATAATATTACCGATGAGCGTGCAGCATTGTATGAAGCAGCAGAAACGTGGGTAGATGCTTTGGCCGGACGGGACTTCCTAGGTATGTACTTTTGATTTTATTTTTTAAGAAACCGGGAAGTGCATTCAACAAAAAAGAAAAAATACAACTAAGGGGAGGGGGAAGAGAGAACTCCCTTCCAAGGGAAGCTACTTAAAAAAAAAAAAAAAAAAAAAAAAACTTTCCAATCTGTGGAGTAATACCAGAAGAGGATAATTGAGCTGTACATTGCTACAGAAAAAATTAATAGGCGAGAACTTATCTTCAAATATTCTATGGTTTCTTTTCATGCCAACAACTCCACAGAAGTGTCTTTTTTACGCACATACTACTGTAAGTTGTAGTCTTGTGGACGCTTTTTATTTTTATAATATTTTAAATTTTCATGATGCTTTTTTTTTCATGAGATGAATTGTTAGACTCAACTTGAAAAAAGAGAACTTTTTATTTTGGTGCTAATGCAGTTTTAAAGCACCCCCTTCAACATGACTCTTCTTTTTTGTTTTGAAAAACTAACCGTGTTTCCCACAGCATTGCTTCATTGCTCTAGGCTACATCTTTGTCTTGTTAAAACTTAAAAGCATTTTAGAAAGAAGAAAGAGAGAAAGTAAGAACCACCCCTTGTTTGTCTGGCCATTTTTCTACCAAAAATGGGAAACAAGTTGATATCAAACTCATCCCTTTTAAAAAGAAGAAAATGAAAAAGGAAGTTTGGGACAAATGTTTAAGGCTTTAAAATGTCGTTGGGTTTTCAGAATCAACTTTCCTTAATAGCAACACTTGAGGATATAAACAGTTCTGTCAGTTTTTTCTTCCATGACATGAATTTCAATGGTTCTTGTTTTGCATTCTTAGGAGGCTCAAAACCTAATCTAGCTGATCTTGCGGTGTTTGGGGTGTTAAGACCCATCCGTTACTTGAGGTCTGGTAAAGACATGGTAGAGCACACACGGATCGGTGAATGGTATACCAGAATGGAGAGCAGTGTTGGAGACTCCTCCGGGATCAGATCTTAATCTCTCCTGTTATCAAATCTCATTTTCTGGGCATTGGTTATCCTGGAAAATTCACTTTTTGTTCACTAAATTATCTCTCTTTGTGGGTACACAAGATCTATATGTGCAAATTTTGATATTGCAATTGATTTTTTTAGAAACTACCATTGTCATTATTACCATGAGAGATGGTGTCATAAATATCAGAGTAATAAAATGAATACTTTTTTTTTTGGGGGGGGGGTTTTACTGTAATACTTGTTGAACAGAGTTGCAAGAGAGAGCAGAGAAAACTTACCATTTGGAGAGGAGCCAGAATTTGAAATGGAAGTACAGAACTCAACGTATGGAGTAGATTTTCCCACAGGAGAAGGCAATTGAAACTCCCTAATCATACCAAGCTTTTATTTGTTTTTTTTTTTTTTTTTTAAATTCTCTTTTGTTTGTACTGCATGATGTGGATGGATATATGTTGAGGATTGTGATTTGTTGAAAATATTTTGTAAGGATGTGATATAACCTCCTGTGCTTTGTTCAAACTATGGCATTAATGGCCTCTGTTTGAATACTCTATTTGAATTCTCTGTTTGAAACTTTCAATGTTGTACATGAAGGATTTTAGAATACAAGCTTGTTTTTAGTTGTTATTCACATAGATGGTTGGAATTTTAATCTCCCTCTTCTCGAGAGTTAATTTGTCTATGTTTGTTGTATAAAGTTGAGTTGAGTTGGTAATTATTATCTGTGTTTAGTGTGTAGAGTTAGTTTGAAAGTTTGTATTTAGGTGCAAAGTTGAGTTGAATTGAATTGGATTGGATTGGTTTTTTATTTTTATTTTTATTATTATTATTATTATTTTGCTTTGCTATTGTTTATTAATTTTCAACTATATACCTATTTTCTCCACTCTTTTGTGACATAAACTGGAAAATCTCAATTTGTAAAACGAAGTCGATTCTTTTCAACGTATTCTTTTAAAAAACTTTAAAAATTCTAACTCTCCTCAATCTGTAAAACATATCATCAAAATACATGTTATATTGCTGCTCAATTACTTATAAATTGGTATATTGTATGTATGTATATTGAACCTTGCTAACTTAACATTATTATTTAACATATTGTACACATAAATGTTGAAAAACTGGATAACTTAACGGCTTATGTTTATATAATATGAATTGTATATGTGAAACTGAAATTGTACATAGAATAATTACCTTTTATTTTATAATGATGGTAAGAATGTGATAGTGTAGTATGATTACATTGTTTTATATATCACAAAAATTATGTCAAACAACCGACCATGTGACCATTCCATAAAATATATGTTTTCGGGTTGAAATATTAGGTGGTCAGTCTAGTGGGTTCGAGCAAGTAGATGTATGCAGTATCGTAGTTATTTCTCTTCCAATGGTGTTTCTATGCCAATTATATCAATTAGGTCACATCTGTCATCCCCAGCCAGTCCTTCAATGCCAAATATGGCATGTACTACCTCCTTCCGATCCATCTCATATTTCTCAGTTTGCTACGCAACGAGTCTACCTACGTACGTTGACTGCATATCAACGGTTGATCACATGATGTTGATCATTTCATTCTGAATGTTAGTTGTTTCCTCTTACTCCCTCTGGATGGCTTTGCCGATATGCTTGCTATGCCGATGGAAATATCTGGTACACTTATTCTTCCCGTGGACATATCTACTTGATCTCCTTCCATTGCATCCTCAGGTACCTGGGTTTGTTCAATCTGGGGTAGGGTATTATTGTGATCCTAGCTGAATCTCGTCCTCCATTTCCCGAAACAAATTCGACGCCATCATCACTAGGGGCTCGCAAGACTGGCCGTTTGCCCTGTCCTTCCCAAATACACTTGATAGTTCATCATAATGGGGGAATGACTTGTTCAATGATTCCTTCGCATTAGGATGACTTTGCACTGGTATATGGAAGCAATATTAAAAATTATACAAAAGTAGGTATGATGTAGATTGTTCATTATTTTAAAAAACTTACCTGAACCCAAATGTTGAAGATCTCCTTGTCCACATGAACGCACTTGAACTCCTTGTTCCATCCAAACCCTGACTAATTTAACATCTTTGAATATTATTTCTTCAAACTTCTAATCTTGCATTTGATGGTATTTTGGTTTAGGCCACACCCAGGAAACTTCTCTTCTATCATTCACTCCAAGTGTTGTTGATATCCCGATCGAAAAGTCCCATTGTTGGGCTTCCAATCGGACTCCACCAAAGAGATTAGGGCATTCACCAACCCAGCATCCTTGGCTTTCGTCCATGTGTGTTTCGATCTTTTTCCATCACCTACCATTCTAATTCATGCATGTATACGTCGTAAAGACATTATTCAAAATTAAACATTTTCGTGCGACATTTAAAAAAACCATGAAGTCAAATAATCGAATTAAAAATATTTACAACATAAATGAAGCACAGGAATTCAACAAGTAGATAAGATATTCAAGTATGTTTTTCTTCGTACACATAATCATGATCCTTGTCATTGGGAAAACATTTCGATAGACAAGTCAACTCTAAATTGGGTCCATTCGTCTGATGTCTTAATAAATTCAATATTCTCCCTCTCTATAAACAGAAGAAAAATTATTGTCCAAATGGCTCATCGAGTAAATAACCGATCCCCATTTTTCTTGTGATTAAGTTGTGAATCAGGCAACACAATTATCATTCGACATTGGACATGTATCGAGTAAAATGATTTGCCCCTAAGAATTGTCCATCGCCCCTTCAACGGTCTGAATGCCCGCTCAATAACATTTATTGTCGACGAATGCTTCATATTGAAAAATTCTCTCGGTGTTGGTGTGTTGCCCGCGCCATACCAGTTTGAGAGATGGTACAGTTCCCCTCTATACGGAGCCAAAAATCCTTCAACATTAGGGTAGCCAACATCACACGTGTAGTAGTATCTTGTACCATTTTTGGGATTGTAATATATGTCTATTAATGGATTAACTCAAGGTTGCTTATATACATTAGTGATTTTTATACCCTTTGGAACCCTCAGTCCGTGCGGTTACGCAACTGCATCCTTCAAGACCCTAGAGTCGGCGGCGAGCCCTCCCCTTTTGGTATAACAAAGATGAATTCTCTGTTCTGGTCACAAATCGCAAGAACATTTGTGGCAATTTCCCTCTTCCTCGTCCTATATCGGTGATCGATCTATGACACTAACATTCACTTTCACGTACGTGTCATCCAATGCACCCAAACAATTATGTTTAATTTGTTTAATCATGATAATTCAAGAAGATGTCAACACGATTTATTTCGGATGCATTAATATAATGATACTGGAATTTTTTTCTACCTTAAACCATTTCCATCGTCTAATGGTATATGCAATTATAACCAGTTCGAGGGTTTTCAACAAAACTGTGTGTAGCTATATTACTACTGAACTACATTGAAGTATCTCGAAACCGTCTCGCAGATCTCGAAAAATATGTGTGTACTACTCTATTCTTCACATCACGAGTAAAAATGTGTAGGAACATTGTCATCGTCTTCTCAATACCAATACATCTACCTGGCTCCAAACATCTCATAATTCTAATCATGTTGCACAAAATCATAAAACGTCCTTCTATCCATTCAAGTACTCTCACAACACGTCAAGTCACTCTCATAAATGAGGTGAAAGAACGTCAGTCGTTGAATTCAGTGTTTAACGTTCGTTGGTTATTGTTCTATCATTCTATTATTATTAAGCAACATTGCCAATGTCAATAATAATTGTCTTTGAGACTCTATAATACTTGTTATGATTTTAAACAGCTCCTGAATAGTCTCCATCTTACTAGGGTAAGGAGGGAAGTATGTAGATCCTAAAAAGATGAATTATGCTTAGATTTAGTGAACTTAGGTTTAGTTACAAAATGACAAGTCGTTACAACGAAGTACATCACTCATATCCTACTACGAACCGAGTATACATTACGATCATCCCAAAAGTGGAGCCTATTACAATTGCAATGGTTGTACTACATTGTCTTATACCCTGGTTAATAACTTGTCCAACGTGCATTGTACTGTAAGACCTATACGCATACTCCGCTTCATTGAATGTTTCATGCAACTTGTATAATGCCTCCTTGTACTTACTGACATGTCTATTACATTCGTGTTAGGATAGGTAGATCCCTAGGTTATGACCAAGGAAAACGACATAGAATTTGTGTTTTCCCATCTATCTACATTTTCAAAACATGGGCAGTCGTTACCAATAATCAGCGTTAAAGTGAATGGTTTTTCAGAGAGTTAGGATGCAGAGGTTCTAATGGATATGGTACGAGGGTTCTCATGCAGCCCTTTACTACCTATAAAAAAAATAAATTGTGCAACTAGATATTCTAGTTGACAAATTATAAGTATATTTACGTAATAATGAAACAAGCCTACATAAGTATTATAATAGTTGAGATTTTTGGATTTGTCTAAAATTTATTATAATAGTTGAGAACACATTAGCCTACAATTTAAGCATGATCCAAAGTTGGTTTGTAATGATAGTTTTGGGACTTAATAACATTACCTAGAACAACTTTGTGTAACTATATAATAAATATCACCTAAAAATGTAGTGTATATATATATATAAACAAGACACTACTTTCATATTGTAAAACAATTTAGACAATGTGGTTTTAGTCAAAATTTGAGGGTTACAATTTTGGAAAAAGTTATAAAGTGAAAGAAATATATACAAAAATATCAAAGTACCCAAAATTAATTCTAGGAAAACCCTTGTCATCTCACACCCAAAAAATAAAAATAAAATAATAAAATTTGATTTTTAAAAGAAATTTTTTTCTCATATTAGAAATTAACGGTTCAAAATTTAAAAATTTGATTCTTGTTAAACGCAATTTTAAGACATGTTAAAAGAGCAATTTTAAGACATTTTTCATTTTATTCCTCTGTTTTTATGTTAAAAAAGTACCAACTTTCGTTACTATGCTCATTCCTATACTTAGACTTTATTTGACGTGGAATTTATGTAATATTAGAAAATATTATATGTACTTTCCTTCAAAATCGATCTCTATTCATTCATATTTTTTTTGTGTTTACGGATATTTTAATGAAGATTAATTTTATGTATTTATAGCTATTCTTTATATAAATAAAAACAGATTTTCTAATCTATATACATTTGAAGTGTACTTTTTAATTTCACAAAAGATTGCCATATAAAATAAAATGAATATGGAATGCACCAAATTAAATTTATGAATAGAATTCTAAATTGAAATTTAGAGATTGAAAATTAAAACAAACCTCAAAATACTTATAACATATCAAAGTCCACAAATAAACAGTCCCCAACAAGTTCAACAAACGATAGACTATAATAAAGATCATTCCGAACATAAAACTTATGAACCTCAAACTAGTTCCGAAAGGTATGTTCAATTAGTTTAAGCCCTACACGGAAGAAAAATAAGCATAGTTAAACCATAGGGTATCATACCTTTGATTATGTTCAAAATGAATGAAGGTCGAGACAGTCCACAACTAGGGGAGTAGAAAAATCAGTTCAGGGCCTAACAAAAACACATAAATGTTAGCAACAGATCTTGCTTTCATTATAAAGAAAGAAGGAAGCATACCTTATATGGATGGAATAAGTTGAAGTTAAAGATGAAAAAAATGAAACAGAATATATTGCAATAGCTAAACAAAACACATGAGAATGTAAAATGGTATTTAAAAAAAAAAAAGTTGAAATGAAAAGTTTAGAGTAAGGACGTACCAACATAGTTTACTAGAGGAGGCTGTGGAAAAGTCTTAACAAATACAAGGAGGGTTTCAAGTATAAATAGATGATAGAATAAGGATGGTTGGTGAGAAAGTTAAGTACACTTAAGTGCACCTAACCGTAATAAGTACAAATAGTAAGTACAGTACATCCATAATAAAGAGAATCAACTCATAAATAAATAAATTAAGTAATGGTCAGGTCAATATTAATTCAGTGGTTGAGTTGAAAATGGACATAAATACAACATAATATCTCACACATGAATAGACATTATAATAAAGATTAGAATACCTCAAAATTGAAATAACTATTTCATTGGAACAAATCCAACTCCAAGCAAAGAAAATAAACAATTTCAACACTTGTAAAATTGAATTTAAATTTAAATATACGAAAATTGAATTTAGTTGAATACTGAAAACAATTTCAATGGAACAGAGAAAAAAAATCCATTCATCAGATGTAGAACACAAGATTGATTGAATATGTATGGAGGAAGAAATTATAAAGCAGTCCACAAAACATAAGGAAAAACATAAATGAACTAATTTTTTTAATCTAAATATCAAAATGAAATAAAAATAAGTTAGAAATCATACTCAAACATGAGTTTGTAGAGACAAATCAACATTGGCTTTTAGGGGGAAAAAAGATAGAAAACATACCTATCGTTAGGGTGGATTGCCACCCCACAAGCTCCAATAACATGGTCAGTATCCTCTACCAAGAATTTACTTGTCCAATTTTGATGGAAAGACATAAGAAAAACGACAAGGGAAGGATACGTGGTTTATTATTGAAGCGGCAAGAGAAAATCTAGAAGAAAAAAAATATGGAAGACAGTTATAAAACAAAACAGATATCAACAAGGGAAGGAAGAACAAAGACAAAGTAAATACAATATAAATTGATAACAAAAAATATAACCTAGTTGAGCCAGTGGAAACAAATTATAAGAGACTAATAACAATTTATAAGAGTAAACCCTAGTTAGTCACAAACATGCAAGCCAACATGATACCCAAAATAGAACGAAAGCTAAATTAGAACCGTCCAGAATCGAACAAAGTACAGAGCCAACAACAATCGAAAAATCAAACATGGAAGGACGAATAAAACATGAGGAAATCAAGATGACAACGTACAAATCTTCGGCGAGAAACCAAATATTCGAAAAAATAAATTAGATCTAAACAGTAAAAAAAAAAAACAACTAAATCTATTATAAAATCATTCATTTATACTAAAAAATAGTTAGATCTATACAAATATGGTTAGATCTACTGAAATATCGTTTAGAAAATTGTTCGTATCTACCCGATCTAAAAAATAGACATATTTAGAAACCAAATAAGAGAAACGTATCGTTGAGCAAGAAAATTCGAATATGGAATGAAGTATGAGAAGGATACAACTCATTCGAGCCGAAGAGAGAACGAAAAGATGAGATGAAGAAGACAAATCGAACGATGAAAGAAAAGAGAAGATGAGAAGAGAGAGACGTGAGAATGAAAACGCGTGATGGGAAGAGGGAGAGAGGAATGGGAGAATATAATTAAAACGCCTGAAAATGAAGTGTGAAATGAGGAGAGAGAAGGGTAAGTAAAATAGTGAGTTTAAAACCCACCGTTTTCTTTTAAGCGACAATCAAACAGGGTGTGAGATTTTTAAGCCCACCCAACCTAACTCCATGGAGGCTATCAAACAACCCCTAAATCATTTTTATCGACTAAACAAATATGTTGTCACTATGGACTAGAAATTAAATACAAATATAGTATAAATGTTATCGACATACTTAAGGAAGTATACTTAGGTTCCCAAGTTGTCTTACTATTGGGTTGTATGTCATAAAACTCGCAGTTTGTATTGTTAAACATATTCTATTATCAATAAAGACGTTATTGATGTCTATTCAATAAAACAATTGTTGAATATATAAATTGCACTTGTAAAAACCAAATTCAATAAACTAAAGATCCATGGTTATTATATGAATATTCGAACTTTATGTAGAGACGTAAGAGTGGATCAAGTTTAGTAAATAACCAAAACGGTCTATAATATATGAATAAGACTGGATACCTTATTCTGGTAACACTATCGGATGTGGCTTACTCTGTTGTCATTATAATTTGTTGTAAAGTGTTACAAGCGAAGTGATTCTAATTTGTTCATGTATCGACATGAGGAGCAGGGGCGTCTTATGGCAATGACTTTGCATAAGATCATACCAATAAATAAGTCACTCTTACTTTATAACGTTGTTTTCTGTTTAAGACTAACTATTTCAAATAGATGACTTGGGTAACTTAACCTTAATCATGAGCTAACTATGAACTGTTTATTTGGGATTATCCTTATATTTGCATGGGTGAGGGTTGACTCAACAGCGTCGGCTCAATAAGCCTCCCATTTCAGGGGTAAGACCGGGTAGATAGCTGGGGACATAAGGTGCAAGATGGAACTCACTCCTACCCGCTTTTAGGGATAGTAGAGAGATTGTTCCTTTAAGTGCTGACTTCGGGTCTTGAACAAGGGGCCCCACCCTCTCATTGACCTGAGAGGGACTCAATTTAGTGATTGGATCGCAAACCAACTGTTTATTAGAGGATCAGTGGGACTTAAGGAGCAAGATGTAATCTCAAGGATAAAACAACTATTGACTCAGACGTTATTACGAATAACTTGTGAAAGGTTAACTTACTAATCATGATTATATCGAGTGGACATAATGTATCTACGTGGAGGGGAGTGCAACTACTGGACTTTAGTAGAGTGACCCGGTAATTAATGTTGGTGGTTAATTAGGTTAGAGAGTTTAACTGGTTAATCTCGGATTGTTGGAGCTCGTGATCTGTAGGTCCATAAGGTCCCTCTACTAGCTCGTAAATCTTGGATTACTATATTAAAGGAATTTGAAGCGTTCAAATTCAAATTGAGAATTCAATTTGAAGTGTTCAATTAAGTTAGGGTTTGGATGATTATATTCGATATAATTAACATTTAATTTATCGAAATTAAACGTAATTGGAGAGTTTAAAATATTTAAATGTTGATTTAAATATTAAATACATGAATATGATTCATGTATGATATAGGTGTTTAATCAATTTAATATTTGATATTAAATTATTATTTAATTAATTAAAATTGTTTTATTAATTAAAATCAAATTAATTTTCAATTTTCAAATCCAATTTTAGAAATTGAAATATGTATTTGATTTGTTTTTTAATTAAATCAATTGAAATTGAAAAATAATATTTGAGATAGTGGAAAAATCCATTTTTTAAAAAGTGGATTTTTCCACATTTGAAAACCTATCCCACTTAATCAATCGAATTTGATGTGTCAATCAACATCATAACATGATGTTTGTATGTATTAGATCATAAATACTTCAATTTTTGGCAATTGAAGACAAAATTGTATGTTGAACTTCAAAGTTTTTTCCATAGAAATTGGTTTCTGCTTAACCTTTTATAAATCCACTTCAATTCCCATCAATTCAGAATTCCACCACTCCAATTCAAGTTGATGAATAGTAGATAAGACACTCTTGGTGGTCCAGAGTTGACTTGCATCTCAAATTCATGGAGAGTAGCTTGGATTACGTGGAAGTCTTCAAAGATGTAAGTTATGAAATCTTTATCGTTTGAAATGTTATTTATTGCAAGCTTTTATAACTTAAATTAAGTGTAATTAGAGTGTTTATTGATTCTGTTTGCTTCCGCATTATGCATATTTATTTCATCACATACTACGATTATTGAGAGATCATTTTATGTATGCCATGTGATGGTTTTGGGGTCTATATATATATATATGTATGTATGTATATATATTTTGCATAATGTTCATGTGTGATGGCTTGGAACTCCCGGGTGTGTTCCATAAATGAGTGAGGAAGAGGATGGCACCCCAAGGCACCACATGGTTGGTTAATACATAATGCTCAAATTTGTATAGTGTTTTTTCTCTATTGAAACTGAAAATGAAATCGAAAAAATCAATTCTTTTAGATAGTAAACCAAGAACTCTAAAGAGTTAGAAAAAATCCATTTGAAACTGGTCGGTTCGGTCCAGTTGGTTGGTTTTTACCAAATTTTGTGCACCCTTATAGTAATCTATACTTGAATTTATTATAATGCTCAATGTAATTCGGAAAATTTATACCGATGACCTAAAAATTAAGCAAAAAATATCAAATGACTCAATTTTTGAAAAAAATGTCAAATAACTATTTGTTGATATCAAATTCGGGTAAAATTACCAAACTCGTGCGCACGCTGAAAGGCATCTGGCTCTCGGTCTCTCTCTCACTCTCCCGCTTGCTAATGATCCATTTGCTAATATCCATGGAATAATGAGCCATCTTCTTCCCCCATCTTGCCCATCTCACTCATGCCGATCTCGCTCTCGTCGGTTTCGCTCTTCCTTTCCTCACTCATAAAATCACTATTTTCTCTCGCTCTTGTTCATTGTAGTTGGTCACGTCGAAGTTGCTCGTGTAAACTCGCTGTACTAGAGAAGAGGAAGAAAACGCGCAGAGGAGAAGAGGAAGATGACGTAGCGGAAAAATAAAAGAGAGGGAGAAAGGAAGAGGAAAAAGAAAAAAAAAGGCGTGGAGAATAAAGGAAAAAGAAATAAAATCAAGAAAGTAAGAAAGCAATGACAACAAAGTAATTTAACGTGATCATGACATCAACATAGAACTATTTGACATTTTTTTTTTAAAATTTGGGTCATTTGTCCTTTTAAATCTTTAAAATATTATAATTTCAGGTGATTATGATATTAACAAAGGATTACTTTTATTTTTTCAATTTTCCCACATAATTCAACCTATCTCATGCTAAATATCTGTTATTATTATTATTATTATTTTTATTTTTGAAATCTTTTTGTTTTTTGAAAAAAGAAAGAAAGAAATAAAAGAACCTACTCATCGGGGGGGGGGGGGGGGGGGACTCGAATTACTGATCCATGAAAGTGAGACTTTTCATAATTGCTAAAAATTATGTTGAAAAAATATAAAATATAAATCTACAGTTCAACCCCCGAAACCCAAAATTGACGGAAGAAAAGGAGAAAGAGAGAGAGGAAAGCCTCCATCCACCATATCCCTCATCCTTTGTCAATATCTCTAGTAAGCCGGTTACTCTAATCGTTATCTTCTCTCTTTGTCTCCACCTAAAACCCTTCTGCTGAATCGCAACTGAGCTTCTAGGGTTTCCATGGCTTCCAATTCTGCCAACCTATGGGTTCTCTTGGGATTGGGTTTGGCTGGAATCCTTCTGATGACCAAAAAACTCAAGAAAGCGATTAGAGAAGACTTTGGAGCGTTTATCGACAAGTTTCAGCTACTTCCTCCTCCTCAGCCTGCTCCTCCTAAAGCTCCTCATCCCCTGACCGGTCTCACCTTCGCCGTTTCCGACGTGTAGGCTTCACAGTATTTCATTTTCGTTTTATGATCCTTGTTATTGTTATTTGTCGCTGTTGTTATCGCTTTCGTTGTTTTGGCCGGCTTTTCTTTCACATATATGTTTGTGAGGGCGTTGGAGGTGCAAAACAAGTTGAACGAAAAAGCGTCTTGATTTTATTGACTGGGGGTTGGTTGCTTTGTGATTTGTTAAATGCTTTGCATTTCAATTTATGGAATGTGGACTTCCTCCATTTCCCCTTCGTGTTTGCGTTTTGGATTTAGGAAGAAGAATGTTTGGGGAGTCTATGAAAAAACTAACGTTTTTTGAGATTATGATGTTTTTGTTTCATTGAGGATAGCTGTTGGAATCTATATGGTATATATCTGATCAATACGTTCTCTTAACTGCCGCGAGAATCCAATAAAAGTTTTTTGAAGTCTGGAAATAATCTGCCTTTTTTGTTAGGGGAATAAGGAATAGATGATTGTCATGTCACCTTTTTAATTTTAGCCATTAAGGAATATTTGGTTAGAGAAAAATAGGTGAACTTTTGAAGTTTAGACTTTAGAGGCCATGGGAGGAGTCTTGAGATTTGACTCATTTCAATTAATCTTTCCGAGTGTTTCTCTATGTCCAAACATTTT
The DNA here is from genome assembly GCF_009727055.1 of Benincasa hispida. Classification (NCBI taxonomy): domain Eukaryota; kingdom Viridiplantae; phylum Streptophyta; class Magnoliopsida; order Cucurbitales; family Cucurbitaceae; genus Benincasa; species Benincasa hispida. The sequence goes on along the minus strand of NC_052350.1, from coordinate 2,722,919 downwards.
TTTTTCTTGTAATCATTATTATTATATTTTTTTCCTCAATGGTTGGAGCTCATTTTTGTAATTTTTGTTTTGTTTTACGCTTTTGATTTTTATTTACCAGTTAGTTTTTCTTGTTTCACATTTGGGAAGAAAAAGAATATAATAACTAATTGTCTATAACGTTTTGTGATGGATTCATGATTACATGTTCATTCTCTCTACACGAGCCTTTTCTAGTTGGTTCCTAAAGTGGAGGATTTATATATGGTAATAATCAGATTTGAAATTGAAGGACATGTGACTGGGTTTGGCCATCCAGACTGGCCAAGAACACATGATGCAGCTTCTCGTACATCTCCAATAGTTTCTGCTCTTGTCGAAGGAGGAGCTACTTGCATTGGAAAAACTGTTACCAATGAATTGTCAATGGGGTAAAGATTTTTCTTCAATTTTTTTTGTGCACTCAATTTTCTTTGATAGGGTTGAAATGGAAGTTCATTAGATCTGTGGATTAAAAAAAAAAAGAAAAAAAGAAACTTTATGGTTTCTCTCAACTCCTTTTGCGGTGAATGAGCATTCTCTTTAATTTGGTCAGGTGTCCTTTGGTATGTTATCAACAGGAGCTGTTCATTTAGTTTAGAGTCAAAACCATGTTTTTCATAGCTTACAGTAATTTTGAAAAATACTACTCTATTACCTGCTCATTTAATTACTAGTTATGATAATAAGGTGTTGCTTGAATTCCAATCAGAGTTTTTATTTAGTTATGTTTAATTTTTCTTAACCTCAGCATCAGTGGAGAAAACAAGCATTATGGCACGCCCACAAATCCTGTATCACATTCCAGAGTTCCTGGTGGGTCATCCAGTGGAGCTGCTGTTGCAGTAGCTGCAAATCTCGTTGACTTCTCTTTGGGTGAGTTTCTTAAATCCTGTGTATCCTGCAATTCAATCATGCTCTCTATCAAAACAGGTTTTCCACACATTTAGGAGGCAAGGGTATCAGCACTTCAGGCACCTTCGCATATGCTTTCCTGCTCCAAAATTTCCCCTATAAGAAAACCTTTGAAATCTCTTCAGTGATTTCTCCATCAAATATTCTTGTAGGCTCCCAAGTGGATTATTTGTTAACTTCAGCATCACATCCTTCCTTTCCTTTAACTTATTGGTGTTTCTTTTATTTATTTTTCAAAAGTTCCTTATATTATTTTGGCATATTTATTTGATTACTATATGAATATGCCAAGGTGTGAAAGCTGCTCTGTCAACTTTTGAACAAGTTTTATCTTTATCTTGCTTTACTACAACAATATCTTCCACTTTATACCACTCCTGGTGCTCTCTATCAAAAAGTTTTCTTCAAACTGGAAATTCAAAGTCCGATGCATTTCATCCCTATGCTTACCAGGCATTTTCTGGCATTGGAGATTTTTTAGATATCAAGAAGCTGAAGATTCAGAAGAGCATTGTCAAACCATGAGTCCTTCCAGAATCTTAGCTTTGCCTTTCTCTACAAAACCTCTATGTTCTTCAATATTCATCCACAGCCCAAATTTCCTTTTGCTAGCAAACTCTTTAGTATGACTAAGTAGGCTAGTAGGTCAATAATCCTATACTTACGACAATACTTCTGCACATCGTTTATAACTGATGGCAAAAGATGTATGTGCCTATCTCATGTGGTTTTGAAGATATATTAACGTCCTTGGTAAGTAAGTGCTTATGAACAAGAATTTGATTAGCCTTAAGCTCCCTCCAAAGGCTTAAGTTTCACGTAACCTTTCTTCCTATTTCGCTTCCTTTGGGCTCTTTTTTATCCCACCCGAAAGTGCCAGACCCGAGTGAACTCACCCCTATGAATCTAAATGGAAGTCACGCATTGGATTCCTTTTTGTTATATTAAGCAAGTTGGAGTGCGACACCTAGGTCTCTCTTTCAAGCTCAGGAGAGGGGTTCTTGACGAATTGAGATAGCAACATAACATCTTTTCTTTCCCACCGCACTGGTAGATGAGATTATGTTTAAGCTCGACCAGTGTCCGGGGAAGATGTTTCAGGGCTGGCTCTACCACCATCCGAGTAAGATTAATAACGAGTAACTAGTTCGCTAAGCTTCCTGGGTTGTCAACTAGAAGGGTGATTCAAAGAGATGGCAGTGCTCACTTCAAGGGTAAGCTTGTATCCGGCTTATGTCTAGCTGAAGGAGGGCGTAGATAAGAGGAGAGGGTGGGATACGAAGTCGGGCATCTAGGTGCAATCCTCCATCTATGTAGTCAACAACTTATGATGGTTCAGAGCTGGTTGCTAAACCCTTGAGATGACTTCGTTATCCAAAAGATCTTGTTCATGTCTTGCTCTTTGCCCACGTCGAAAAGGGGCAGGTGAAGGTGCATTTCCAAAGAAGGAATTTGACATGGAAGAAGTGAGTCTTGCCTTCCTTGAATGATCTGATTGATTGGATTTCCAGTCCGAACCCCAAGATGGGGAATTCTAGAGTACACCACTGGGAAGATCCGGATGAACGGTCCCAGTGTGAGAAGATTCAGTCTTTCCCTCGGGTCAGATAAAAGTCAAAGAAGAGAAGTCAAAGTTCGTTAACCCCGACACCATTCAAGGTCCCAAGCCTTCGTCATTGCTTAAATCGCCCCTTTTTAAGCGCAAAAGACGAAACGTCTTCTCATTTTGAACGAGCTCACCCCATTGCCTTCTCTCTTTAGGGCAAAAGAGCTTTCCTGCCTCTGCCCGATTCTACTTTAGATCTCCCATTTCGTAAATTGAAGCCAAAAAGGCTAGCTTTCTTCTCCACTTTCGATTGAAGCGAAAAACGCCGACTTTCCTCCACTTTGATCGTTTTGATCCCCTCTTCGACAAGCTTGTTAAGCCAAAAGCACGAGCTTTGAAGCAGAATTGTTCTTTTGCTTGACGTTTCGCCGAGCGTTCAGTCTGACTAAGCTGAACCCAAGAATGATTATCAAACTGCGGGCATCGCTCATTAGTTGAATCTGGTGAGGGAAAACCAACTTCGAAAAGGTGGTTCTAAGAATTGAATTCCACAAGTTCAAACCACAGAGGAAGGTCTAAATCCTAGTGAGAAAGTCGGGGTTCGGGCTTCCCTAGTGAGTTCATCGATCGTCAATCTGAAGTCTGTAAGCGCTTTTCCTGAGTCTGCCCATTTGTGCCTGGTTAATAAAAGAGCTCGTACCTTCTAGTCTCTCCTAGTTCGACAAGTGAGTCTGCTCGTCCTGCCTTCCCTATTTGATTTCCTAGAAGGTTTTCAATCCTAGGAGCTTGGTTCTGCTGCATCCCAAAGGCGTCTTCGGTTTGTTAGGATTCTATACCATTCTTGCCCACCTTCCTGTACTGACAGGTGAGATAAAGGGCACCCCCCGGATCTCTCTTACTAAAGGTTAGGGTACGAGGTTATTTTACTGAAATCGAACCCAAGCCCATCCCTTTGCCCGTTCTTCCAGCCCAATAAGTGCTTTTCCTGAGTGGCTCCTTTGTGTAAATACTGTAATACAAACTAAGTAGTTGACCTTGCCCGCGCTTCCCGCTCTGGAGTCTGCTTTGGCGTCCTGTCTTCTGTTTAATGGATAGAGATGTGGGGTGAGATCTCCTCCACAATCACTTTGGGAGCAAAAGGGATGTTTCTGTTTCTGTTATTCTATACTCCCAATTTGTCCATAGGATGAGGAAGGGTAACCCATTTCCAGTTTACAAGGTAGCTACTTCTGTCCACATTTGTCCCGTCCCAATGAAGTCTCTCAAGATTTTCTCCAGTCTTTTGCTTGCTTAATCAGAATTTTGAAGATACATAAATGGTAGGGGAAAAACCTTTGACAGGATCATTGTCTTGAAGTTAATCTTTCACCTCTAATGATAGGGAAGCTGTTCCATTTTGCAAGCCTAGAGCGCACTCCATCAATAACAGGATTGCAAAATGTTGTAGCCTTCAAAATTTTCCCTAGAGTAAGCCTCAAATAGTTTAGTGGCAAACTTTTACATGGTTATGCAAATGCGATGGATCATCTTACCAGGAAGCTTCCTTCGCTTGTTGGGCCATTTTGCTGCATTCTCTGTCGGAAGACGGAGGAAGATCTGGATCATATCCTTTGGCGCTGTGAGTTTGCTAGTTCTGTTTGGGAGTGTTTTCTTCCGACGTTTTGCTATTCATTAGTTTGCACATCATGATAGCCAAAGGTGAGAAATGGAGGAAATGGATTATGGGATGTTTATCTTCAACCAACTTCTCCATTGGCAAGCCTAGAGGCAAGATCAAAACATCATGTGGGCCTTAGACAAGGGGATCCCCTCTCCCTTTTCTTATTCACTTTGGTTGTTGATTGCCTTGGTCATATGCTTACCAAGGGGCTTGAATCTAATCATGTGGAGGGTTTTGCTGTTAGGAACTCGGATCTCAGTATTAACGATCTACAGTTTGTCGATGATACCGTCCTTTTTTCCTCCCCCAATGAAAAGCTGGGAAATCTCTTCGAGATTTTTCAAGCCTTTGAATATACCTCCAGTCTTCGCATTAATTACTCTAAGCCAGAATTCATGGGCATACACTTAGACAATAGTTTAATTGCTTCTCTTGTAGCCTCTTTTGATTGCAAGGTCAGAAATTGGCCCTCTACTTATCTTGGCTTGCCTCTGAATGGTAACCCTCACACATTTGCATTTTGGGAGCCTATCATTGAGAAGGTGGAGAGGCGTCTTAACAGTTGAAGGGATAATTATATTTCCAAAGGAGGTCGGTTCACCTTGATCCAAGCCATGCTTAGCAAGCTACCCACATACATCCTATCTCTTTTTAAGATATCATCCACGACAAGTGATAGGATTGAGAAACTTTATAGAAAATTCCTTTGGAATGGGCACAATGACAAAAGCGGTATACACTCTATCAATTGGCAACAAGTTCAGCTTCCTATTACAGAGGGGGGCCTTGGCTTAACTAACTTGAAAAAAAAGAAACAAAGGCCTATTGGCCAAATGGATTTGGAGGTACCTGTTCAAGATAGATGCTTTGTGGAGGCTCCTTATTGATGCTAAATATGGCTTACCTTTCCATCCCCATAGTAGATCCATCAATCTTTTCAAAGGCCCATGGAAACATATTGCTAAGATGGCTTATTTGATTCATGATAACATTGAGAACGTGATTGGAAATGGTGAGAAAACATCATTCTGGAACGATAGTTGGGTTGGATTTATCCCCCTCAAGACCACTTTTCCTAGGCTATATGCTTTATCCAGGAAGAAGGAGGCATCCCTTGCACAATGCTAGAATTCGACCTATCAGGCATGGGATCTTGATCTAAGAAGGCATCTTAACGAGGTCGAAATAGATGAATGGACTGTGATGTCCTCCATTGTGCTTGCCCTCGGCAACCCCTCGGATAATGACACATGGAGATGGAAATTGGAGAAATCTGGTAAATTTACATCGAATTGGATGATCCTTCAACTCGCTCGAAGTGGTAACGACAATAATGCTGCCCTATACAAGCATATTTGGAAAGGCCCTTTCCTAAGAAAGTTCGATTCTTTCTTTGGGAAGTAAGTCATAGAGGCATCAATACTGCAAATGTTCTTATTAAACAGGCCCCTTGGTTGATTTCGACTCTTAGTTTGTGTGTCTTATGCCATAATAATGGAGGGACTATTATGCACCTTCTCGTTTTCTGTGAATATGCCTAATCCTTTTCGAAGAAGATTCTCACATGCTTCAACTACCAAATGATCCTATCACTCTTCTGAGCATGCTCCTTATTGGCCACCCATTCAAAAACAAAAAAGAGATATTCTGGTGCTTCATCATCATCAAAGCCTTCTTTTGGCTCATATGGAACGAGTGAAATCATCGTACTTTTGAAAATAAGGAATCTAATTTCACCCACTTCTTTGATCATCTATTGTATACTTCATTCACTTGGTGTAAATTCACCCAACACTTTTGTGATTACAATCTTACTTCTCCTGTTACACAATGGCATAGTATTATGTAATCTCTCTCACAACTTTTGTGCCTTTTTGTAATTTCAACCCATCAATGAAATTATTCATATGTTTCTCATAAAAAAAGGGACATTAGGTGCTATGATTGAAGAGCTCCTCCTCAATCCACCTCGTGAGAAGAAGGGTCACTTTTTATAGTTAGCTGGGGTGTGTGCGATCTTGCGGGGTGAGTGGAATGGTAGGATCTTTAGAGGGTGAAAAAGGACCCTTGTGAGATTTTATCCCTTGTTCGCTTTCATGTTTCCTTGTGGGCTTCGGTTCCAAAGACCTTTTGTAATTTTTCTATTGGTGTTATTTTGCATAGTTAGAGTCCCTTCTTGTAAGGGGAGATGCATTTTTTATGGGCTGGTTTTTTTCGTATGCTCATATATTCTTTCATTTTTTCTCAATGAAAGCGTTGTTTCTATAAAAAAAAAAAAAAAAAAAATTAGCAGCAAAGGCTTAATGTTGAAGTCAAACAACTGGCCTACCTTTTACGCCTCTTGAGCTTTAACACACAATCCCGGATAGTGAGGAATTAATTGATTTTATTGTTAGACCAGAAGTTTGCTGAAAGTTGTTAAGAAGTTCCATCCATTTGGAGGGCTTTCTTCAACTCTAGAGTTGGATGAGAAGGTATTATTGGCATACTGACTTGAATGAGATGTATTTCCTATTCACCGATTTTGATTGCTTGAATTCTTCCTGTATTCTTGCATTCATTATCAAGCGGCCAAAGGGATTAACTACTAGGGTCAAGAGGAAGGGAGAAAGCAGGTTTTGCTAGCTGCAAATACTTGGATGAGTTATAGCAGTTTAAATACCCATTTTAGAGCTCAAAAGAAAACCCCAACATTGGCTATTCCCCCTCAGGGCCAAGTTGCTCCAAGGGTTTTATCATGGGTTACTTGGTTAATCTAGATTGTAGATCCCTTAATTACTCCCTCCGTCTATGTAAAGTTGGCTTCCTGTCTCCCTGGCCTTTTGGTTGTTTTGTTTAGCAAAAGTTTCTGTTTCGTATTTTGAAAAAAAAAAAAAAAAAGGCTTGATGACTGGGATATGATGAGGGCGTAGGGTGGTTAACCTAGTTAAGATGGCTGGGTACGCCTGTTGATCCCTTTATCTCGTTTTTTTACATTATTATGTCTCCTTGTAATCTGAGTACTAGACACTTTTCATTATATCAATGAATTTTTTTTTTTGTTTCCTTTTAAAAAAAAGGCTTGATGACATAAGCTGCAGAGTTATGGCATGCTCTGATGTGAAAAATGTATGTTTTTATGCCTAGCGTGCTTGCAAATTTCAGTAGTTATTCTTCTAATTATATTGGTCTCACGACATGGTTTTTTGACTTGTACCTTGCAGGTATTGATACTGTTGGTGACGTGAGAATACCTGCCAGCTTTTGTGGCATTTTAGGATTTCGACCTTCACATGGATCTGTTTCCCAAGTTGGAATTGTACCTGTTTCAACAAGTCTTGACACTGTTGGTATGTACTTCCACATTTTTGTATGCTTGTTCTGTAGCTATTATTAGTGAACTCACTGAGATTCATGAGCCATTCTATTAACCTTTTGGATAAGAATGATTTGTGATTACCTCGGTCTGCCAAAACTGTAGCTCTGTCTATCATTGAGAAAAGTGAAAAAGTTTTATGGGAAAATCGCTTGGAGTCCATTTTATTACAATGTCTCCAACGATAAAAGAACCTCTCATTGAAATGCAATGCCCTTCCATGCCTTCAAATATAGCAGCATCTCCTCCTTGACAATGCAAATAAGAATTGTGCCATTTGCTTTGCCTCTCTAAATAGAGTGATTTTTTTTTTTGGGAGTTCAACAATATGCGGGGTGGGGGCCAGATTCAATTTACTTCTAGAAATGATCATCATTTTACAGAAAGCAATCTAGGGAATACTTGTTAAGTTCTTCTGTACCTCATGTTCATTGTTTGTTCTTCCATTCCTTTTACCTCAGTGGAGTAACTTCGTTTCTCCTTGGTGGAATCTTTTTTTTACTGACAATATGTTTGGTTATACTCATACTTTTATTTTTACTGTTGGATTTTATTTTATTATTATTATTTTTGAAACATGTTGGAATCTTACTTGTAGGACAAAAGAATGGTAAATGAAGATGATTTAGTACACAGATTATGCATTCTTTCAGTTTTGGATTTGTTTTTATGTTCATCATTAGTTTTGTCATTTATGGAATTTTAATTCCTGAGGCATGTACGTCAACTGTCATTAATTATTAGAAAGTTGTTTCACTATCCATTGCTTTTCATTTCATAAGATTAGGAGCTTTTAGTATTATCTCCAATTTGTCTCTTGGTTAGGGGTTGGGCAATCTTGTCTCCCTCTTATAAAACATGTTTGGTGTCTTTTTGTTTGGGCTTCTATTGTACTATGGCAGGAATGTTTGCCAAGGATCCTAATGTTCTGCGTCGTGTTGGCCATGTGCTTTTGCAACTTCCATATGCGGTTCAACGCAATCCTAGACAAATTATTATAGCCGATGATTGCTTTCAACTACTGAAGATACCTGTTGACAGGATTACCCAGGCGGTGATCAAATCTACTGAGAACCTTTTTGGCAGTATGTTCTTAATGCCCTTTGTAATTTAGTTATTTGTGAGTCTCTCTTTAGTTTCCTAAAGAATCTAATTTTCATTTCTTGTGTCACTCTTAACACAATATTATTCATCAGGACAAGTATTGAAGCACGAAAATCTTGGAAGCTATTTGAGTTCTAAAGTTCCAAAATTGAAAGAGTTAATTGGGAAGAAGACAAATGGGAATCTGAATTCCTCTTCAATTAGAGTGCTGGCCAATGTGATGCAGACTGTTGAAAGGTGTGACTGCGATCTTTATTGATGTTGGATTAACTTACCTGATGTTATTTTTAAGTTACATGGGTCAAACAGATACTAAAGCTTTCCTTTTAGTTTTCCATTTTCAAGGACCAGTATTCTTCAGATCTTGTGCATAATTGAAAGATCATTTTTAGCCTTATTTTCCTTGATCTGATACCATTTATGGAAGACCTGTGAATGTAGCTTATCGCAAACATATTTTTACAGGATTGAATTCAAAGGCAATCATGGGGAATGGATTGACTCGGTGAAACCAGATTTGGATCCTGCTCTAGTGGAGCAATTAAATGAGAAGTTGGAGATATCAGATACAATGATTGAAAACTTCAAGTCTGTTAGAAATGAAACCCGCATGGCTATTAGTTCTCTTTTGAAGGTAATCTTTATGAAAGTGCTTTAGTTTACATATGATAGCTAAGGCAAATTCCTCTAGTGGAAGGAATATGCCCATAGAGAAAAAGCCAATTAGTAAGTAAGATTGAAAGAGCAGGGACTATTCCATTTAGCTTAAATTGTGTTGAAAAATGAGAAGGTTTACCAGCTGGGAGACCATTCGTCTGCATATTGATTGTTTTGTTAATTGTTACATTGGATTGGAATAAACCTATTATGTGATAGCTTGCTATTTAGAAATCACTAGGAAAAATGTAATTGTTTCCCGAGTTTTGAGACAAACGAAAAAACTTCACCTGTCATTTAAAATGCCATTGATTCCGAATTTGTCTGCAGATTGTAGTTTCTTCAACGTGATTAAGAGAGCATAGTTAAATAACTCTAATTAAAGATAGAAGATTAATGTGTCTTGTAAATATTTCAGACCACCTAATTAATTTCTTTACTTTGTATTACGGTCATATTTCTCGTTTGATGTTTTCAATGAAAATTGATGGTAGTATATTTCCTAGTTGGTTCTTTTGTGGGTATTGTTCCCACCCCAATATTCTTTGACACGGCATTTCAAGTTGATTAGCCTGATTTTTACATAAATTTTTCACTTTGCTTAGGATGATGGAGTTCTAGTCATTCCCACCACTGTAGATCCTCCTCCAAAACTAGGGGGAAAGGAGATTTTTTCAGAAGAGTACCAGACTCGTCTATTTAGTTCATTAAGCATTGCTGGCATATCGGGTTGCTGTCAGGCAAGCGTTCCCTCACTCTCTTTTGGCATCTTCTTCTTTTGATTTTATTCTGTTAATTTTCTTTTGTAAGAAGCCATTGCTTGCATCTTTTTGGAGGCTGGTTTTCTTTTTCGTGACAAATTTCCCACCAATATGATCTATATTTGCCTAATTTCAGGTCACATTGCCACTGGGATTTCACGATAGTTGTCCTGTATCTGTGTCCTTCTTAGCCAGGCATGGGGCAGATCGTTTTTTACTAGATACTTTGCAGACCATGTATAAGTCTTTACAAGAGGAGGCTGAGACTGCTTCCAAATCCAAATTCTCAAAAGATGCTGTTAGCCAAGAACAGTCAGCTGAGATTGCAAAAGAAAAGGTATGGGCCTTAAGGTTTTGCTGCTCTTTAGACTATTTTCTTTGCGGACATATCTTCCTGCTCTTATTTTTTTCTGATAGGAATTCCTTGATGCTATCCGGCTTCATTTACTCATGCAACCTGTTAATTCTGATCAGTGTGCTTCTGCAGTTGTGTGACCTCTATAATTATTCTTATGGCCGTTCCCTCTCCCCTTGTACCAGAACTGTTGGATGTTTTAATGATGAAATTCACGTTACAAATGTTTTGAAGATTTATCTGAATCAGCTCTCTCTCTTACTGATTAAGAATAACTGGGTTCTGTGGGTTTGAGAAGTATGACAAGTTACTTTTAGGTTAAATTGCAAAATTTCCTCAAACATTGCTATATGTTTCAAAAAAACCCTATTAGGACTAAAAGGAAATATTGAAAAGTTGCAATATTATCCTTGACCTTTCATAGATATTTCATTACTACCTTAGAGTAAAAATCTGTTGAGTGTTGTGGAAATTGGGACTTGGATCAGTGTAGTGATAATCTGGAACGATGTGGTGGTTTTCCGGTCCCAATTTTCGTTTCACATCACCGTTGGACCATTTTTAAAACTCAAAGACACAGCTGTACAACTTATAGAACAAATTCTGTTGAAGTAAGGTCAGTGTTGTTGAGGCGACCCCGGGTGCGCGCCTAAGGCGAGAGGCGAGGTGCCCAGGGGCATTTGCGCCTCTTGTGATGCTTAAGTGAGCCTCTTCAAAGAGGCGATTGCCTTTTGGCGCCTTGGTGTGCTTTTAGCTTTGTCAAAGGCGAGCACCTAAATATATTATCTTAATATTTATATTTTTTTCTTTTTAAAAAAAAAACTCGGTTTCTTCTACTTCATCGAATGTCCACTCCTCACACTTCTACTTCTCCTTCACGATTTCGTTTCTCCTTCAAGGCTTCTCTAAAGGCGTCACCTTCTGCGAATAGCTTCATCAAATCATCAATTTTGTTCTCTTGCGTTTTGCGGCTGCTTCGATTTCAAGAGTTGTGTGGCTGTCTGGGTTTCGTTTTCCTTTTGATACTGATTTTCTGGGTTGTGTAAAGGATTATAATTTTTATGTTGATTTCTTGAACCTTGCAGCAAGTTTTGTCGGTTAGTAGAGTCATACTTAGTGGATCTGAGTGGATCAAGATATTTATTTTGAGTTGTTTTCTAATAACTTATAATCATTTTAGTTTTTGCATGTTATATATTCGGTGAGTGGGGTGAGGGATATTATATATTCTTCCTCTCAATTCATCTTATAATTTATATTATTAATTATAATTATATTTTAATTTTTCTTTCAATAAAATCAATCTGATAGTTTATATCTTATTATTATTATATTCATATTCTACATATATTATTCATTCATTCATTCATTGTATCTCACTTTGCTCAGGCGACACCTTTTTGTTGCCTCTCGCCTTGAGGTGCACCTTGTGCTTTGAAAACACTGAGTAAGGTCGTATTGATATATTCCAAGGGTAGTTTTGAAACCTTTATTGAAGATAAAAGGTAATATTACAACTTTTGTGAGAATAGAGGTATTTTTGAAAGAAAGGGTAAAATTCAAGGGCTTTTTAAAATTCAGTTAAATTTGATGCCAAGTTGCAGAGTGAGTAGCATATATGATGACCTCCTTGCAGTATAAATTGACAGTGATAGGTTCCATTAATATTTTCAATTGCTTCTTAAAATAGTGCCAATTATTTTGATATAATCAGGCATATCAATAGCTCTGTATTTGCTGCTTGCTCTCCAAAACCCCATCTCTCTTTTTCGGTAAACTTGATGGCAGGGAAGAATTTTTTTTATTGCTTACCATATTGCTATAGTTTCACAATATATTGCTAGAGATTGTCCACAACTCTCTATTCTCTAGATTTCACTGTAGAGTTTGTAATACAAAATCCTGTTCAGTACTTATCCTTGTAGTCTTCCTCTTCAATAAATCTTATGAAGCAGATGTATATTTGTTGATTGGCTCTTATGATGTTTTCTAATCGGGCACATTCATGTGTAACTTTGGAATACCAGGGAAATCAAGCATACAAAGAAAAACAGTGGGAGAAGGCTATTGGTTGTTATACCGAAGCCATCAAACTTAACAGCAGAAATGCTACATATTACAGTAATAGGGCTGCAGCATACTTGGAGCTTGGGCGGTATGTTTATTTTTTTTAAGAAATAAAGTTTCCTTTAATCTCTCAACCGTTTCCTGTAGGGTTATGATAATCTCTTTCTTTCCTTTGTGTCTTTTCAGGTTTCACCAAGCAGAGGCAGATTGCAGTAAAGCTATTGACCTGGATAAAAAGGTGATTTGTGTAGGAAATTTTTATGTCGGGATTTAGATTTTAATGGTCCACATCTATTGGTTTATTCCTTATGATAATCAGAAACCTTTGAAATATCCTTTTGGTCTGTTATTTGCTCCTCTGTACATCCTGCTCTGCTTTCATAGTAAATAACAATGACTCCATTTGGTAATCATTTCGTTTTTGGTTTTGGGTTTTTGAAAATTAAATTTATTTTAGTTTAAAAGGTTTAGCTTGGTTTTTGAAAATATTGGTAAACAGTCGATAACAAAACATGAAACTTAGGGGTAAGATGAGTGTTTATAGGTTTAATTTTCAAAAACAAAAAATGAAATGGTTACCAAATGGGGCCAATATTATTCATTTAAAATTAATAGTGTTGTTTGCAAAATTATAATTTGAATTTGTATGGCTTGTTTTTGCTTTTGCGGCGACTTTACAATTTCATTGATACTGAAATAAAAGGAGGTTGCAACTCCCTTTATCTCATCGACCTTATCCTTGTTAGCGTTACTCTCTATCTGAATGAGTTCCAAAAATTTGGATATTATCTTGGATAGATGTCTGGATTATGGAGTCATGAACGGATGCATTTTGGTGAAAGATATTTTAGGTCCCGTTTGGTAACCACTTTGTTTTTGAAAATTAAGCCTATGGACACTATTTCCACCCCCAAATTTCTTCCTTTGTTATCTACTTATTACCAATGATGAGGGTGCTAAGGGGGTGTCAACCTAGTTGAGATGCCCAGGTGCGCTTCCTGATCCCTTTGTTTTGTTTTGTTATGTTCTATTTTCATGCTCTTTGTATAATTCTCTTGTACCTTGAGCATTAGTCTCATTTTATTTTCCTAATAAAGAGGCTCGTTTTCTTTTAAAAAAAAAATCAATAGTTTAAAAAACTAACCCAAATTTTGAGAACTAAAAAAGTAACTTTCAAAAAGCTATTTTTGTTTTTAGAATTTGGCTAAGAATTCAACCATTGTACTTAAGAAATATGTAAAGTATTGTAAGAAATATGGATGAAATAAGTTTAATTTTAAAAAAACAAAAACTAAAAATAAAATGGTTATCAAACGGGGCTTAGTTGTTTGCTCTCTTTTTGTAAATTTTATAACTTGTGAACAGAGCTCGAGTGAATAATATTTTTGGTGAACGGTGTAATTTAATCTTAAATTTAGTAAGCATCATTATTGTGGAGTCTTTTCTTCAATATGGGTGATAATGATGTTGATTAAAAGTGTTGAGGATATAAAGTTCGTATAAATTTGAAGGGTTTCCTGTTTGAATGAAAGTGCAATGTTCCCATATTTTTGTACTAATAATGGATTCCATAAACATTTTCTCCGCACTTTATTTGACCTCCATTTTAGTGAGACTAGCCTTTGACTTTAAATGCTTCCATAATTTGCTTTAACATTTCCCAATCTTCTCCATCTTCCAGAATGTTAAATCCTATTTACGAAGGGGTACAGCAAGAGAGATGCTTGGTTTTTACAAGGAAGCAATTGAAGGTAAGCTGTTTCTTCTTGTCTGACTATAATTTTATAGCTTCCTGAAGGATTTTTTTTTTGCCAAAATTCTCACAGCTGTTCTCATACATCGTGAATTATTGTTGAGTTAATATTATAATATTTTTGGTGAAGCTCATATTAAAATATCATAACGGCTTATGCTAGAACGGACGATTAATTGTTGGGGCTGGTTTCTGATGCTGAGTTTTGTTAAAACTTGATCGTTTGATTAAAATCCAAATGTCATTTGCATCATTCTTATTTCGACTGCAGATTCTCTTTTTGATTGATTACTACATTTCTGATGCATCAAATCGAACTTGTCACTAATTGGATGGATTCGTATTGCACACCACTTTGGTGTCCTGCTTTTGCGCTCGAAAATTTTGAGACCTGTTTCCTGATATCAATGTTTTGATGTTAATATTTCCTGCAGATTTTAGTCATGCCCTTGTTCTTGAACCAACCAACAAAAGAGCATCAATATCTGCAGAAAGATTAAGAAAGCTATTCACAAGTTGACTCAGTGATGAGCAATTTTCTCGGGACTGAAAAATCGCTCATCTGGCAAGACATTGTTTTCTGCCATGAAGACCTATACGTGTTGACGGCGCCCCCATGGTCACAGACGTTCTTGCTGCTGGGAATATTTGAGAGTACATTTGGAGCGAATGATGCTATCCCCTTATTTTTGTATTTTGATTTGATTAGGAGCATAGAAACATTGGTTATTATTTTGCAAAAGCCGTGTAATCCAATTTTGTCTCAACCAACATTTCTCAATGCGGATTGTAGTTCTAGCTGAGCTGAGAAATGGTTACAAACTTGCAATACTATTATGGTGATTGGTGCAAGTACAAGTTAAATATTTTTGGAGCATTCTCTTTGTATTTTAGCTCAACTAGCATTCATGAGTATTACAGAACCTATTGAAGATTGTTTTTTTTTTTTTTTTTTTTTTTTTCTTTTTCTTTAAATGCCAGTGGAGATTTGGATGACCTCTTGGTTAGAAGATATGTGATAGTTGGTAGGAATGATTGACCTTATAAGCTTGTTTTAACTTTTATAGTCTTAAAGCTATAAAATAATCTTCTTTTTAATGAAATACTTATAGAATGAATTAGCGTATGTCTTGGACAAGTCTCCGATTTTTATACTGTCATTCAACTTCTTCTTTCTTCTTTTTCCCCCCCTTTTTCTTTTCTTATGCTCTGCTATTTTCATTTGGTAGGGTACATATCTTCAGGGTAATTTTGAAATTCTTAAGATTACTTTTCTCATGCACAAAATTCTTCTAATCATATAAAATAAATTTAATATTTAATTTTGCACTTCTAAATTTAATTTTTATATCATAAAAATTGATTGTTTTTGAATGATTTGTATGTCAGAGTGATTTTGACCATTTCAGAATCACTCCCAAACATGTCTTAAATTCCTATTTCATTTCAGGTGCTCCTCCGTCACTTTCAAATCAACTGTAACATGTTAGTCAAGCTACTACTACATAGAAACAGATTTGAAGATTTACGAAGAAAAATGCAGTTCCCATGTCTTCGAAAGGTTGCAGGCAGTGAACAGGACAATGATTTCCATGCCTTCAAGAACCTTCCATTGAGAGAACATGCTGAATGAGCTTTGAAGATTACATTACCTCAGTCAAATACAAAGAGCTCATCCAACTGCTCATCCGTCCATTGTGGGAGTACTGGTTCTTGTGTTCTAGTCACTGTCTTCTTCATTTCATTGATTGTTTCAGCTTCTTGGTTATTTGGGACTTGAGCAGTGTTGGATGCAGCACCATTCTCTTTGGCTTGTGAGAGTTCGCCTGGATCTGTACCCATAGGATGGTTGATAGGCTCATCCAGCCCTGTTTCTTGATCCTGATCAACATCGACCGTGTAACGACCCACACTTGAGGTTCCTTTGGAGGTACCCACATCGATCACTGCCCGCTCTTTCTCGACGACGGACGGTCGGTTTCTAATGGTTCCATTCCCTTTCGAATTGCTAGATGATGCAGCATTTCCTTTTCCTGTTTGCAGATCACCTAGTTCATTCCCTCTCAGTTTAGTTTGCCTAAGATTGTTCATGATATTTTGAGTTGTTTCTCGTGATACATCAACATTCATCTGCGGCATGTGTAATTCTCCACTGGTATCTGCACAGTGCAAGGAGATTAATTGAAAAATATGCATCTCATCCTATTCATTCTTGTGATATAGCGTTTATGAAAAACCAAAAATCTTAACAGACATAATCAATTTGGCAGCCTTAGACAAGAAATTTGGATGAAAAAATATTGCAGACCTCCAGTTATAGGATCGGACTGTCTGATTGCTGTAGGTTTATTGTGCTTTATAAGAGATCCACTGTCCTTGGAGATAACCTACGGTATCAAAGCACAAGCAAAAGTTAGGTACAAGTGTACGCCCCGCAGTTCTAACTAATGAACGTAAATCAAAAAGGAAAAAGGGGGAAAGAAAAAAAAACTTCATAATTTTCTAAGAATCTTTCGGAGTTGACCATACTGTTCTGTAACTATATATCTACATTACATCCATACTTCCCCAGGCTAAAATTAGTTTCCCGGGAAACTATCCTAGAAAGTTTTGACCTTATAATAATTTCACTAAAGGAATCTAGAGTATTCTCTAGCAGACAGCGGGAAACAAGGGAGAAGTCTAAGTCCACAGCCAACTGCAGCTATCAGCTACCTAACACTGTATTCAAATAAGCAAGCTTATAATTGCCAATGTCAAACAAACCAGGAGTCAAACTCTTCTTAAATATCAATCATTATGCGCATGCATATGGCCTGGCCAATCACCAGTGATGTTTGTCCCCAAGTGGAAGAGCGGATAAGTTGTCTAACTATTGTGATTTGTCACAATAGATGCCGTGAAAACGCAAATCTCCCTTGTCCAGTAAGCTATAAATGATTCCTTTTTCTTTCAGAACCTTATTTTCATATAGAAAAGGTGACACGTGAATAGATGGCTAGAAACAGAGAAACTCACATCGTAGGATTATTGAAAGTAAATATGGTCTCACCCTTTTGAGCGGTTGTCACAGGGAGGTTTAAAGGTACTCACCGAAACTTGTGGAAGGATATTTCAAAAGGGCCCCTTCTTTTGTTTACTTGGTCCATTGTGTGGTGAGGGAGAGGGACACATATTTTTGGGAAGACCATTGCATGGGGGAGAGACCTCTTTGTTCATTGTTTCCTTGTATTTTTCACTTATCTTTCCTCAAAAATCATTTCAAGTGGTTATCAAAGGGAAGTGACGGATGTGGCCACTCATCTTTCCATACTCGAGGGTCGCCTCTTTAGGCGTGGGAGAAGAAAAGTGAGGATGTGGAGTCCCAATCCTTTGTAGGGGTTCTCATGTAACTCTTTCTTTTATTGTTTGGTTGATCCATCTTCTTTAGGAGTGTCGGTCCTTTCGGTGCTTTGGAGGATTAAGATCCTTAGGAAAGTGATGTTCTTTACTTGGCAAGTTTTACAAGACCACACTAACACGATCGATCGCCTCAACTCAAGAGGAAGTTGCCCTCGCTTGTTGTTCCTTCTGTTGTATTTTTTTGAGAGGCGGAGAATGACCTAGACCATATTCTTTGGCGTTGTGAATTTACGAGTTCAATCTGGGATTCTTTCTTCTAGATGTTTGGTATCATGGTTGCTCATCACAAAGATGCTAGTGCTATAATCGAGGAGCTCCCCTTCTCAATCTGCCTCATGGGGAGAAGGGTTGCTTTTTATGGCTAAGCTTGCTGGGTGTGTGCTATGTTTTGGGTTTTGTGGGGTGACCGAATAGTAGGGTTTTTAGAGGTGTGGATAGAGACCCCAATGAGATTGGATCCCTCGTTCGTTTACATGTTTCTACGTGTGCTTCGATTTTGAAGATATTTTGTAATATTCTTTAGGAGTTATTTTGCATAGTTGTAAGTCCCTTTTTGTAGAGGGAGCTTCGTTCTTTTGTGGCTGGCTTTTTTATGCCTTAGTTTTCTTTCATTTTGTAGATGTTGCTTTCATAAAAATAAATTTAAAGAAAAGAAAAAAAGATTGTTCATAACAGAGTAAGATGTTCCTTAGTATGAAGGCTTACTAACTAGTTGAGCAATTCTTAAAGCAAACCATACCTTGACAATGTTACTTCTTGTTACATTGAGCACATGTACAAAACGCGTGGGAGAAAACACGGCAACCTGGGCAATAAAAGAAGACGAGATGAGCATTCATTGAGCAACTGTAACTCTGATTCCCGAAAGTTCAAGTTTCCAAACAGAATTAAGATAATGAATTCAACACAATTATCAAATGGTGTACACCCAAGTGCCTGAAATAATGAAATCAAACCTTCTGCAATATTAAAACTGCACCAACAGATATGTCCTTCCCAAAATTTCCTTCAGCAATGACTCTATGGTGGATGCTAGCGTCGATTGTACCTGTTGGATCCTGATACCAGAAGCATGCTTATTTTCTATCCATAGAATACTGAAATTTTTTTAATGCTACTTTCTGCGTATTGGACATTACTCGGAAATCTAACCTTTAAAGCTACCATCATTCCACCCAGGCCATTTGAAGTACAAGATTTGATAATGGCTACGACCTAACAAAGCAGCCAGGGGATAACATTAACAGAAAACACAAAACCCTAATTGAAAATTTGCAATTAAAAGAAGCCAGAGTGAAGAAATATTAGCAATAATCGATGCCAAGAAACATTCACTAAATGGGTCTTCAGCAATAATCATTTGAACATCGTCCGTTCTATCACTTAGAAACAAATGGTACTGTAATTGTAGGCCAGGAATTTGATTCATCAAGCTTCCAACATTTTTTCATGTCAGAAAAGCAAAAAGGGTTTGAATAAAAATTACCAGATCAACTTTCTCATCGTTGAAGCCATTCTTGATAGAATTCAAAGGAGTTTCAGACAAAGCTCCATTACCGTCCATCGCACCTACAAAAACCCTTGAATTAAACCTCCAACGATTCCACACCTTCTCAAATCACCAAACAAACAGGAGGAGAAAATGATAACCAACTAGGCCGCGGACAAAATCCAAAGCGCAAACCCACGGACTGCGATTGAAATCATCGTCCTCTTCATCACCATTTTCGATAACTCTCCTAATATACTCCTGAGTAGGAACGGGCTCTTCATCGCCAACATAGGAGTTGTCACCGCGAGTTCTGCGCTGCATTGCCGCCTGAACCGCTCCGGCAGGACCAGGAATAATACGCGAAGACGCACCAGACGGACATGGGACCTCTGATTCAGTGGAAATCCGTTGGGATCGACAAATTGAAGTCTGAGATAAGAAATTCGACTCCGATTGGTGGTTATCAGATTCGGGTTGGGACTGGAAAGGGGCGCGATAGCAGGTTTCAAGAAGCGGCAGAGAGAGAGGGGAAGTGGCGGCGGGGGAGAGGGGTTGAGGGCTACGGTGGCGCTTCAAAGGGCGGAGGAGGGAATGTACGTCGGAGTAGTCGAGATCAAGGGCTTCCCATGGTTCCATTTTTGGAGCTTCGAATTGGAAAAGGAACTGTGGAAGCCGCCGATTGCAGAAAGGGAAGCGCCGGATTTGAAGTTCGAACCGGAGTTGGAAGACCACCGTCGCCGTCCATTTGGATTCGCTACAGACTCTTGTTTCGGCTTTCCCGGCAAGTTTCTACCCTGTTTAGTATTGGGCTGGGCCGGATCCGGCCCATTAATGTTATATAAGGTCCATTTTGCAAAGTATCAATTTTGTTGTTTTAAGAGATCTTTACGTAAATAATCATTTTGGTCATATTTTTCAAAAATGTTTATTTTTTATTTTTTTAATGAAGGCTTTTTGTGTTTTTTTGGGATAAATTTACTTTTTTTTTCTTCTAAATTTTCGTTCATAATTTTTTTTATAACTATTTCCTTTTTTATTTTTGTTTTTTTGTCCCGGATTTGTTTGTAATTATTATTTAAGTCACCTTTTATTGTAAGTTGTGTATTGTTTAACGTGCCTAATAATGAAGAATGATGTTTCATATTTTAATTCATTTTTAATTTTTTTTGTGTAAAAAATTATTTTTAGTGATTCTTGGTTTTGGTTCTTCATCTCTCTCATTTGACAATAAAAAGGTGTGTATGTTTCTATTTTTTATATATATTTCCTTATTTTCGAATCTTTCTTAATAATGGAGAGAGAAACTCCATTTATTATGAAAAGAGAAGATGCACTTAATATGAATTTTTCATATTTTCAAATAGAGAGAGAAAATACATTTATTTGTTGAGATTTTTTTTTTATTTAGTTTAATTGGAGAAAGAAAATGCATTTAATGAAATTTTATTTTATTTTCGTTGGTTTCACATATTTTTTTATTTTTATTTTTTTGCGGATTTATGGCTATTTAAAATATACCTCACAACATTTTGTTATGTATTTGAAAATATTCTAACCAATATATGAAATATATCAAAGTATATAAATTAAAGATTGATTCAATACTTGACATAAATCACCGTATAATCTAATATATGAAAATATACAACAATATATAAATAATATTGGTTTAATGTTTGACATAAATCACAATATATATCATAAATTTCATTTAGAATATATAGATTGACGAATCCGTAAAAGATCACATTGCATCAATAAAATGAAAGGCCCCACATATTTTATGAACTCTAATATATATGTCTATGTCTTTATTCTATTTTTGGAGAAAGAGTTTAGAGGTCATTTGTTTGTTTGTTTTGAAACGTAAATAATCAAAATTTTTAATTGTCTAAAATTATTCTAGAATTACAAATATCTAATATCTTTAAATAAATATGTTTATTTTGTAGAAACGTTTTTGCAAATATCTAAAAATATTTCAATAATTATGTTTGTTTCATAAAATTTTCTTTTGAGAATGTCATAAATTTATAAATATAATTTAAATTTATATAACATATTTATTTTTATCCATTCGAACTTATATTATATTGTTCCCAACAAAATAATATATAATGATTTAAGATTTTTTTTTTTTATATAAAAATGAATATTAATTTGAATTTGAATACTTTTCTAAAAAAAGAACTATGATATAAAAAAAAAATGATATATATGATCAAAAATATTTATTTTAATTATATAATGTAAATAAAAAAGAGTATATATATATATATACTAAACAAATAGTCCCTTAGTATATGATGGTTACAAAACCATGAACATATACTTTCATTAAACAAAACAAAAAATTGAAACCATATGGATAAGTTTGAAGATTACACCTAAAATATCAACAATTTATTTTGAAAATACATGTGTGGGTTGCTCCAAGAAAGATAACATGGGTTTGTCCATTTAGGTCTTCCAACCATCAAACAAATTATATTCCTTTAAAATATTCATGAAAAAAGTGAAGCTCTTTGTCAAGCAAACAAAGACCAAATGGTCCAAAAGAAGCAGACATTTTAAGGTATAATTTGATAGCTTTTCTCTCTCTCTCTCTCTCTTATAGATTTTTAATTTTCCTTTTCTTTTTCTTTTTAATAATAATAATAATATTATTATTATTTTAATGATTGAAGAAAGAAGAGAGTTTTTGAAAAGAGGGAGAACATCACGCAACCATATCAAACCATACATTGATGTGTCTAACGTGTTGAACCATCTTTCTTCTAGTTACACAATAATTAAAAAATATATATATTCATAATTATTTATCAATTTCAGTAAGTAAAATCTTATTTTTAAAATTTTTGGGATTAAATAAAAATTAAGTTTAAATTTTAGATACAAAAGGTCCTATTTTGTAGTTCCATACATTATAAGAACATTCATGTGTATGAAATGTCAAACTATCACTTCTCACATTTAAACCTTCCCTTTTTTACTTCAAATGTTAAAATTTGTTGACGATAAATTTATATGACATAATACTTGGTGAACGGACATAAATTTAAATGAGAACAAAAAGTATTTAAACAAATAAAACTTGAAATTTTTACCATTTTAATAGAAAATTAGAGGAAAAATTAGTTTTTTTTCCTTGAAAAATAGTGAATTACAAAACTACCACAAGCTATAACAGATATTGATGATAAAAGTAAAAGTAAAAGGGATAGAAGTAAAAAGTAAGAGAGATGCACACAGACTTGATAACCGAGTTCGATGAAATCACACCTACATCCAGTAGGCTTTAGAGAGATTCACTAGAATGTAACCTTGTTTTACAACATACACTTCAACTAAGATTACATAAAGTCATACTCATGTTTGAATACTATTGAGCAAGTTAGGCTCTCCCTAACATTGACATTGCTTATGATGAGTCTGCAGATTTAGGCTCCCTAAATCTGATGCCATAACAACGACTTCATTCTCTTTTCACCTACTAGTTGAAGGAATGTTCAACCAACACTCTACGACAATACTATATCGAATCTATTTGGACAACCAAAGCTTTAGAGAACAGTTGTGCTTCTTTTTTAGAATAATCAACAACTTAAATGCATGTAACTTCTGTTGAATTGTTGTCAATCAGTGTGCTTAAAGATGTCCAAAAAATCTGTGGGGTCGGGGGGTTGGGACTCGCGGGGACTCGCATCGAACAGGGTGGGGAATTCCCGAATACACAGGGAATGGGGAAGGGAGTGGAAAATTTTTTCCCCATTTACAATTCGAGGCCGGGGACGGGGAATATATTCCCGTCCCCGATCCCACTCCGCCCCAACTTTGTATATAAATTATAAATTTTTAATATATATTCATATTATATCGTAGACTTTATTAAGATAATTATGGATGTTTTAATTATTTAAGTTCAAGATTTTTATTAGTTTAATTCTTTAGATGTTGTAATATTTAAGTTAGGATGCTCTAAATGTTGAATTTTAATTTTTACAAATTATGAGAATTTAACATTTTAATTATATTTTTTAAATTGTATGTGTATTATTGTTTTAATTAATAAATTGATAATATTTCATTTAAATAAAAATTCCATTGAAAATGTTTAAAGAATTGTAAAAAAATATATTTAATTAAAATTAAAAAAAAATGTTAGAGAAAAATAAATGCGGGGAATTTTTCTCTACGGGAAAATTCGCGGGGACGAGGAATGGAATAGGGGCCTTCTTCGTCCCCGACCCGCTCCGTAGACATCTCTAAGTGTGCCTCTGCAAGAAAAACGACTTACCCTAAAAATCACACCGAAGGCATAGATAAAAACAAGCCTCGTAAGGCAAGAGAGTAGCCAATGACAATAACACAAATAAGGAAAAAATCACCCCAACAAATTTGTCACCAATAAAAAAAGAATATTCACGTCAAATCAGCGACACAATATCCAATATAATAAAATAAATTATTATCCGCCAACCAATAATATAACACCCCTATTTTTTGTGACATTTTTCATCACGTAAGTTTCTATTGATTCAATAAAATGATGCTATGAATTTTTATTCTCAACATAACTTAACATTCCTTAAATAGACTAAATTTATAAAAAAAATATAAGTATAAAAAATTTAATTGAAACTTTTTAGGTAATAACTTTTTTTAAAAAAAATAAAAAAATCATTTTAGAATAATAGCTATTAGAATGAAAGGCACCAAAACTTATATAGTGGCAGTTTGGCCCACCAACTTGGTGTTATAAACAACTCAATTTCAATAGTATTTACTATTGAATTTTGCACATTTATTGAGTAACTCTATCTTCCTTTATTTTTCTACTTTTCATATTTATTGAAAATTGCATCTTCCTCTCTATCTCTATTTTTTACATTTATCGAATAACTTTATAATCTTTTTTCTTTTCACATTTATCAAAGAACTCCATATTGCAACTCTACATCCCAAATACAATCTTATTAACTACAATATGTTAACTTCAAGTGTATTAATTCTACTCACTAAGCTACCAATAAGGCAAAACAATTTGGTGAGACAGAGGTTCAACGGATTTTAAATTCATATAAATGAGTCAACCTAAATTATTGATTTCATTTTTAGTTTTCTATTTTTGAAATTGATGCTTGTTTTCTCCCCATCTTCTATTATATTATTTATATGTTTTAAGTAAACATTTGAATTCCTAATCAAATTCTAAAACAAAACAAGTTTTTGAAGATTATCATTTTTTATTTTCAAAACTTTATTTGATTTTTGAAATATGAATTGAAA
Source organism: Benincasa hispida (assembly GCF_009727055.1). Taxonomy (NCBI): domain Eukaryota; kingdom Viridiplantae; phylum Streptophyta; class Magnoliopsida; order Cucurbitales; family Cucurbitaceae; genus Benincasa; species Benincasa hispida. The sequence continues at coordinate 2,698,545 of NC_052350.1, read as the reverse complement.
GCAAATAACAAAATAATAAAATTCATGAATCGGGATGATGTTTTAATTTTTTTTTTAAAAAAAATCGACGATAAAATGGCTATAAAGCGGGACCTACGGTACTATAAACTCGAGCATCACAAAAAACAATTACGACCTCGAGCAAAATATTGGAATACAATGAGAGAAGTTACTAAAGAGATGTTTGGAGCATTAATTTGGGTTGAGTTGAGTTGATTAACTACTACAGTTTTAGCCTTTGTTGAGAGCAAAAAATTATCAACAAAACTTGAATGTTATCATTTGATTAAACTCTCAAGATGATTGAAAAAATGTAACCAAACAAATTGAAATTATTAACTCATAGAGTTTAATAGTGGTACTATATAGTAATTTAATATTAATAGTGAGCATATAGTCAAAACAAAATAAATTTATGTATAAAAATACTTTTGAGAAAATGTAACCAAACCCATTTATATGTTATTTTAAACAACTCTTCACTTCTTTGTTCACCAAATGAGGATCTCAACGTAAACCCTCGTGATTTTATTTTTGGTTTCACCTAAGATCCCTCATATCATTAGGATAGTTGTTCTCCCTTATATACCCATGACATCCTGTTGTGACCTTGATTGCATCCCCAACACCAATATACGTGCATAATAAATCCCAAGCTATAATTTCTCATAAAATGTCATAAACAACCATAAACTCCTTGATGACTTCTTTTTTGTGTCTCCATATCATACCTTCCACTAATGTAAAAGTATATTATAATTTCGTTGTTTGAATGAAACAAAAATACCATGAAATACATGTAAAAAATTGTAAGATATATGTGAAAGTTTTGGATTGACGGCTGTTAAAAATTTGAAAAAATATGTGTACAATTCATTGGTTTAGCAAAAAGTTAAAAAAACAAAAATAACAATTAGGAAATTAGATTATGAAAAAAACTATATTAGGTAGACTTAATAACCAACATTTAAAATATCTATGTAATATCGAAGTTTTAATTTTACGAAAATTTCGATGGAAATATGGATAAAATTTCAACTTGGATGGATATTTCGAAAAAATTATAAAAACGAAAAATTCAAAAAATAAATTTAAATTAGTAAAATAAATATTTCATGATATTTAAATAAATTAACGTATCTATTATTAATATAATATTTATATTAGTAATATTTTAGTATTTAATTATTATGTTTGGTGAATTTTCACGGTTATTAATTTTAGATTTTAAAAGGCAACTCAACTGTCCCAATAAAGCACGAAATGATTGGAAGAAAAAACAAAGAAAAGAAAAGGACGACCTCCTTTCACACGCCTAAACTAAGCCTCATCCACACCTTCCCATAATTTCCGCAACCTACAACCGGATCTCTTGGTCACCTATCCCTCACCTGGAACGACCAAATATAAATTTCTTAATTTATTCAAACATTAATAGCAATTAAAATTCGCCGCCCGACCAACAAAAATTAAATATTTGACAGATAAAATTCGGTAGCTTCTGGGTCCCACGGAATTTACTCGATGTTTTAAATATTATTTAATTATTTTTTAAAATAATTTGTTCTAAATTTTCGAATTGAAATTTTTTTATTTGGTATATATATAAATAGGAGGGAGCAGGGGGCGATGCCGGATACACCAACATCGCCGAAGAGCGGTGGCCGGCTGACGCTAATGGAGAATCTTCTCGGACTTCTCCGTATTCGTATCATTCGTGGCGTCAATCTTGCTGTTCGTGATGTTCGTAGTAGCGATCCTTATGTTGTTGTCAAGATGGGAAAGCAAGTACGTTTTTCTCTTCTTTTTCTTTCATGATCACCTGCTTTTGTTGGTTCGAATTTGAGGTTTTCTTTCGTATGATTGTTTGTAATGCTGCAAGATCCTTGAAATCTGTTGTTTACTTCTGATTTTCATCGTTTGATTAACTATGTAGTGAATCGATTGATTTGCTTGGGATAAGGGTCCTGTGAGTAGTGTGTTTTCCGAGGAACGGTGAACTATATGAGTAATTGTTAGTAATTGGTTGAATTTGTGGCTCAATCGTTCAAAAAATGGCGTGAATGTTTGGATCGTTCTACATGTACGGATATTTGGGAGTTGCAGAAATGAATCTTGTGTGTGGGTGGAGCTGAGCTGATGTTTAATGCGAGTTTTTATCTGAGGAATGAGATGTATTAAATTCCTGGCAGTTGAATTGTTAACCCAGATGAAAATCACGAGAAATTGTTGTAATGAATTGTGTTGTTTTAGGTAGGCCAATCAATTACTTTGAAGATGTTAATGATCCATTGAACTACGGCGTTACCAAAATGAGGAAGTAGGATATCTTAATATTAGATGTAAAAATCCTGCTTGCCGCCATTTTCTGTGCGCCTTTGTTTTCGTTTCTTACAAGGATATAGAATCGGAGAGCGAGAAAATTAATTTTCATGGATTGCTGCTGCTTAATACTTTTTGTTCTTATGGTTTTAGAAACTGAAGACACGGGTGATAAAGAAGGATGTCAATCCTGTATGGAATGAAGATCTAACTCTTTCTGTCAGTGATCCGAATCTTCCAATTAAGCTGGTAATCATTCTTTAGTTATTATATAGGGTTGTTTTCAATTATAAGAAAACGAACAAAAATATTTACAAATATAACAAAATTTTATTGTCTATCTACAATAGATGTCTATCTGTGTCATGATAGGCACACCGCGATACTATCTGTGTCTGTGTCATGATAGACACACCGTGATACTATCTGTGTGTCTATCTCTATCATGATAAACTCATGATAGACACAGATAGTGGTGGTCTATCACGGTATATTACAAATAAACTGTGATATTTTTTTATTATTTGTAAATATTTTCAGCAGTTTTGCTGAATTATATATTCTATATGTTTTATTTTTCATATAATAAAATTGAAAAAGTTTGTTGAATAGTAAGGCAGTGACATATTTTACGAGTTTTTTTGTTCTTCGCCTAATCTCCTTCTTATACATTAACCATGAGAGAAATTTTTAAAGCTTTTTAGCTTTCTTATACTATTGAATTCCCTTTTGAAATGATGATCCATGAATAGCAGCTTATTTTCTCCGTTAAAATGATATATTATTGGTATGTTGCTCTGCCATCAATCTGGAATGCTTTTTTAACAATTTCCATGTAGATATACTCAAGAACTACAAAGCTGAGTTGTGCTTATTGTTGACCAAATTTGTAGCAATTGCTATTGCTAAGCCAGGCCAAGCTTTTTTGTCCTGTGAATTAGTGCAGTTTTGCCAGGAAAGTTATAAGTGATCATTTTTTAGTCTCCGATGGCTTCTTCCATGGACGCCATACTTTGGCAGCATTCTTTCATATTCCGTCATGATTACTTTTATATTGAAAGAAACCACCGGAACATTATCCCTCACAGTGTTAAATACTAGTTTGGACTTTGAAAATCAAAGTTTGTGTAAGGAGATCTGGCTCTTCAACGATTATTTGCTTCATCTGGTATTTTCATTATCTGCTGTTTTAAAACTTTGTGTACAGTCTTTGACGTTTGAAGAGAAAACCATTGACAAAACGAGTTATCTTCCTAGTATATCTGTGGCACATAATCTTAGTATGGAAGAAAGCTAATCTTTTTTCTGCTTCTCTTCATGTTTTTGAATATGAGGAATTGTTAATCAAGGATTCTAGAGAAAGAGAAAAGGGGCGTGGACATTTATTGTATTATGCGTTGACCTTTCTCTCTCGCTTAGTTTGACATTTCTAGTTCTTCAACTTTGGTCAAAGCTATTTTAATGAGTCCCTTGTCTTGGTGCTCTAATGAAAATTAACTTCCATGACTTTCTTTCAGTACCATGTTTCCTTGCATTGATTTTATTTTCTATTCATCTTTGACCTGGTTACAGACTGTTTACGATCACGACACATTTAGCAAGGATGATAAAATGGGATGTGCTGAGGTCGATATCAAAGCATTCATGGAAGCTCTGAAGATGAACTTGAAGAATCTTCCCAGTGGAACGACAATAACACGAATGTTACCGGCCAGGCAAAACTGTCTTGCTGAAGAGAGCTGTGTCGTTTGGAAAGATGGTAAAGTAGTCCAAGATATCTACCTTAGATTGAGAAATGTTGAATGCGGGGAAGTCGAAATTCAGTTGCAATGGATTGATCTTCCAAACCACAAAGGCTGAAAGAAGACTTGGTTTATCATCATCCCTGCTAGCTAGAGGTTACTGCTCATTCCACTTCCTATCATTTTCCTTTTTCAAGATATAATATTTGTATAGTAGTTCTGATGTTCTTATGGTTTTATGTATCCTAGTCAGTCTACATAATACTTGATTGTAGCATGCATGTTATGTATAGTCTTGCGCTTTGGCCAAGTTTTCTGATGGATTTCTTAAATAAGTTGTATTTGCCAATATAAGCTATGATTTTCATCCAAATTGGACCTGAGTTATATTGATATCTCTAAGACGTCTATATCGATCGACTTTCTTAAGTTCCTTAAAAACATTCTTTTTAAGCAGTTAGAAAATTATTCCAAGCAGGTCGTTAATTCGAAGTAGTGTTTGGTATTATATGACAAACAACTATCCTTTTCATTCATATGCATCCACTTTCTTTAATAAAATGCATCTATGTTGGGTTTCATATTGTAGATCATGTTTTGTTCCAGTGTTTTGAAGACTTAAAAATCATTATGAATCTATCACATCCATCTTCCATAACCAAAAATCACCTAGTACTAGATTACTTCTATATAGTTTCGATACACATCGTTACTAATATGTAATATTCCTAAACTTTGAGGGTTTATTTCAATTGTATCCATGAACTAATTGATAGTAATATTATTATTGTTGTTTCTAGGTTTAAACGTTGTGTTTATTTTATTTTGGTTAAACATTTTATTGAAAGAAAACTAATTTAAAATTTTAAACTAATAAGTATCAATTGAACTCTGTTTTTTTTATAAGCAATTCAACTATAGTATTTCGTTAGGATTTTGTCTGACAATTAATTTTTTTTGAAAGGTATTGTAATTAAAGTGTAGGGTGGGGAATCAAACCTCAAGCTGGGAGGTCAATAGTACAAGCACTATACAGTTGAGCTACGCTCTGGTTGGTAATACTTAACCCTCTTGGTGGTAATACTTCTTTCAATCGAGGGATTGACACTATTGGAGAGAACGGTCAAAATCGAATTGTATTAGCAATTTTTATTTTAATATGACTATTTTCGATCTTTATCTCATTCATCACTTTTCTCTTTTTACTTATTTAGAAAGATTTGCATGATAATTTGAGTAATATTATTTAGGTAATTTTGAGTTGATTTTCAATATAATGAAGTAAATAATTATGAATTATTAATCAAAATTTTAAATTGGTCCACTTACAAAAATTTCGTATATAAATTGAGTTATAATTGGATACATACAACTCTCAAAGTTTAAGTATATATATTAAATTTTTATAGGAAAAATAATATATACCCCTTTATATATGATTTTTCTATGTGAATTTGTTAATCAATTACAAATGTAATTTATGACATTGTATATGTTGTATCAATTGAAACTTTGTTCCATATACACCAATGCTTTCCCATTTAATAACTTTTCTTTAAGATAAAAATCCATTTATATCCTTAAACTTTGAAGTTGTATCAATTTAAATCATAAACTAGGAGTTGTATTAATTTAAACTCTAAATTTTAGGAGTTGTATCAATTTTAACAATGAACTTGTGAGTTATATCAATTTAAATCTCAAACTAATAATTGTATCTATTTAGACCTCGAACTTTCATAATTGTATCAATTTAAACCTTGAACTTTTATAAATATATCAATTTAAACCCTGAAATTTAAGTGCATCAAAATAAAACATAATGAAGGGTTTAAGTTGATACAATTATGAAAGTTTAGGGTTTAAATTGATACACTTATAAAAGTTCAAGATCTAAATTGATACAATTATTAGTTTGGAATTTTGATACAACTTCAAAGTTTAGAGTTTAAATCGAGACAATTATTAGTTTAGAATTTAAATTGATACAACACTCAAAGTTCAAGGGTATAAATTGATATTTGCCATTTTTTTTTAAGTTAGTTATTTTAAAATCATGATAGACACGAACCTAAACATAAACTCAATTGGTTAAAAAATATATCTTCAATAAACTAGTTAGAGATTAAATTCTCCATCCTCACATTTTGGTGAACTTAAGAAAAAAAAAAACTAATATATATCTTGAATTAGTCAAATTTCAGTTTGGTGGTATATATCTCTATGAAAGTGAGAACTTTCCTAAAAACTCAATAACTTTACAAAATTAATGTTAGGCTATAGCTTTAGTGACTCAAGAAAAGGAGAAGCTTTCTTCCCCCAAAATAAGGCAACCTCAATTAAAAGTAGTTAATTTTCAAAGCAACTTACTTTTTGATTGATCTAATCCAAATTCAAAAGTTTTTTCCTTTTTCCTTTAAAAGAAGATCTTGATCAGGTTAATTGGCTAGGGTTTATAGCTTAACTTTGCCTCCTTAGAGACTTTTTAGAGATTGTAAAAGAATTTATATAAAATTTAAAATTAAAAGGAAATTTTTTTTTTTTAAAAAAAAACCCAACTTTATGGATAAAATCAACTTAATGGGATCTTCACTTTTGTACTCCATTCTTAGATTTTTTTAGAAGTCATGCATTTTTAATTTATGGAAATATTGCTATATGTCCATTGAATTATATTCAATATTCAATCATTTTATTTTAATTCTAGTTTTGATGGACATTTTTTAAGAATGTCTTTAAATAAAGAAAAATCAAAACGTATTTATAAATATAATAAAATGTTATTGTTTATCGATGAAAGATCGTAATAATCGAGATAAACTTCTATTATTGAGTGATAGAAGCCTATCATAATCATTACTGATAAACAATGACATTTTTTTATACTTAAAAATATTTTAAGTTGTTTTGCATTTAAAACAATTATTCTACTTTTTATAAGTCTACTTTTCATCCATTAAAGCATAAATCCCAAAAAATTATGTCCCTGTCACCAAAATAAACAAATAAACTTATATATAAATTATGAAATATTTGATTATATTTGTCCAAAATAACATATGATATATGATGCCATAGCTTTATGTCATTTCTTGTATGCACTCATATGGATATGAAAATTGACAAAATAATTCAAAGGTTCATCATTATAATTTGGTCCATTTTAGTTTTGAGCATAAAATTTACAATAGTAATATGCAAATGTCAACCTATTAATTATAAAAATATAAAGTTTCTTAACATTGCATGCAAAATGGAATTAAATTAAAATTAAGGGTGGTCGTAGAATTACAATTCAAACAAAGAAAGATAGATCTAGACTCGAAACTATAACACTAATATATAGAAAACCAATTTAATATGACCATCGCATTGTGTTCGTAAACAAATTTAATATGACCAGACATTGTGTTCTTATCATTCTCTATATACCGTTGGATATATAAAACAATTAGGTCACAATGTACTCTTTTTAAATAATTTTTGAAAGATTATTAATATATGGGTCAATTGAATATTAAATACTCACGTCTGCCCAAAACGGAACCGCTGGGGATACTCATTTGAAATCTGACTCAGATAGCTGTCACTGTCGACTAAAGTACTGTGCAGTACGCGGGCTCTCCCGATAATAACCTCTTTCGTTTCGAGTGAAATCGAAATTAGGGTTTCGAAGAGAAACGAGATATTAAATGATATGATTTGGGCATGCATGAGAATAGAAATGAGGGGGATTTAAAAGGGAACAAACAATTTGAATTGGTTGTACGATGTGGGAGTGGGGAATTTGGGGTCCATTTAACATATTGTTGCTTGGTTTCTTCATTCTCATGTTTCCCTTTCTCTTCCTCCACTAATTACCATTTTTGCTTAAGCTCCTCGCGTGCCCAACAATAGTACTTCCACCACTCACTCCCCCACCCCTCTTTTAAACCCCATTCTACCCCTCCCCCATCAGCGGGTCATTTCGATATCGATATTTCGTTTGTTAAATTAGCGATTCACTCAAAAGTTTAAGTTATTTAGAGGAAATGATGTTATTATAGGAGTTTGAACATATGACTTCATGATCTGGTACCATGTTAAATTGCCGATTGAACCAAAAACTTAAGCGGATGAATTATGGTAAATTTAATTATATACATATTCACAGGTCTAATTATGACATGTTTGAGAGTGGTTTTGAAATAATCAAAATCGTTTTTTTGAAAATCACTTTGGAAAAATATGTTTTTAATAATTCAAAACCAATTTTGATGATATGAAAATTACAAATAAAAATGTAAAATTAAATATTAAATAAATTATGAGTGATTAAAAATAGGTTTCGATGTGATTTTGAACATCATAAAAGTAATTTTAACAATTTCAAAATTAATCTCAGACATCCACTTAATTCAATTCTATTTATTCGTTATTCATATTTGTATTAAAAATAAGTTCTTTGTTTGTGCTTGATAGTAGCGCATTGATAACAATTGAGTTTGCATTTGAAGTTAGAATGATAAAAATGTTCGAGACCAATTTAATTAAGTCAATGGATTATGTATTAAAATAATAATTAAGCACAAACTATATATAATTTTACATAATATTTATTAGCTTATCAAATTTTATTCTCCAAGAAAAAAAAAAGCTTCTCAAATTTTAGGCTAATTTTAATTCTTTGCCATGTCATTATATAGTATATCTCTCCTTAAATAAAATAGTGTATGTAGTATGCTTTTTTTTAATGGTAAATGTTAGTGATGTGGCTGAATAATTCCCAACTACACTTGTCCACTCTCTCATTATCCTCCTCACATAAACACGTGTCAATTTTTCTTTCTTTCTTTTGGATATTTAGTTAGAAGAAAATAATTTGAGTGCTCCATTTATGTACATCTCAACTATTATCCAATACGACATTTTTTTAAAAAATATATATATATTATCCTTGAAATTTCAAATAAGAACTTAGAATTTGGTATGTCAATCATGATTTTGTTCTATGTTTTCATATCNATTAATAAATGAAGAATATGATTGAGAGTAGTCTAAATTGCACTAATTAGAAATCAAAAATGAAAAAAAAAAATATAGAAAAGGAATTAGAAAGTTAAGAGAATAATAAAACAGAGAGAGAGTGCCATATTCAAATCCAAAACCCATGAGTTAGAAAAAGGGAAAAAGAAAAAAAAAAAAACAAATCCAAGAAGAAAAAACTAAAAACCCCCCAAAAAGAAAGCTCTGTTTTTTAAAAAGCTTCCATAAAACCCTCCAAAACCAAACCAATCTGCCTTACAAAATCTTCCATTTTTTTTTCTCTCTCTCAGAGCTAAAACAAGAAAGAAACTAGAAAAAAAACACATGCTTTTCCATTTCACTTGCCTTTATCTTCATCCCCACACAACCAAAAACTCTTCACTTTCTTCACTTCTTCTTCCTCCTTGGACTTCCTCTGTTTTCCTCTGAATTCAAAGTTCTTTCAAAATGATTACATTATCAGACTTTTACCATGTCATGACAGCCGTCGTGCCGCTCTACGTCGCCATGATATTAGCTTACGGCTCCGTCAAATGGTGGAAGATTTTTACCCCTGATCAGTGCTCCGGTATCAACCGCTTCGTCGCACTCTTCGCCGTTCCCCTTCTCTCGTTCCACTTCATCGCCTCCAATAATCCCTATACTATGAACTTTCGGTTCATTGCCGCCGATACCCTCCAGAAAATCATCGTTCTGGTGGTGCTCGGCATCTGGACAAAGGTAATATTAAACCACCACTAAATTCAAAAGTTCAAAATGACAATACAAAAATTCAAATATAAGAACTTATTCGAACCATTTAAGTTGATGGGTTATGGTGAATTACGATGAAAAAACTCGAAGTTAATATATTTTATTGTGATATCATCAAATTAAACAGTTTAAGCTGATGGGTTAGGATTTTTTTAACAGGTGAGTCGGAGGGGGTGCTTGGAGTGGACAATTACTCTGTTTTCACTTTCGACTCTGCCCAACACTCTGGTTATGGGAATTCCTCTGCTCAAAGGAATGTATGGCGATTTTTCCGGCAGCCTAATGGTTCAAATTGTAGTTCTGCAATGCATAATTTGGTACACTTTAATGCTCTTCATGTTCGAATTCAGAGGAGCTAGGAACTTAATCTCAGAGCAATTTCCCGACACGGCAGCATCGATCGTCTCAATCCATGTCGAATCCGACGTCGTTTCTCTCGACGGTCGGCAAGTGCTGGAAACAGAGGCAGAGATCAAAGATGACGGCAAACTCCACGTCACCGTCAGGCGTTCCAACGCCTCTCGATCAGATATTTTCTCACGTCGATCACAGGGGCTGTCGTCGGGGACTCCCCGGCCATCGAATCTCACCAACGCCGAGATATATTCGCTGCAGTCATCAAGAAACCCGACGCCGAGAGGGTCAAGTTTTAACCACACTGATTTTTACTCCATGATCGGCGGCGGACCGGTGCCAGGAGTGGCATCAAGGGGACCAACACCACGACCGTCGAATTATGAGGAGGAGCATCACGGCGGAGGAGGGAAGAGTGGGGCGAGATATTATTACCATGGGAATTCAGCACCGGCGCCACCGCATTACCCTGCTCCGAACATGGGAATGTTTTCGCCGACGGGATCGAGAAATGTAGTTTCAAGTAAGAAATCGACGGCGAACGGGCAGGTCGGTCAGTACAAGATGGATGATAGTAACAATAACAACAATAAAGATCTTCATATGTTCGTTTGGAGTTCAAGTGCTTCCCCTGTTTCTGATGTGTTTGGAAGCCATGATTATGGAGCTCCCCATGATCACAAAGAAGTTAAATTGGCTGTTTCTCCTGGTAAAGGTTTGTTCTTTTTTTCATCCCTTCATTTGTTGAGTTTTGTACTAATTTTCAAGTTCACAAGTAGTAGAAACAGTTAAAACTACAACCTTTCTTTTTCTTCCTATCGATTAAGATTTAGTATGGTATCAAAACGAATATAACTTTGAAGTGTTGTTTTTTAAATAGAATATTGTACTAGTTTTCACCGAAGCGAGTGAAGGAGAGTATTGAGAATGAATATACTTTACGAGTTAAACTTTTGAGTCTAATGATGATTTAACGAGTCGAATTTTACAGTAGAAGGTGGAACGAGACAGAACAACAGAGACGATGTGGAGAGAGAAGAGTTTAGCTTTGGAAACAGAGGGATGAACAGCAGCAGCAACAACTGCCAAGAAATAGAAGGAGAAAAAGGAGGGAAGACAAAGACAATGCCACCAGCAAGTGTAATGACAAGGCTTATTCTCATAATGGTGTGGAGAAAACTCATAAGAAACCCCAACACTTATTCTAGCTTGATTGGCCTCACTTGGTCTCTTGTTTCATTTAGGTACTTTTTTTCCTATAAAAATATCAAAATTTTTACGTCTTGGGTGTATTCCGGACTACATTAGTACAACCTACACTCGATTGTTTAATCACAGTTTGTTATGTAACAATTTTTTCTTAAATATTTCTACGGCAATCTAATATGCATCTAAATATCTTTTTTTACTCGGGTTTAATTTCTTTGTAGGTGGCATGTTGAAATGCCCGCTATTGTAGCACAATCCATCTCCATCCTCTCTGATGCCGGGCTTGGCATGGCCATGTTTAGTCTTGGTATGGAAAAGTAAAAGATTTCACTTTCTTTTAGAATATTACACCGCACAAGATGGAGATTCAAACTTACTAACTTTATTTTTTATTTTTTGAAAAAATGGTAGAGATTATAGCTTGGTTTTGAATGTTGGTGACAGGCTTGTTCATGGCTTTACAACCAAGGATTATAGCATGTGGAAATTCCATAGCAGCTTTTGCCATGGCCATTAGATTCCTTACTGGCCCTGCTGTCATGGCAGCTGCTTCAATTGCTGTTGGCCTCAGGGGTGTACTCTTGCATGTTGCCATTGTTCAGGTGCTTTTTTTTTTTTTTTTAAACAACTCTCATATTAACGTAATATCCAATCGTCGAATCTTGAGTCGAACCTTCTCGTTATAAATTTACTTTTCTAACAGGCAGCTCTTCCTCAAGGGATCGTGCCGTTTGTGTTTGCAAAGGAGTATAACGTACACCCAGATATTCTAAGTACTGCGTAAGTTAACCTTAGCAATAGTTTTTTTTTTCTATAATATTACATCACATGTTTAGGTGTGCAACTTTTCAAATTTACAGTCTTTTACAACAAAACGATAAATTATTCAATGAAACCGTCACAATGTGATTAACAGTTTTTCATTATATATGAGGAAAAAGTATTTCAAGTTTTTACGCCGTGAATAGAAGGGACGTTTAGATTTTTTTAATTAACATCTAACGGTCAATGTTTATTTGACTTTTGTAGAGTGATATTTGGGATGCTGATTGCACTGCCAATAACATTGGTGTACTACATTTTGTTGGGACTATGAAAAGAATATTGGAGAGTTCACTTACAAAAGCAAATGGAAAAGGGAAGAATCAGAGAGCATTGAACAAGAATTGATAACAACATTATTATTTATTATTAATCAAAAGAAAAAAGATGAGAAAATATTAAGAGATTTGAGGGTTTTTTTTTTCTCTTTTCTTTTCTTTTCTTTTTTTCCCTCATAAAGTTGTAAAATCATGTTCAGTTTGTAGCCAATTTGTTTTATATAAATGTTTCTTTCTTTTTGTATTCTTCTTTTTTGTCGTTGTCTTCTTATACTTTTATTCACGAGTTTAAATTAATTTTTTTAATATTAAATTAAAATATTAATTCTAGAGCGATTGGATTAATTTTTAAAAGACTAAACTTGTAATTTAATCGTAATTATTTTAAAAATAAAGTTTGTATCTCGGGCAGAAAACATAACTCGTAGCTGAACTTGCTTTTAATGACTAAAATTTAGCCATGGTGATTCTTTTTATTTTTCTTAAAAGAAATACACTTTATACTTAGTTTTAGAAAATATTTACATAAAGTTCAAATTTCAAAGTTCTTTCTTTTATCAGAGTATCGAATCTCAGTCCTGTCATGTTGGTAAAGTAGTTATTATAATACTATGTAATTCAAGTATCACAAATTATTATTATTATCTTTCACAAAATTCTACATTTTTATACGTAAAAATTGGCAACAAAATTGAAAACTATTTGTTTAAAATGGTGGAAAAGGACACGCCCAGTGCATCTTTCAATAAAGAATCTAAATTTGTAACTTAAATTACAATAAAATTGCTTGGTAATCATTTTTTCGAGGAAAATTATTTTAAATGATAAAATTATAATTAATAATAAAATATCACTATTTATTTATGATATATCACGTTAGACAGCGATAGATTGCTATATATGTCTATCATGACACAGATAGATCTATAGTATTATATCGTCGTCTATTACAAATAGATTGTGATATTTTACTATTATTTGTAAATATTTTTATTTATTTTCTTATATTTGAAAACAATACATTTTTGAAAATAACTATGGTACATGTTTTTCAATTATATATCAAAATAAATTCTATTCGAAATGTTTCTCAAATGATCGAATGTTGCATTAATTAGTCAACATTATTCTAGGTTAATACATATAAAGGTTTGGTATGTTTGGGATGGTTTAAATTGCAATTTTACATCCACTTTTTAACTTGATACATTTTTTTTTGTCGTCCTAACTATTTTTCTTTTTAAAAGGGAAAAAATTGAACGAGCTCAAATGTCTTGGTTAATAGCATATAGTAAAATTATGCTTAGATTGACGTCATTATTAGAATTTCATATGTTTCATATGTTATTAGTTAAGATAGTCATATGAAAAAGTAGGTATCAATATCAATTATATATATAAACCATATACTTGAGGTATTCAATTAAACCATTCATTAGCATGGTAATTTTGGTTTCAATTTTTTAAAGGATGTAGCCATTTGTGTTTAATAAAATGAAAAGAACTTTGGGTTGCACCCATTTTTTGTGTAGCTCAAGTTGTACCTAATAAAAATGTGTGTCGTGTGACATGTATTTTTTTTAAAAAAATTAGATTATTTTATTTTATTTTTACTATGTTAAAAAGAGAGTAGTATTAAATTAGGTGCACTCTAACCTGCACCAAATCATTGTCCTAATAGAATTATAGATTATCATTATAAGATATATATTTTTTATTTTTAAATTTCAAAAGGTATTAGATAAATATATAAGATCAACAGATAATCATTTTGTTTACTATTTCCTTTTTAGAAAAATTAAGTTTAGCTACTTTCCACATTTTTTTTCTCTTTTTAAAATTATTTGCAAATTTCTTACTTCAGATTCGGGTTGTTGAGCTGTTTTTAAATTGTATTTTTTTTAAAATTTTTAACTTTGACTTTGAACTGTGATATCCTCTTCTATTTATTGCAGTTTAACACCTTCGGAAAAAAATTCAAAACAATGATAAGTTTTGGATTGAATTTGTAACATAAAGAACTTCGAAAGTATTTTTCTTAAAAAAAGGATTAATTTAAAAATAAAGACAATAACTACATTTTAATTAGTGAGATTTTAAAAAATAGAAAAAAAAACTATTTACACGAAATAACAAAATTTTAATCTTGTTTGATAGAGACTGATGGAAGTCTATCATCGTCCATCAGTGACCAAAATTGATAGAAGTTTATTAAATCTATCTGTATTTTTTTTTTTAAAAAAATAGTTTGACTTTTTTTTTTTTCTTACCGGTCAAAATTTCCATCATAATTACCGAAACTTGTATATATGCTTTAGAAAATAGAAAAATATAGAAAGAGAGAGTGGAGGGACCATTAGAATTTATTTACAATATGAACCTTTTTGGAATATTTAGGGGACAATTCTCACATTTCCAAAAGCCTCTTTTGTTTTTCTTCCAATTTCTTTTTACACACTTTTTTCCTTCTTCAATCTAACCTTCTTTCATTACTTACATGGAATATGCCTTTTTGATGCAGTTTTCCTTTTCATTCTTGGTTTGTGTTTGTGCTTTGTACAACATTCCTAAACATTGTACAAATCTCTTTCTCCCTATGAATTATTTGGATAAAGTGCGAGTAGTTTTGTGACATTCGAGTTGTTCAACAAAGACCAAAAATAATTATTCGTGTAAAACGAAAAACGTATACAAAAAGTAATTATTATTATTATTATTATTATTTTACAAGAATGACTTTCTATATATCGAAAAGTTTGATAGATCTAAATATAATAATACAAAAGATTGATATATCAAAATTTACGAAGACCAATAACATTAATCAATTTCAAAATTTTATTTGTATCATCTTAAATTATAAATATTGTTGACTTTTAAGGAGTTTTAATCTCATATTTTAAGATTAAATCATTAGAGAACAAGTTAGATTTATTATTTCATTTACTTTCAAAGATGAAACTCAAATGTTGTAAATATCAAACAATATATTTTTAAAATTAAAATTTAAAACTAAAATTCTAACATTATTACCCTTTATAGTCTATATCATTCCTATTCCTTTTAGTACTATCACAAATCTCCGTTTTCCCCTACCTTATCAACGATCGTTATTTCAAGAATTAATAGCATAACTCTTTTGACATCTAGCAAAATTGAATATGTCACCAATATTGAAAAAATATCACTACTAGAAAACTTTTGATTCCTACTTAATGCGAGATGCCTGAGTTTTTTTTAGACGCAAGATTCATTTGTTATTTGCTAACTTTCTGTTTAATCTATTCCTAATTATATGAGTTAAAAGATATATAGAGTTGAAGTTAAACATTATAAATATATGATTCAACTTGTAAATCAAATTGATTTAAAATATTTCTCATGAGTTAAAATCTCTCTTTTTGTAATCTAATACTTTGAAAAGACAATATAAACACGCGAGTTACGTAATTTCTTTAATTTTCTACAATTGAATTATTGATAAATCAAATTAAAGATATTGATATTGATATTTATATATATTTTTTCCATGTCATGTTAGAAAGAAATTTCCAAGAAGGTATAATTTTGATGGGGAAAAATAATGCATATTGAGTTATGGACAAACTCAAACCAATTGTTTCTAAATTGAATTGATATTCCACCCTATTATTTGTCATGTCAAAAAAAAAAAAAAAAAGCTGCAAATTATTCTTATGAATTATGAATGTATAATCACACCTCAACAAAGAGAGAGAAAATTAATGAATGTATTGGCTCCTAAAGTTGGATATGGAAAAAAAAAAGTTCAATTAGAAGTAATTAAACTTTGAAAAGTGATTGACTTTAGTTTTAATTTTTTTTTATATATATATATATTAATATATGAATTTGATTGAAAACAACTCTTGTAATTAACTTATACCTAACGTACTTTATATCCTATCAAGTTATAATGTAGTGATCACTTCGAGTGATTTAAAAAAAAATGATGAAAATTTTACTAATTAATTTAATTAGCTCAAGTTTTAATAGACTAAATATTCGAAAAAAAATGTATATTAATAGATTAAAAAATTCGAAAAAAATATCAAAATGATGAAACGAACCAGAAATGAGAAATGAGAAATGAGATGTACTTTATTTTCAATATAACACCAAGAAATTTTTATAAGACTATATTAAATAGAGTGATGGATGGATCAAGATGTCTCTTCATTTGCATTTGATTAATTTACATGGAATTTTGTTCCCTAATTCCAACCTTCTTATAGAACAGAGAAAAAAAAATACTCTTAGATTTTTTTTTTTTAAAATTAAAAAAAAAAAAAAAACAGCTGAAGATTCTCATTCAATGAAGAATATATTCTTGTTTACAAATTAGGAGCAATTTTTGGTTGGAATCATCATATCTTTCCATTTTCACCTAAAAATTTTGGGTGCTCAACCCTTTTTTTGTTTGGCTTATATCTATCAATCATCTTCTATTCTCTTTTCTTTTCCCTTTTTTTTTAAGAAATTATCACAAATTGTATATTTCACAGGGTTGTTTTCAAATATAATAAAATAACCAAAAAATTTATAAATGTAGCAAAATTTCACTTTCTATCCACGATAGACTACAACAGACCACTATCTGTGTCACAATAAACAGAGATATGTCTATCACAATCTATCACTAATAGATCACTGTGATATTTTACTATATTTATAAATATTTTCAGTAATTTTATCATTTAAAATAATTTCTAATATTAGTACTATTATCACAAATGAAATGTGATATTAAAATGAGTTTGAACCAATTTTATGTAGTTAAGATATTTCTATTTTCTGAAAGGAAAGGTATAGTATGTTTGAATTCTCATTGTTCTTGCAAAATAACATTGAATACTTTTACTTTTTTGAAAATTTACTAAATTACTAGTTAAATCAACGTCACTAAAATTTTCATTGATTGTAGTAATAGTGCATTTAAAATTACCTTTTTACAAAACGAAAAAATATTTATTTTTTAAACAAAATCAATTTTTGTATATGTAATTTGGAAAAATTAAGAATTTGAGATGTTTCTAGTATAGCTTCTAGAATGATTTTAGATCATTGAATTCTTTTCTATAAATCTTAATAAATTAAAAAAACACTTCAAAAGTTATATTAATTTAAAAGTATTGTAAAATTACGAGAACATTGATATCGATAAAATATAATATAATACAAATAAATAAATAAAAGAAAATCATGGAATTTGTCTTTGAATTTTTCTCCAACGTGATCTCTATAAAATCTACTAATGACCACTATTTATAGTAAATTTAATAATTAAGATGTGACATTACATCGAAATTAAGCGTGTAAAATTATAAGATAAACACATGAAATCATAAAGGATAACACATTTGTTATTTTAGGACACATGGGCATCTACTATATTGTAAAGAAAAAGAAAAGTATTTTAGAGTAATATATTGAAAATTTAAAAGAATTATGTAGTAAAAAAAAGAAAACATTATTTGTAAGTAATAAAACTACTTTTGAATATAGTACAACAAAAAACACTTGATATTTTTCTTTTTAATAAACATACATCACAAATAAGGGGTTGATGTTCAAACCATATGCCTAGTAGGATTGCAACAAAAAATTAAAAAATCGAAAAACCAAATTAATTCAAATTGGTCCAATAGTTTGGTTAGATTTTTTAGTATAAAATTAGACATATTGATTTGTATTTAGTGAAAACTAAAAAATATTGACTCGGATTGGTTTTTTATTAGAAAAATCAATCAAAACAAAATCGATCCAATAGTATATATATATCATTTGATACATATATATTTGTTATTTAGAAAAAGACTAATTATTATGGAGCATGTATTTTTTATTTATAAAAGTGCTAAGAAAAAACAAATGTGTGGAATTTCAATTTATATATATAAGAAAAAGAAATAGATTCAATTTTAATTTTAAATTAGCAAAAATGACCCATTCAAAACAAAGCGGCAATAAAAATTGGAAGAAAAAAGAAAATGTCAAAAAATTGAGAACCTTGGTTTTGTTTTTTTATTGGACATTAGTTTAGGTCTCTTTTTCTAAAACCGATTAGTTTAATTTGGTTCTTGGTTAGTTTCAAAACCGATAAAACCGAACAGATTATTACCCCTATCACCTACCATTGAATTAGTAGAAGTGCGTTTAATATAACTATTGAGTGATTTTAATATATTACAAACATTTTTTTTTCAAAAAATCTAAGTAGATAAAAAATTGGTTTAATTTTAAAACTATTTAAAGCAGAAATACTAATTGATAATCCAAATGATATAAAGTAATTAATAAAAAAATCTTAAAAAATTTATGAAGTAAGAAAACATTATAATTAAGCAAAAAAAAAAAAAAAAAATTAATAAAATCATTTAAAAATACAATGATAACAAATAAATTTATTCGTTGAAACAATTTTAGAAAGTGTAAGATTTAAAAATATTTTTATTAGAAGAAATTGTTAGTTAAAGTTCATTTCAACTTCATATTAGAGTCCTTTCAAAGAAAGAAAGAAAGAAAGAAAATAAAAAAAGAAAAAAAGAAAACCCCTCAATATAAGAGTTGTTGAATTCTATTTTCTTTTAAATAAAGAAATACAACACGGGAAAATATTTAGAGAGATGGAAAAAAACAGCTGAGGTGGTAATCATTTCGTTCTTTGTTTTATATTTTTAAAAATTAAACTTATTTCATCTTATTTTTTATAATGATTTGTATCTTTTCTAGATATAATAGTTGAATTCTTAACCAAATTTAAAAATATAAATAAATTTTTAAAAACTATTTTTTTAGTTTCAAAATTTAGACTTGATTTTTTTAACCATTAATAAAAAGTAGATAATAAATGAAGAAAATGGAAGATAAAAGTAATATTTATAGACTTAATTTTTAAAAATAAAATAGCTATCAAACATTACCTAAATAAATACAAAGGAGACCTTTGAGGCAAAGAGTGAGTTATTATAGTCCTAGATTATTATAGTTAGGTTATGATAGATTGTTTATCAATTTTTCTTTTTTTGCTAATTTATGTAAATAGTTTAGTATTTTTTATGTGTGAAAATTTTTCATATTTTTATTGATATTTTTATATTATTTTTTATTTTTAACATTTTAAAAATATATTTATCGACATGACATTTTATCAATAGTTCTAATCAACATTTTCATAAAATTGAGATATGAATCATTTCATCCTTGTGGACATTTTAAATCCTAGCAAAGATTCCCTTAATGAATGATCATGTTATTTATGTTTAAATATATATATATTTTTTAATTTGGAAAATTCAAAATAAGTTTGTTTGTACGTTTTTTTTATATAACAAATATGAGTATATACAAATTTGAATATTTTCTTTTAAAGAAAATTAAATTTTAGTCCCTGAATTTTTTACTGCTTTCAATATTTTTTACCATGTACTTTCATTCAAATAATAATTTAATTAGTTTATATGAGTTTAGTATGTAACGGTATAATTTCAATAACAATTTACAATATTTTTGTTTTAAAATTTAATCTTTATATGTTAAAACATATATCAATTTAATCCATATAATTTACGTACATATATTTAATATTGATATATTTAACTAAAATATAAAGAGTGTGTTTGGAATGTATTTTTAAGTGTTTTATTTAAAAAATAAGTCATTTAAAAAAAATTGACGTTTTTGACAACTACTCAAAATAATTTTTAAAGTATATTTTCAACTTTTTTTTTTTTTTGTCAAAAATGTTTAAAAATGTTTTTTTTAAAATGTCTTTTTCTCAAGTTATTTCAAATAGGCCTTAAAGCATAACTCGAATATAGATGAAAGATAAATTATCTTAAGAAGAAAGGAGATGAAACGTGTCAATAAAAAAGAAAAAAAATCTTCGTGAATAGTCTCTCTATTAACATTTCCTCCATAAATGTTAGGACAAATTACAAAACCACCTCTAAAATATGATAGTAGTTGTAATTATACCTCTCAAACTTTATATTATAAAAAATGAGCCGCAAAATTTATACAAGTGTTAAAATTGAATTCTCAAACTTACATAATAATATAAAATTGTAACAATTGTATAAGTTTGAGGATTTAATTATTATCAATCAGGAAACCAATTATAACACTAGTCGAAGACTAAAATTTTACAATTGAAAGTTTGAGAGTATAATTGCAACTACTATCATATTTTAGAATAGATTTTGCAATTTATCTTAAAGTTTAAAAATATATATTTATATAGTGTCTTTCTTGCATTAAACTATCATTACTTTTTTTTTTTTAATTAAAAATTAACTTTGACAAAATAAATTTAAAATTCATTTGAAAGTACCTTGACTGAAATAAAATAAAGAAATTTAAGGCCCGATTGATAGGCAATCTGGAAATATAAATTTCAAAATAAGAAATTCAATAAAAATATATTTGTATTTCATGTTTTCAAATATGTGTTTGGTAATACATTCAGAAATTAAATTTCAATTTAAACAAATTTTTTTAAAATGTGATTGAAAATATATTTAGTTATTCATTAAATATTAGGTTGAACATGAACCAATTACTAATTAATTTCTAAACTTATTTTATGTCATAATTTTTATATAATTATTATTTTATAATATCATATGATATATATAATATATTAAATATTTTAAATTTAACAAAAATGATTAACTTTGTAACACGAAATAATATGATTGTTACTGTTTTTATCATTTTTAATATAATTCTATATTTTAAAATTTTGAATTTTGGATACATTGAAAACATAAAACGTTGTTTTTTAGAGTTTGCATTGTTTAGATCACAAAATTTAGAAATAGTTTTCAAAAATAAAATTCATGTTGACAATCAAATTCAATAAATTTGAAAACATAAAATAAAATCTTGAGTTTTTTTTTTTTTTTTTTTTTTAAAAAAAATTGTTTCTAAATTAAATAGATACTTAAATTTTAAAATTAGAAAAATAAAAATCGTGAGTACCAGTACAGACATCAAAGATGATATTTTGACTTAAAAAAAAAAAAGGAATCAGCGTCAGTCCTATCTTCATCGAATTTGATGAAGAAAAGAAAGTAGTTATCTCTCAATTGTGTGTTAGTAATGGGAAATTGGTGAAGTGTGCCTTCCACTATCTTTTGTTGTGTCGGCCCTTTGCTCGACAATTCTATTTAACTTTCTCATTTCTTTATTGTATTTTTTCCCCTTTCCTTCATTTCTCTCTCCCACTAATCTTCTTCTTTCTCCATCTTTTCAATATCTTATCAATTTATAACGAAGATTGGTATAATCATAATCGAATTTAATTGACAAATCAATTATAATAGACCACAATTGAAAAATTAATTGGATTTTTATTTATTACATTTACTTAAAATTATAAATCTGTTACATTTATTGTTCACGTTATCGTTACCATTACATTTTAGGGTCAAACGACATCGGTAACAGAAAAGGTAATAGATTTTGTGGTTCTCATGTTGTAACAGTACCATAACCTTAACCGTAACCGTAACCATTATGTAATTTTCAAATCCAATCGGATGATCACCTTCCGTTTCTCTAACGAATTGTGCTTTTTTATTACAAATTTGAAAGCGGTCCTATATGTCAGTACGGGTACATAACATCAGTAAACAATACAAAAAATAATCAAATGAGACCCAATTTTCATATTATTATTGATTTATTATGTTTCGCTCGGGGTAAACGTGACCTATATTTAGTTAGTCTATCTTGACTTTTACTAATATGTTCAATAATATATAATATTATTATACATCAACCTAAAATTTCATTACTCTTATTTTATCTTAATGGTCAACACAAGTATATGTTGGCGCCCTGGCAGCTCTTTCTTTGTCCAGGGTCTCCTTTGGTCAGATGAATTTATTCGAGATGACCTGTAAGGAACTTGCATCGCGTGGTCCCAAGATGGATACACTTTGATTCCTATATTAGTGCATAGAGTATTTAGTTCAGCTAAGCACACATAATATTGTTCATCCTTTGAGGTGATGGATTGAAACTATTTATAGAGTCTATGGTCTGATATCAGCTTGGGACATGTCCCATATGGGTTCTAATAAGTGAATTTGACTCAGTTGTTACTGTTTTGGTAAAACGGAATGAGTTTGACTAAACTGACTCAAGAATCAAAGCCATAACTTCTCATTTCGGGATGCATAAACTCCCAAGATTTTGTTGGCCTTCGGTCCGGCCTGCCTGTGGGCCTAGGCCTTGCCTTGGATAATCCTCAATAATATAGTTTATTCCTTATTTTCTTTAAGAAGTTGTAGTTTATTCCCTATGACATTTGTTTTTGTTGTTCTAGCCTCTACTTTATTTAAGATTGTGCCTTTTTTAGTTCGGTCGGTCGATTCATCGATCAATCCTGTTGGAGACTTGGATGGGTAAACTTTTTCCCATCCATGTCGAGACGCCACTTTACTGCTCAAGAGTTTTCTCAAGTCGGTCCCTTCCAGTCAACTTGTGATTGTGTAAGAGGAACTCATTTTCATCCTTGCTGACACGGTCTTGTATGTTCTCTAGGATAAGACCAACTCAATGTTGCCTTCGCCTTCTCCTTTCCTTTCCTTGAGAACCGCACGAGCATTGGATCCATGACCCTCTTTCCTTTGCGATGGCAGGAAGTGACCTTGGCATGGCTTCCATCTTTACCATAAGCTAGGTCATTGTTGCCTAGAAGCCAAGAAGCATGTTGAAGGTCGGGTTGGCCCGACGCATCCTCGTTGGGTTCTTGAATGACTTACCGGCTCCTTGAAGCAATATTGTCGTTTGGTTGCATGTTAGGTGATGGTGTCTTGCCCCGTGGGGTTCAATTTTCCACCATTTGGTTCTTCTAGTTAAGATTTTTTTGCACGTGATCACCTCCTCTCCCACTGGGTCTTCCCATTCGAGTGTGGGCCTTCTTTCCATTTAGCAAAGTTAGGTATGATCAAGTTGAAGGAAGGGTGAAGTTATATAGTAGAGGTGGTAACATGACCTAAATCTTGAGTGAGTTGTGAACTCCTGCCTATGAGGGCGATCCTTTGATTTGTATGGGTTAGAGTGTCGAGATTGCCAACTCAAGAAGCCTACCATTTTGGGGATTCGTTTGATTGGGGAGCTGGGAACACAGTTACACAAGATGAAATTCACTCTTTCCCTATTGTCGGGGCAGGTAGATAAATTGCTCCCTTAAGGGCTGATTCCGGGGCTTGAACAATGTGGCGCCGCAACCTCTCATAGCTCAAGAGGGATTTGATCATAGTTGGACTATGATCTATTATTCATTAGAGGAATCAGTGGTACTTAAGGAGTTAAATGTAATTATAGGGACAAAATAGTAATTTTGGCCTAGCTGTACTTACAAGCAATTTGTGAAGGGTCATCGTACTATTGATTGGTTATATCCAATGGACATGAAAATATATCTATAGTGTGAAGATTGCAGCTGTCAGTCTTTAGTGGAGTGCCCGACAGTTAACAGATGGTGAATAATTTAGTTAAAAGTTTTAATTAATTATCCATGTAACGTTTGAGCTTCAAACTACAAGTCCATGAGGTCCCCTCGGTAGCTCAACGGGTTTAATGAGAATCAGATTTTGGATTAATTTGAATTGTTAAAATTAATTGAGGGAATTAATTATATATGATATAATTAATTTAATTTTAATTATATAAAATATAATTACTATAATGTATTTGATACATTATAATATTAAGTATTTATGAGAGGAAATAAATATTTGAATGTGATTCAAATATTAATTATATGATTTAGATTCATATAGTTAAATTTAATATAAATGTGATTTATATTATATTAAAAGTCATTAGTGGGAGAAGAATTGAAACTATAGGTTATATGTTATATGTGATATAACATATAGTTATATGTATAATAAGCTAGTTATTTTATATATATATATAATTATATTATATTAATTTAAATTAAATTTGTTTATTTAATTTGAATTAATGGGAGGGAAATAATTTCCTTCCCCTTTTTTTCTCTCCACCTACGTTTAATGTGGGTGGTTGATAGAAGTTCAAATTGTTCTCATTCTTAATCCTGCAACAAGAACGATTAAGTTGTGTGACTTCTCTGGAAGAAAAAATCTCTCTTCCTCTCAATTTTTCCCTCTAAATCCAAATAGACAGAGCCCATACCTCTTGGATTCTCTGCCAGAGAATCCTGAGGTCTCCACCTGGTGGTATCCAATTTGCCAATTTTTTGGTTTCTGTTTGTGAATTTCACATAGAAGAGATTCGTGAAGATTGCTTTCAAAGGTGAGGTTTACTGTAGCCTTTTATTTTTCACAAGCATGCTGTATGTTTTTCCTTTAAATGCATATTTTTTCTTCTTCTCTGTAAATTGTGATTCTATAAAGAATTGGAATTTTGGAGATTTGCTTCCGCTCAAAGATCCCTTCATTAGGGATCCTTCACAAAAAACATTATACATTATAATTTAGAATGATTAGGAAAGAATTGAAACTTACCTTTGAAGACAATTTTTCACGAGGTCCCTCCTTCCAGTCACGAATTCTTCGTCTAGATCTCGAACAAAAATATAGCAACCCAAATGGAAACCACTACAATAGAACCTCCTGTATTCACTATTAAAATTTAAGAATAAGTAGGAGTGGTGGGCTCTACTAAAATTTTGGGAAGAGGAACAGAGTTTTGAGAGAGGAAGAAGAAAACCTTTTTCTTCTCTGTGTTCTTATGAGTATATCTCAGAGAATTCACAGAGAGACCTTCTCTACTGTGAAGAAGACAAAGGAGTAAAAAATTGAACTGCCCCTTCACGTTTCACGATGGTTAGAGAGAAAAATTAGGGATAACTCCCTCAATTAATTTAATTAAAAAATAAATCAAATTTAATATATATAAATATATACATAGTTTTATTATATGTATATATAACTATATGTTATATCAAATATAACACATAATCTAGAGCTTTTATAATGTATCAAATACAATATAACCTATAGGTTTTTTATTTATTTTAGTCATTCATGGTATTTAATATAAATCACATTCGTATTAAATTTAATTGTATGAATCTCATCCATATAATTAATATTTGAATTCTATTCAAATATTTGTTTCATCTCAAGTAAACTTTACATTATAATGTATCAAATACATTATATTAATTATATCACATATAATTAATTTAAATCTATTATATCGTATATAATTAACTCTCTCAATTAATTTGAACAATTCAAATTAATCCAAAATTAATTATCAATAATCTCTGTTGAACTACAGAGAGGGCTTTATGAAGAAACCCTTTGAAGTGACCTTGAGCAGAAGCGGGATCATTCGAATTTCCTAAAATTTACAGAATTCATATTTTACAGTAAAACATACAAATTATGCATTTAAAACAATAAAATATAGCATGCTGGAAAAAAGAAGAGAAAAAGAGTTTAGAAGGCTTACCCTAGAAGAACCAATCTTCACGTAATTCCTTTTCTCTGTGTAAATCATGAACAAAATCCAAAAATGACCAATTGGATACCACCACTTAGAAACTTGAAACGCACTTTAAAAGTGCATTATTTGGGCTTGGAATTTAAGTAGTTTTATGTTTAATATGAGGTCTTTGATGCTTTTTGTGTTTGATTGTAGGAAATCGAGCAATGGGATCGGAACAAGATTTTTTTTAGGATTAATAACCGAAATACCCCAAGAAGGTAAAAACTTTAACATATAATGATCAAGGGTGAAAAGTGAAGAAAAGGTGAAGACTGAAGGCAGGGCAGCGTCAAGTGAGCGTTGCAATGTTGGAGACCCAAAAGGTTTTGAAAACAGTACAGCGTCACAATGCGACACTCCGAAAAATAAAGGTGTGTTAAGTATAAATCAGCGTCAGTATTGTATCGTTGGTTTGCAACATTGCAACACTGCAACTATTGCCTATATATGCAGTGCTGACCCGAAATTGAACTGAGAAGGCTTTTAGGGCTGATTTTGAGAGCTTCAATTGATATTGTAGCGAGGTCTCCCTAGGGAGAGTAATTCTGGACAAAGGTGGTATTTCGGAGCTTCAAAGGATTGAATATTTGAAGATTCGTTGGGTTACGATTCCGGATTCGAGGACGAGAGTCAAGAACTCGGCTTGCATATTCTTCCCTCTTTTATTTTCTGTTCCTTTGGTTTGGAAATTTCATGAATGGTGTATGTTTGTGTTGTAACCATGAATGACTGATTTGTATTTCTAGGGTTTTGATCTAGTTTTATGGATTGCTCAAACTAAATTGGTTATTTCTTTATATTTGATTTTAGCATAATTATTTTAGCATGCTTGTTCTTAATGCTTGCGAACAATTGGCCATTGTCTGAATGTTCTTTACTTAATGTCTTGGTTAAGAAAGAAGGTGTTAGGTTCGATCTAGCATGTTAAACTGTTAATCAAGTATGCACGAGAGTGATAGGAGATTAATAGAGATTGTTGATGGAGGAGCTTAATGCTATAACTAATCAAGCAATTGCAAGAGATTGAATTGATGGTTAATTATTAGAAAGGATTGAACTCGAGAGAAGATACCTTGATATAAGACTCCTATGTCTATATTTGCATGAAATCAATCTAAGGTCAAAATAATTAATTTGGTTAATCCATTCAACGAAATTATACCCTAGAACGTGTCTTAGTCTAGTTTCGCCCCAGTGTTATCTTTTATTTGTTTTTTAGGAGTAAATTAATTAGATTCTCATCACAGTCTGATCCCCTAAATAAAACTAGAAGGATCTTCAAATAGCTCAAAGAGTCAAACCAATTTCCCAGAGGACGATACTCAGTCTCCTAACCATTTTACTATATTATAACTTGATGCGTGTGTTTTCGCAAACACACGGACACCCAGGAGGTATGAGCTCAGGTCATTTTGGATTGAGAGGGAGGGATTGATGAGAGGAAGAGATGAGGTGCAGGGGAAAAACTTTTCTGTAAAATCACATAACTCACTTCTATATCCACCAACCCTTTTGTAGGAAGAAGACAAAGAAGAAATTTTGAAACTGTTTTTTCACTCACATAAAAAAAAAGTGGAGAGAAAAGAGGATGACCATTAATAAATTCAAAAAATAATTAAATTAATTAAATAATTTAATAAATACTTTAATATATATTAATATGATAACTACCTTATCATATAATATATATTAAACTATATGTTATATTTGTTATATCCTATAGTTTTAGTATTGTATCATATACAATATATCCTATAGTGTCTTTTTTTTTTTCCACTAATGACATATAATATAAATCACATTTACATTAAAATTTAACAATATGAATCCAATTCATATAATTAACATTTGAATCATATTCAAATATTTATTTCCTCTCATAAATAGTTAATATATAATGTATCAAATACGTTATAGTAATTATATCACATATAATTAAATTGAATTAATTATATCATATATAATTAATTCCCTCTATTAATTTGAACAATTCAAATCAATTCAAAAACTGATTCTCATTATTCTCATTAAGCTACCGAGTGGACCTCACGGATCTGTAACTTGAAGCTCAAACAGTACGTGAATAATTAATTAAACTCTTTAATTAAATTATTCACTATCTGTTAAATATTGGACACTCTATTAAAGACCGGAAACTGCACTCTTCACCCCTACATATATATTTCTGTGTTCATTTGATATAACTAATCAACAGTACGATGATCCTTTACAAATTGCTTGTAAGTACACCTGAGCCAAAATTACTGTTTTACCCCTGTAGTTACATCTAACTCTTTAAGTACCACTGATCTCTCTAATGAACAATAAATCATAGTCCAACTATGACCAAACCCCTTTCAGTCTAGGAGAGAATGTGGCGAAACATTGTTCAAGTCCTGGAATTAGCCCTTAAGGGAGCAATCTATCTACTTGCCCCGACATTGGGAAGGAGTG
Organism: Benincasa hispida; assembly: GCF_009727055.1. NCBI lineage: Eukaryota > Viridiplantae > Streptophyta > Magnoliopsida > Cucurbitales > Cucurbitaceae > Benincasa > Benincasa hispida. The sequence goes on along the minus strand of NC_052350.1, from coordinate 2,670,071 downwards.
AATTCCTTCTTGTGTAGCTATCTTCCCAGCTCCCCAAAAGACGAATCCCCAAAATGGTAGACTTATTGTGTCGGGGATCTGGCTACTCTCACCCATACAAATCAAAAGACCGCCTTTATAGGCAGGAGTTCACAACTCACTCAAGATTCAGTTCATATTACCTAAGGTTATCCTGGTGAAATGTAAGTCTTTATTATGAACGATGTTATATAATGAGACTAAACATTTTGTTGTCCGGTCTTACATAAACTAATTTGTATAGAATATCTTCGCTCACATATCTCCACATGAATGATCAGAATCACATGAATGATCAGGATCAAATCATTTGTAGCACTTTACAACAATTGTAATATCTACAAAGTGGGTCATACTCGTAGTATCATCAAGATAAGGTATCCAGCCTTATCCTTTTACTACATACTATTTAGGTTATCACTTAAACATGATCGACCTATATGTCTCTACATACATGTTTAAGCTACAAGATAACCCTGGATGTTAGTTTATTGGTTTGTGGTTAATGCAACTTATTTTGAAATAAAACATCACATATTTTATTACATAGATAAAATGTTTGTACATTACAATTACAAACTATAAGACCCTACGAGATTTAGGATATCAACCCCAATACTTTATGGACATGTAGATTGAAGCTCCAATGGTACTTGGATAATTAATTAAATTACCCAACATCCATTAACTACCTGTCACTCTACTAAAAATCGACAGTTGCACTTTTCGCACTACAGATATATTTCTATGTCCATTGGATATAACCGGTTAATAGTGCGATGACCCTTTACAAATTGCTCGTAATTATAGTTGGGTCAAAATTACCATTCTGTCCCTGTAGTTACATATAACTCCTTAAGTACCACTGATCCTTCTAATGAACAATAAATCATAGTCCAACTAAGACCAAATCCTTCTCGGGCCAAGAGAGGGTGTGGCCACATTGTTTAAGCCCTTGAATTAGCCCTTAAGGGAGCAATTTATCTACTTACTCGACATCAGGGAAGGAGTGAATTCCGTCTTGTGTAGCTATGTTCCCAGCTCCTTAATCAGACGAATCCCTAAAATGGTAGGATTATTGAGTTGACGAACTGATTACTCTTATCCATACAAATCAAAGGACCGTCTTCATAGGCAGTAGTTCACAACTCACTCAGGATTTAGATCATGTCACCTATGGTCATCCTGGTGAAATGTAAGTCTCAATTATTAACGACATTATTTTATAAGACTAGTCATTTTGTGGTCCGATTTTATACTAACTTTTTTTATAGGATACCCCCGCTCACTTGTCTTTACATGAATGATCAGGACTAGATCATTTATAGCACTTTACAACACTTGTAATATTTACAAAGCAGGTCGTATCCGTAGTTTCACTAGGATAAGATACCCAACCTTATCCATTTACTACAGACTGTTTAGGTTATCATTTAAACATAATCTATCCATATTCTCTACATACATGTTTAAATTAAAGGAACTCTTATACCAGAGACAGTCAGCGGAAGCAATACCGTTCCAAAAACCATTGTGAAAGAACAAAACATTTACAAACATACAAGAATAGTTATGCATCATAGAGTAAATTACATCATGCTTTTCATTTAAAACCAAAGGGAATCAAGTGACATACCTTTGAAGAACTCTTCTTCAAGTATTCTCTCAATCTACACCAGTCACGTGTCCACGCAAACTCGATCCAATGCACGAATGCAACGAACTACCAGTGAATTCCACAAACTATTTGATCCTCGAAACCAATCAAGTAAAACTCGATCCTCAACCCTCAAACTGAAACACTCGACACTACCACTTAGTTGCCTTGGTATTCTTGGTGTGAGAATCCAAGAAGTGTGGGCTCTATGTGAATTTGGTAGAGGAAAGAAGGATGTATACAATCAAGTTAAGTGATCAAGTAAGTGGGAGAATGAGAAACCTTTATTGTATAAAGTTGGATACTCAATCGTCTAGCAAACGAGAAGCTATCGTCTAGTAACGAGAAGCTTGGTCGTTTACTCTCTCCAAGGTTATTGTATAGCTTTTCTTCACTCGATCGAATGTGATGCGATTATGAAAAAATGAAACATTTTCACTTTTATTCATTAGTTATTACAACTGATAGTAACTTCCCACTCAAACACGGTTAAAGGAGAAACAAATAACCAACCAAACAATTATCTCATAATTGTTTTATTATAAATAAATATATTAACTAATTTATCATATTATATTTATAAACTTTAGTTTTAATATCACAACATATGTAATATTTAAACCATAGTTCTTTTCTCCTTTTATGACATTTAATATAAATCATATTTATATTAATTCCTCCAATTAATGTATCTAATACATTAAATCAATTATATCACATAAATTGAATCTATTTAATTATATCATATATAATCAAATTCCTTCTTGTTAATTTAAACACTTCAAACTCCCCAAAAACTGATTCTCAACTTTAATCCATTGAGCTTCCCAGGGGACCTTATGGACTTGTAACTTGAAGCTGATAATGGGCAGAAATGCACGTTATCATAGTGCTAAGTTCTTAAACAATGTTGGCTTGTGTTGATAAAACATATTAAATTCCGTCCATTAAGCATCAATTTCATAATTTTGCGGTCGCATGCGTTCATCGCATTAGAACAGTTGATTTTTGTATTTTTTGTGCAGAATATATGATAACGCAAGGCGAAAATTGCGATCATAGGAAATCATTGGTTGAGCACAACATCAACGCAAGGCTTTGCGGTGATCGTGTTTGAAAATATTCGCCCGAGAAGGATTGCCGCAACTTGGTCAGCGCAACATGGTGGGCGCATCTGGGTGAAAGGTTAATTAATTGCGATGAGACAGAAAGCTAATGACAGTCGAATCCGAATTAAGTTGACAGTCTCAGGTACATTCAGCTTTTCAGTGACAAATATTCAGCGCATCAGTCAGGAATTAAAGCGGGCCCATCATTACAATCATGAGAGAGATGTCGGCTTCCCTCGAAAGGGCATCCTTCAGAAAAGGGGTTGATCAATTAATCAGTTCGCACGTCATTGTTCATAGTTTTCTTTCGTTATAAGGCAGACGCGAGAGAGGAGGTTATGTCGATAGATCATTCTAGTAAGCTTGGGAGAGCGCCGGAAGCTTCAAGGATAGAGAGAGGGCCGACACCTGCGGAAGCAGGAACATCTTTGGAACCGAATAGAGATTTACAGTGTAAAAGCCTCGGTCAATAAGGAAGTGTTACCAGGCTCTCTACCTTTAACTTCCATTGTTCTTTTGTACTCCACTCATTTATAAAAATGGAACTTCCTTCTCTATATTTGTTCACTATCTGTTATTTATGCATGAGTAGCTAAATCTGTTGAATGGGTTGAGAAGCATTTAGCTAGTACAACTAGGAAATCTTCATTCTATGCGATTATCTTGTATTATGTATGCTTCATTCGTCCATTAGAGATACTCGGAAGGGTAGTCTAAGGACAGGATCTAGGCTTGGGAAGGTCAGGTTAGAATCTAGGCTCGGGAGAGTCATATTAGAACGCATAATCAAGAGATAGGAGCTTAGGAATAAGCACTATTTGTTATCAATGCATCACATGCATCCTAGAGATAGGATATGATTGTATGCAGTCACTTTGCCTTTATGCATTTTGCATCATCACATAGGAAAAGAGTAGAGACTTAGGGATAAGCTCTATGGATACTTTTGCATTCAACACATGCATCCTAGACTTAGGAGCATCACATTTGCATTGGAAAATGACTTATTGTGCATGGTTGTACCATGATTGCATAGTTTGACGCATTTTCAAGTAACACTAGCTAAAGATCTTCTCAACTCATTCATCTGCATACTCAGTGTATCTATCACACAACCGACTTTTCTCAAATCCGTCGCATTTTTTTTTATTTTTCATCAACGCAATCAACAACAAACCAACAATTAATTGAGTTACCAGTCACCGCAAAGTTTTCATAAAAATTACCATTGCAATCTATTTTCACAAGTCCCTGAGTTCGACCCTGGACTTACCGAGAAACTCAGTGGAATTTACACTTGGATTCCGCTGAGGAAACTTGAGTGCACAACGCAATTTCATCACATATCATCCATAATTCACTTCATAAAAATCAAGCATCAAGTTTTTGGCGTCATTGCCGAGGACTTCGGCAAAATAGGATGCTAACAATAATTTTATTTCTTTGCAGACTCTCTATCTCTGGCGAATTACGACTCGGAGATTAAAAGAACGTTTAGACAGAGACTGAGAAACCGCCAATAGCAACCACAATCAGATAAAGAAGAGATGGTGGAGCAACCTGGAAACGGAGCACTAAATGATAACAATGTCATGGCGAATCCAATCTTGCTGGAAAATGATCGCAATAGATCCATTAGGGACTATGCATCGCCAAAGCTCTATGATTTCTCTACAGGAATCATGAGGCCTGCCCTCGACGGAAGCCAATTCGAAATGAAGCTGATGATGCTATAGATGATCCAGACTACAGAACAATTCGGAGGAAGGCGTGGCGAGGACCCACACGCCCACCTTCGAAGCTTTATTGAAATCTTCAATACTGTTGTGTTCCAAACATCTCTGCCGAAGAAGTTCGACTAACTTTGTTCCGATTTTCTCTCTGTGATCAGGCTAGGAATGGGCATATTCTCTCGAGCCGGGAGAGTCACTTTATAGGAACAGGTCGTGGAAAAGTTTATGAAGAAATACTTTCCACTTACTGAGAATGCCAGACTAAGGAAACTCATCACAAATTTTGAACAAGACATGGGCGAATTTCTCAGCGATTCCTGGGCGAGGTTTAAAAGGTTGGTCAAGGATTGTCCACACAATGGTTTGCTAGACTGCCTCCAAATGGAAATTTTTTATCATGGTTTGAATCCCGCTTCGCAGACCGCTGCCAATGCGGAAGCCGCTGGTGGTCTGCTTGATAAAACATATGACGAGGCGAAGAATGTCTTGGATCACATCTCCAAAAACCATGAAGATTGGAGGGAGATTGACCAGAGATTGAGAATCAAAGACAATGACGCAAGTAATGGTGCTATTGCTTCACTACAAAATCAGATGACCGCAATGATGAACTTAATCCAGGGAATTGCGATCAGCAGCCGAACACCGCAAAATGGGCAAATCAACGCAATCAGTCAAAACACCGCAGGGTGTGTGACTTGCGGTGATGGGCACGCGATGGAAGATTGCCCGTAAAATCCACAATTCGTTTACTTTGTGAAAAATAATCCTTTTTCGAATACTTACAACCCCGGGTGGAGAAACCACCCCAATTTTTCTTGGAAGAATCAACAACAGAATTTCCATCCAGTGGCGTAGAAAGAAGGGCCACCAGGATTCTTCCCACGCAACAACGGTCAGACAAACAATCAAGCAAGTAGCTCACAACCACCACAATCCTCTTCTTTGGAAATCCTATTGAAGCAATACATAGAGAAGAACGAAACTATGCTTCAAAGTCAGCCTACGTCCATCCGCAATCTAGAATTATAAATGGGCCAAATTGCGAGTGAACTGAAGAGTAGACCGTAAGGGGCTCTACCGAGTTCAACAGAACTCTCACGTAACCCGGGGGGATCAAATAAAGAGCAATGTCAGGTTATAACATTGCGAAGTGGGAAGACTGTGGAGGGAGAAAAGAAGGAGCATAGTTAGACAACTCCCATTGCAGCTGAACCTGAAATTACGGTGACTCAAAAAGAAGAAAGAGAAAAAGAAGCAGTAGAACCAGAGGTTGCGTCGACCTCAAAGTCAACTGAGACGGGAACCGTGAAAGTACAATTACCCTCTTTCCCACAGAGACTAAGGAAGAAAAAGAATGAAGAGGTACAGTACCAACGCTTTATGTCTATTTTAAAACAATTACATATTAATATTCCTTTCAGTGAAGTGATGAGCGATCCTGGGAGCTTTACTATTCCTTGCTCCATAGGAGAACTATACATCGGGCAAGCTTTGTGTGACTTGGGAACCAACATAAATTTGATGCCTCTGTCAATCTTTAGGCAGCTGAATGTGGGGCAGCTTGTTCCCACCACGGTGACTCTCTAACTGACCGATAGATCTCTGGTGCATCTAGAGGGAAACGTGAAGGATGTGCTGATAACCATTGAAAAATTTATCCTACCAGCTGACGTCATCATTTTGGACTACGAGGCCGACAAAGATGTGCCCATCATTCTGGGGCGACCTTTTCTATCAACAGGTCATGCTTAGATTGATGTGTATAAAGGGAAATCACTTTGAGCATCAATGGACAGAAGCTTAAGTTTAAGATTATTCGTGCCATGAAGTTTCCGGATGAGGAAGACCTGCATGACTCAGATGATGACTAGAATTCGATTGAAGAAGAAACGTTTGATGAAGAAAATGAATAAGAGGATGCTAGTGCATCCGTTGCTGCCTGTAATGCGATCACAACAAAAATAAGCAAGGGAGAAGAGATGATTGCAAATCAAGAAGAAGAGCTTATAGAAAAAGAAGAAAGAAAAACAACGCAACCATCCTTAGTAGAACCACCAACACTGGAATTAAAGACCCTACCAAATCAATTAAAGTACGCATTCTTGGGCAGAATGAAAAGCTGCCAGTTATCATTTCCTCGGAGCTCAATGAAGACCAGAAGATTGTGTTGATGAGCATTCTAAGGAAGCATGTGTGAGCAATTGGCTGGACGCTCGTCGATATTAGAGAAATTAGCCCAGCGTACTGTATGCACCGCATTCGTCTTGAAGAGGACCACAAGGCAACAATCGAACATCAACGCAGACTCAACCCTGCGATGAAAGAGGTCGTTAAAAAGGAGATCATTAAATCATTAGATGTGGGCATTATCAATCCTATAGCAGATAGCACGTGGGTCAGCCCCATGCAGTGTGTGCCGAAAAAAGGGCGACATGACAGTAGTCCCGAATGGAAACAATGAATTAATACCGCAAAGGACCGTCACTGGGTGGCGCATTTGCATGGATTACCGCAAGTTGAACGCGGCCACAAAGAAAGATCATTTCCCTCTGCCATTCATCGACCAAATGCTAGACCGTCTAGCTGGAAATGATTTTTATTGCTTTCTGGATGGTTATGTCGGGTACAACAAGATTATGATAGCTCTAAAAGACTAAGACAAGACCACATTCACCTGCCCATATGTTACCTTCGCTTTTTGCCACATGCCGTTTAGACTCTACAATGCACCAAGCACGTTCCAAAGGTGCATGATGGCCATCTTTTCAGATTATCTTGAGGACTCTGTCGAAATCTTTATGGACGACTTCTCTGTTTATGGGAACACCTATGAAGTTTGTCTAGCCAACTTGGAGAAGATGCTGAAGAGATGTGAAGAGACGAATCTGGTAATTAATTAGGAAAAATGTCATTTCATGGTGAAGGAGGGCATAGTGTTGGGACACAAGGTTTCCCGGGATGGATTGGAGGTGTACAAAGCAAAAATCGAAGCAATTGAAAAACTTCCACCTTCAATAAGCGTGAAGGTTGTACGAAGCTTCTTGGGGCACGCTGGATTCTACAGACGCTTTGTTAAAGATTTTTCAAAAATAGCACGACCGTTGAGTGTATTGCTAGAGACTGACAGAAAATTTGAATTTGACAACAACTGCCTCAACGCATTTCACGTTTTGAAGAATGCGCTGATTACTGCACCCGTATTGATTGCGTTGGACTGGACACTTCCTTTTGAAATTATGTGCGATGCAAGCGTGTATGCTATGGGGGCAGCTCTGGCACAAAAAAGAAAAACATCTTGCATCCCATCGTATATGCAAGTAAAATATTAAATCCTGCTCAGACAAATTACACCACCACAGAGAAAGAGCTTCTTGCAGTAATTTTTGTGTTGGAAAAATTTCGGGCACATCTATTGGGAACAAGGGTACTCATCCATACTGATCACTCGACAATAAAATAGTTAATGACAACGAAGGACGCAAAGTCGAGATTGATCAGATGGGTTCTCCTCTTTCAAGAATTCTATATAGAAATAATTGATCGGAAGGGGATAGAGAACCAAGTTGCGGATCACTTGTCTAGACTGAAAAATCCTAGGTTGACCGCAATGAGTCTGAGGTGAATGCGGTGTTCCCGGATGAGCAACTATTCCATGTTGAAGAATTTCCCTGGCATGCAGACATAGTCAATTATCTGGTTTACGAGCAATTTCCTGAAGATTAAACCTACCACCAACAGAGGAAGCTCAAATATGAATGTAGACATTATTATTGGGATGAGTCGAATCTGTATAAAAGAGGGGCAGACCAGATTTTTCGATTATACATACCAAATGCTGCTCAACAACGTATATTTTCGCAATGTCATGATTCACCATATGGTGGGCACTTCGGAGGACAGCATACTGCAGCTAAGGTTTTACAGAGTGGATTCTTCTGGCCCATAATTTTTAAGGATGCAACTGACTACGTAATGAAATATGATCGGTGCCAACACACAGGTAACATTTCATGGAAACATGCAATGCTAATGAACACCATCTTGGAGCTTGAATTGTTCGACGTATGGGGGATTGATTTCATGGGACCATTCCCTCCCTCAAATGGTAAACATTATATTTTATTAGTCGTCGATTATGTATCCAAGTGGGTAAAGGCAGTGGTGTGCGCCGCAACCGATGCGATGATAGTCTCTCAATTCCTAAAGAAGAACATTTTCACTCATTTTGGCACTCCCTGTGCCATCATAAGTGATGAGGGGTCACACTTTGTCAATCATACCGTTAAGGAGCTACTGTTCAAATACAACATTCTTCACAAAGTGGCCACCGCATACCATCCACAAACGAATGGTCAAGCCGAGATGTCCAATCGAGAAATTAAGCTGATACCTGAGAAGGTAGTAAGGCCTTCACGAACGGATTGAGCAATAAAGCTTGATGATGCGTTATGGGCATACCGTACTGCATTTAAAACACCCATAGGTATGGTCTCATATGCGTTGGTATTTGGTAAGGTGTGTCATTTACCTCTGGAGCTGGAATATAAGGCATTATGGGAGGTAAAGAAGCTGAACTTTGATTTGAAGAAAGCAGGAAAAGCGCGAAAAATACAACTGGTCGAGCTAGAAGAATGGAGGATTAACGCATATGAAAATGTGAAGGTTTATAAAGAGCGCACCAAGCGTTGGCATGACAAACGCATATGCGGTAAGAACCTCCAAGTCAGGCAAAAGGTTTTACTCTTCAACTCACATCTGCGGTTCTTTCTGGAAAAAATAAAATCATGCTAGTCCGGACCCTTCATCATTAAAGAAATATTCCAACATGGTGCGATGGAGCTAATCACTGAGGATGGAAGCCGTACATTTAAGGTTAATGGACAGTGAGTTAAGGCATATTGCGGAGGTGATTTCCAGCCAGAAAAGACCTCCGTGAGGCTGAAAAATCCCGGAACACCCTTTGTTTGATTCTTGAACTCTCATTCCTTCGTCACTTTAATCATTAGTTATCTATCTGCATTTTTCTCTTTATTACTTCTATAAATAAATAAAAAAAAACTTGTTGTTTTGTTTAAAATCATTTGACCCTCTCTTTATTTGTTTACAACGATTAAGGCACAGGATTGTGGATATGTTACATGAAGTAGCAAACTATCTCACTCGATCACCACAATCCAAAGAAGAGAGATCGCTACAAAGAAGGATGCGTCAATACACAATACGGGCGACAGCGTAAATTTGGGGGTGTATTCTTCGTTATGCTTTATTTCAAATTTTGCGCTATCACATCGCATTTTAGTTTTAAAAGTCTTATCACCACATCCTTTTTGATTACCGCAATCATTTGACATAGATAAATTTAGTAAGTTACCGCATGTTGTTTCTTTGCCAAGTATGATTTCAATGATGAAAAACCTGCTTCTATTTCTTTCGTATATACTAGAGTCATCTTAACTTTAAGATAGTCACCTCATGAAATATTTCTAGAAGTTAGGGGTTTGCTAGCTTTCTTTGAAACTCTCTTTACGAAGCTTTCTAAGAACATCGTATGAATTATATCAATCTTTTGGCAATGAGGACATTGCCGCATTTTAAATTTGGGGGTGAGGTATTTATTTTCGACCTTGCTATTTCAAAAAAGAAATTGAGAATAACAACTCTACTGTCAACACAAATGGAAAACCTATGTTGATAAGAGTTAAGTTATGAAAGGCACTTACCCGTAGTTGAATGTCCGCATGACACACGTGGGGGCAAGCCAAAACGAGAGTAAGTCACCAAGATTAAAGCATAAATAAATGACCGCAACTCCGCTGCCAAGTAGGTATGAGTTTAGTTTGAGGAAGAGTGAATTGCTTATACTTGGATGTCCGCATGACACACGTGGGGGCAAGCCAAAACGAGAGTAAGTCACCAAGATTAAAGCATAAATAAATGACCGCAACTCCGCTGCCAAGTAGGTATGAGTTTAGTTTGAGGAAGAGTGAATTGCTTATACTTGGATGTCCGCATGACACACGTGGGGGCAAGCCAAAATAAAGGCAAGACACTTGGATCAACGCAAGGTCAAAAAAAAAAAAATAATAATGTCAAGAAATATGCAAAGATAAAATCATTTGACACCCTGGTGAAAATTTTTCTTTTTGAAATAAATCATGCGATGTTCAGGAAATTAGTAAAGTCCTTTTGAAGGTTAAGCTTTCAGTCCCCAGGTCTTAGAAATATTTCAAGAAGAGACTTGAATAAGGCTTAAAGAATCTTTGGTATATAAGATTTGAACGAAGTATCCCTCTTACTGGGCTGAGACGTAATCTCGGGGGTAAAACAGATATTTGACTCGGTTGTTCTTGAGAAATCTAGGAAAAGGACATTGCGGTTAACTTGTTAAAGGAAGTCTTTAGCTTATCCTTGAGGACAAGCATTGTTTAAATTTGGGGGTGTGATAACAGGAAGAAATGCACATTATCATACTAAGTTCTTAAACAATGCTGGCTTGCGTTGATAAAACATGTTAAATTACGTCCATTAAGCATCAATTTCATAATATTGCGGTCGCATGCATTCATCGCATTAGAACAATTGATATTTGTATTTTTTGTGCAGATTATGTAATAACGCAAGGTGGAAATTGCGATCATAGGAAATCATTGGTTGAGCACAATATCACCGCAAGGCTTTGCGGTGATCGTGTTCACAAATATTCGCCCAAGAAGGATTGTCGCAACTTGGTCAGTGCAACATGGTGGGCGCATCTGAGTGAAAGGCTAATTAATCGCGATGGGACAGAAAGCTGTTGACAGTCGAATCCAAATTAAGTTGACAGCCGATAACGATCACAAGTACATTTAGCTTTTCGGTGACTAATATTCGATGCATCAGTCAAGAATTAAAGCAGTCCCATCTGTACAATTATGAGAGAGAAGCCGACTTTCACCCTGGATGTTCTAAAATACCAAGGACATCTTTCAGAAAAGGGGTTGATCAGTTAATCAATTCGCACGTCCTTATTCATAGTTTTCTTTCGTTTTAAGGCAGACGCGAGAGAGAAAGTTGTGCCGATAGATTGTTCCAGTAAACTTGGGAGAGCTCCAGAAGCTTCAAGGATAGAGAGAAAGCCGACGCCTGCGGAAGCAGGAACATCTTTGGAACCGAATAGAGATTTACAGTGTAAAAGCCTCGGTCAGCAAGGAATTGCTACCAGGCTCTCTACCTTTAACTTCTATTGTTCTTTTGTACTCCACTCATTTATAAAAATGGAATTTCCTTCTCTATATTTGTTCACTCTCTGTTATTTATGCATGAGTAGCTAAATCTGTTGAATGGGTTGAGAAGCATTTAGCTAGCACAACTAGGAAATCTTCATTCTATGCGATTATCTTGTATTATGCTTCATTCGTCCATTAGAGATACTCGGGAGGGTAGTCTAAGGACAGGATCTAGGCTTGAGAAGGTCAGGTTAGAATCTAGGCTCGAGAGAGTCAGATTTGAACGCATAATCAAGAGATAGGAGCTTAGGAATAAGCACTATTTGTTATCAATGCATCACATGCATCCTAGAGATAGGATATGATTGTATGCAGTCACTTTGCCTTTATGTATTTTGCATCATCACATAGGAAAAGAGTAGAGACTTAGGGATAAGCTCTATGGATACTTTTGCATTCAACACATGCGTCCTAGACTTAGGAGCATCACATTTGCATTGGAAAATGACTTATTGTGCATGGTTGTACCATGATTGCATAGTTTGACGCATTCTCAAGTAACACTAGCTAAAGATCTTTTCAACTCGTTCATCCACATTGAATGCATCTTAGAGATAGGATATGATTGTATGCGGTCACCTTACCTTTATGCATTTTGCATCATCGCATAGGAAAATAGTAGAGACTTAGGGATAAGCTCTATGGACACTTTTGCATTCAACACATGCGTCCTAGACTTAGCAGCATTGTATTTGCATTGGAAAATGACTTGTTGTGCATGGTTGTAGCATGATCGCATAGTTTGACGCATTCCCAAGTAACGTTAGCTAAAGATCTTATCAACTCGTTCATCCACATACTCAGTGTATCTATCACACAACTGACTTTTCTCAAATCTGCTGCATTTTTTTGTTTTTCATTAACACAATCAACAACAAACCAACAATTAATTCAGTTACCGTTCACCGCAAAATTTTCATAAAAATTACCATCACAATCTATTTTTACAAGTCCCTGAGTTCGACCCTGGACTTATCAGGAAACTCAGTGGAATTTACACTTAGATTCCGCTAAGGAAACTTGAGTGCACAACGTAATTTCACCATCGCATATCATCCATAATTCACTTCATAAAAATTAAGCATCAAGTTTTCCAATGGTACGTGAATAACTGACTAAACTCTTCAAAAAACTCGGTCTCTCCATGAACGAACTCCTCTCGCTCTTTCTCGTTTAGCAAGTGATCGGCCAGCAACACCAGGTCATCTACACGTACAGCAACACACGAACAACAGGCAATGGGGAGGATATCACCACTTGTAGCCCTCAGTATTCTCGGAGTGAGAATCCAAAGGATGGCCTTTGATGGAATTGGTAGAGGGGAGGAGGAAAGGCTCTCGTATACTACGAACAAGCAAGTGGGAGAAAGGGAAGACTATCGTATAGTCGGGTGCTTGATCGTTTAGAGCGGGGTACACGATCGTGTAGTAAAAGCTAAGCGATCGTCTATGAAAAGGTAGCAATCATTTAGATATGCCCAGGTGCTAAGCAATCATCTAGGAAGAGGTAAGCGATCGTTTAGAGAATCGCGGATGATCGTTTAGAAAAGCGCGGGTGTGTGATCGTTTAATAAGGGGGCGCTATCGTATAGGCAATCAACACTAAGAGATACAATACTTATCACACCGTGAGCAATTATTCGTCTCTTGTGCAAAATGAAAATTATTTTCATTTTACACTTCAGTTACTAAAACTGAATTGAACTTCCCATATCGCACGAATTCGGAGAAAACCTCGGCCAATTATCTCATAACCGCCCAATTAATAAATTAATAAATATAATCATATTATATTCATAACCTATAGTTTGATATCATATATCAACTATAATATTTTCTCCTCTACTTGATATAAATCATATTTATATCAAATTTCCTCCAAAATAATGTATCTCATGCATTTAGTCAATCATATCATATATAATTAACTAGTTCAATTATATCATATATAATTAACCAATTCAATTATATTATATATAATCGAACTCTCTCTTGTCAATTTGAACATTTCAAACTGACCCAAAAACTGATTCTCAACTTATATCCAATCTACCAAGGGAACCTTATGAACCTATGGCTTGAAGCTCCAACGATACGTGAATAGCTGACTAAACTCTTTAGCCACGAGATCCTCCATCCGTTAACTGTCAGGCATTCCACTAAAGACCGACAGCTAAACTTTTCTTACCACATATATATTTCTGTGTCCATCAGATATAACCAATCATGAGTACGATAACCCTTCATAGCTGCTCGTAAGTACAGTTGGGCCAATTTACCATTTTTCCCTTGTAGTTCCATCTCACTTTTAAAATACCATTGATCCCTGTAATGAACAATACAACATAGTCTAACTATGTGTGAACACCTTTCTGGCCATGAGAAGATGTGTGGCGTCACATCGTTCAAGCCCTGGAATCAGCCCTTAAGGAAGCTATCTATCTACTTACCCCTGCTTTTGGGAGGGAGTGAATTCTATCTTGTGTAGCTGAGTTCCCAGCTCCTAAATCAAAAGAATCCCCAAAGTGATAGGTTTGAGTCGGCGGCCTGGCCACTTGCACCCATACAAATCAAAGGACCGCCCTCAATGGCAGGAGTTCTCAACTCTCTCAGGATTAAGGTCATGTTACCTATGGTCATCCTAGTGAAGTGAAGTCTTTGTCATGAACGGTGTTATATAACAAGACGTTAACACTTCGTGGTCAGGTCTTATACAAATTCTTTGTATAGGACGCCCCCGCTCGCATGTCACCTACACGAATGATCAGGATCAGATCATCTTTGATGAGTCACAACACTTGCAACTATTCCACAAAGCGGACCGCATCCGTAGCGTTACCAGGATAAGATCTCCCTCCTATATCCATATACTATAGACCATTTTGGTTATCACTTAAGACATGATCCACTTGTATGTTACCACATACATGCTTAAGTTACATAAAGACGACTAGGGACTTTAGTTTATTGGTTTGTGGTAAAGCAAATAAAACATCTAGATGAGCAAAATAAAAAAGTGAAGTAAATATCATATATTATACATCACAAGCATTCGTACAAACTGTTTACAAATTATAGGACACAAGAATTTAGGGCATCAACCCCAACACTACTATGAGTGAACACTTCTTGGGCCATGAGAAGGTGTGACACCACATTGTTTAAGCTCCAGAATCAACGTTTAAGGGAGTAATCTATCTACTTATCCCTGCTTTGGGGAAGGAGTGAATTCCATCTTGTGTAACTGGGTTCCTAGCTCCCCAATTAGACGAATCCCTAAAGTGGTAGGTTTGAGTCGGCGATCTGACCACTCGTACGCATGCAAATCAAAGGACTGCCCTCATAGACAGAAGTTCCCAATTCACTTAGGATTAAGGTTATGTTATCTATGGTCATCCTAGTGAAATGAAAGTCTCTGTCATGAATGGCCTTATATAGTGAGAGTAAACTTTTCGCGGTCCAGTCTTATACAAACTATTTGTATAGGATACCCCTACTCGCATGTTTCCACATGAATGAACAGGATCAGATCATTTGTAGCACTTTACAACACTTGCAACATTTACAAAGTGGGTCGTATCTGTAATGTCACCAGGATAAGGTTTCCCTTCTTTATCCATATACTACAAACCATTTAGTTTATCACTTAAGGCACGATCCACTTGTATGTCTTCACATACATGCTTAAGTTACAACGATAACCAATGATCTTAGTTCATTGGTTTGTGGTTAATGCAACTAAAATATCTCATATTTCATAGACAATAGTGAAGAAAATATCTCATATTATTACATCATAAATGTTTGTTCATATACGTGCTTACAAACTATAGGATCCTACGAGATTTAGGGCATCAACCCCAACATAAATTACATATAATAACTTAGGATCTTAGTTTATTGGATTAAGTGTATGCTCATAAAATAATAATTATTTTATTAATAACAATTTGTTTATACAAAGTTTACAAATTACGAGAATACAAGAAAGATTAAGACACCTATCCCAACAATCTCCCATTTGTCCTAAAGCTTAGGGAGCCAATGTACAATACAAATAAAGTACAAAAAACAATAAAATAAGACATACACTATACCCAGTAACTATAGGATAGTGGAAGCACAAGGATCATCTAAGCACTCTAATTCACTAATTTTGGCAAAATATAAAGCATGCTTTTGTAGAAAACAAATGAGTTTTAAGACATACCTCTTGTAGAACTTCTTCAAAGCTCCTTCTCCAGCTGCTATTTTGTCTGAATCTTGTTATAAACCACCTCAAGAACTTTCCCACTATTCTATTGGTGCTTTAGATTGAGTTGTGGGACTCAAAACAAGCTTGAATCAAGGGATGAAGAAGAAAAGCTCACAGCAGCAATCTTGGTGAAGAACCCTTTCTTCAATTCGAATTTTCGCTAAAATTCTCTATAGATTGCATGCCCGATTTTCACTCCAATCTATTCATTATATTACAGATCAACATGCAAAGAATAGAGTTGCATGAGTTGCAACTCATGCTTGGAGAAGACAAGACAAACAAGAAAGCTTTTGTGTGAGCAACTTAGGAGATGGATAATGGAAAACTCAATTTTTCTATTTGTGTTTTGTTTTTTCCTCTTTTTCAATTTTATCTCCTAAAATAAAAATTTGATTTTAAATTTGAAAAATAAAATTAATTTCATAAATTAATTTTAAATAAAACTTAATTAATTTTAATATCAAATATTAAATTAATTTTTACACAAATTCATCTTTATATATTTAAATCATATTTATATATATAAATTCTTCTATTCCGTTTAATTCTCAAATTAAACATGTAATTATATCTCATATAATTACTAATTACCTTAGTGCTAATTTCAACGTTTCTAATTAACTTATCACGTTATTCTAGAGCTAGTTGTTACGAGCTAGTAGGGGGACCTCCCGGACCTACAAATCATGGGCTTCAACGATCTGAGATTATTTGGCTAAACTCATTAGACCAAATTAATCCCCATTCGTTAACTAATGGGTCACTTCACTAAAGCCCATAGTTGCACTCCCCTCATTGTAGATATAGTATGTCCACATGATTTAACCATAATCAGCAAGTCGACCCTTCACAGGTTGTTTGTAATAACGGCTAGGTCAAATATCTGTTTTACCCCCGAGATTACGTCTTATTCCTCAAGTCCCTACTGATCCTCTAATGAACAACTAGTTTGTGATCCAATCACTAAATCAAACTCTCCCAGCCTAGTGAAAGGGTGGGGTCCCTTGTTCAAGACCTGGATTTAGTACTTGAGAGAATAACCTTTTTCTTCTCCCTAAATCGGGTAGGCGTGAACTCCGTCTTGCACCCTATTTCCCTAGCTATCTATCTGGTCTTACCCTTGAAATGGGAGTCTTATTGAGCTGACGCTGTTGAGCCAACCCTCACTTATGCAAATCTAAGGGCAATCCCAAATAAACAAGAGTTCATAGTTAGCTCAGGATTAAGATCGAGTTACTTAGGTCATCTAGGTGAAATAGTCAATCTTAAACAGTAAACAACGTTATAAAGTAAGAGTGACTTATGTCTTGGTCCTAATCTTATGCAAACTCATTGCATATGATGCCCCAACTTCTCATGTCATAACATGTATGAATTAGGATCACATCATATGTTGCATTTTACAACTCTTTGTAACAACTACAGAGTAGGCCGCATCCAATGGTGTTACCAGAATAAGGTACCCAACCTTATTCATGTACCATAGATCATTTTGACTATTTACTCCAATCTAATCCACTTTTATGTCTCTACATAAAGTTCAAGTACTCATACAATAGTCATAGGTCTTAGTTTATTGGATTTAGACCTTTATATAATTTATGAAATCAATAATAATGTCACATCCTGCCCCAGACTACCCTCTACGCCTGAGAAATGACGTGACTGCAGTAGGCCCATTCTATTACAACAAATGAACAAATTCAACAATAACTCTTGCGAAAATAACTCTGATACCAATGAACAAATTCAACAACCAACTGATTAAATAAAGGAGAAAACAATAACTGATTAAATAGGCCCATTCTATTACAACAAAGTAATGTTTATACCACTCCAAGACTTAACAAAAAAGTTTACAATCACTACTGTAAAACCCTCCGGAAGTGTAACTATGGCTTGTGGTAGACCTTGACCTTAGCAGCATCCTGGAACTCCTCACCTTTCCACTACCTGAGGGGAAAAGAAAAACATTTGGAAAGCATGAGCTATAAAGTCCAGTGAGTGACCAAAAAACTGATTCTTATCAGAAGAACTACCCCACACTTGAGTACTTTTGCTCAGATACCTTCTCAATCGTGTTCTTCAGTATCGAGCTACTCGGATACCTTCTCAACCGTCCTTTGGTATCGAGTTTCAACTAAAACTAGTCATACAATGATTTTCTTTAATAAAACTTAGAAAACATATCTTTATCTCAAATATCTTTCTTTAGCACATGGTTTCTTAAAACATTGAAAATATTTTAGTCACTCACCTTGATCGTTCAGGAACCTTTCTCTCTAGAAGTTCCTTGGTCACCTCGAGCTCCCTTTTGAACCCTACGATCCAGATTCAACTTAAATCTCATGTTACTCATAGTTCTAGGATTTATCTCGAGTTACTTCCTTCTAAAATTACACTTTAAAATGTCTCAGAAATATTACCATAAAATCTTAGCTCATAAATCCTCGTGGTTTGGTCGGAACCTCAAAATCTTCAAGTCTGGCCCAATCTTACTGACAGCCTGACCCTTTTGTCTTTTTCTTAATTTCCAGCCCGATCCATTGGAGCTTCTTGTTCGGAAGCTTACCCTGAAAACTAGACTCTCTTACCTTTCAGATGGATTTGGAATCACTCCAAACGCATGAGTATTCTGGGAGAACTCCTCGTTCCAAGTTGATGTTACTTCTTGTCTTTTCTACTCGACAACATCTCCCCTCTTGGAACTTCTTGACCAACGCGCGGTCTTGCTGCCAACGCATGCGTTCTTCCATCAATGCATAATCTTCTCCCAATTAGTCCTCACACACTCTTCTTTATGTCCTTTGAAGAGAATTTAAGTTCTCATCTGAAGTCCTTGGCCCTATTTATAGGTGTCCAAGATTGCTCCACGGTCGACACCTCCTACTTGGCTGCATTTCCAATTTTCTTCACACCATCGATGCATTCTTACATCAGCGCAAGCCAAAGTGTCTTCTTCTCCTTTCACCAACGCATAGCCCTCAACTTTGCATGTCTTCTTATGCATCCCATCTCTTTTACTTAAGGCTTAAGAATTCCTCCTAACAAGCCACATGTCCGGATGACATCCTTGAATGCGTCCATCCTTCATATGTGTTCATCCTTCATATGCATTCATCCAACTTCATATGCGTTCAACTAGGATAACGAGCAACACTTCTTTCAACGTATAGTATATCATCAATGCATAGTGCATCAACACATAGTACATCAATGCATTGTATTACCCTGCCGCGTCCATCGCGTCCATCGCATCCAACGCATCAAATGCATCTAATGCATCCATCTTACTCAGTCATCGCAAGCCTTAACCATCGCAAGAGCCAACCACCATACATCCAACCTAGCTTATCGCATGGCCTATGTCCAACGTATCCATCGTGCAAGCCATTGTCAACCTCCAACACATAGCAAGGTCGCACAACACCAACGTATGGCCTCGCATCGGTCGGAGTTGACGCATAGGTGCTTGGCACGGCGCTGGCGTCGACGCATAGACGCTTGGCATGGGCGCTTGGCATAGGCACTGTGCATCGACGCATGCCACCCTTCAGCACCTGCCTTGCCCCGCGTCCTAGCTTACCCCATGCATCCTCGCATGCCCGTGCCACCCCTATGCATCACCCTCGGTTGCCTTCCTTTAACCGCATACCCCCTCCAACGCATCCATTTAGCCTAATGCGTTGGTCTAACTCCAAGACATGCATCATGTCCCTCTTCAACTTCTCCCTTGGCCTAAAGAATCTCTCCAAGATTTTATGGCCAACGTATGACAATGCCTAGTCCAACATTTAGTCAATTTTCATCAATTTAAGCTTAACTCAAAGCTACTCAAGGAAAATCTATTCAACACTTAGAAATTTCCTTCACTTCAACATAGGATTTAACTCTCATTTAGTTAATTTCCTTAGCCACCTGCTTAAGTCGGAATAATGGAAATCCGAGTTTCACAAATAAATGTATTGATTATAGAAAATGTTTATCATTTTACAAACTGCGAGTTTTAGGACAAAAAACCCAACAAGCTCTCATGTCATAACATGTATGAATTAGGATCACATCGTATGTAGCACTTTACAACTATTTGTAACAATTACAGAGTAGGCAGCATCCAATGGTGTTACTAGAATAAGGTACCCAACCTTATTCATGTACCATAGATCATTTTGACTATTTACTCGAACCTGGTCCACTCTTATGTCTCCACATAAAGTTTAAGTACTTATACAATAGTCATGGGTCTTAGTTTATTGGATTTAGACTTTTATACAATTTATGAAATCAATAATAAATATATCATTTTACAAACTACGAGTTTTAGGACATAAAACCCAACAATAACATCTCCCACTTGCCCTAGACAATATGCTGTATATCCTGTAGACCTAAACTTTTTAGATGACCCTCGAACACTTTAGCTGGGAGAGCTTTTGTAAACGGATCAACAATGTTGTTCTCCAAAGAAATCTTCATGACAATCACGTCACCTTGATACATAATCTCCCGAATCAAATGATATTTCTATTCAATGCCTTTGCCTCATTGATGACTCCTAGGTTCCTTAGAATTTGCTACAACATCATTGTTATCATGATAAAGTGTGATGGACAAAGACATATTTGGAACAACTTCCAAATCAATAAGAAACTTCTTAAGTCAAACAACCTCTTTAGCAGCTACATATTTGGCTTCCATAGTGGAGTCTGCGATGCATCTTTGCTTGATGCTTCACCAAACTATAGCTCTTCCATTCAAAGTAACCTGATGTAGATTTTTTAGAATCCTTATCAGTCTAAAAGAGTCCGCAAATAACAGACTAAACTCTTTAATCACATTATCCACCATCTGTTAACTGTCAGGCACTCAACTAAAGATCGACAGCTACATTCTTCGAACTACAGATAATTTCTGTGTCCATTGGATATAACCAATCAACAGTACGATGACCCTTCACAAATCGCTCGTAAATACAACAGAGCCAATTTATCGTTTTTCCCTTATAGTTACATCTAACTTCTTAAGTACCACTAATCCCTCTAATGAACAATAGATCATAGTGCCACTATAATTGAACCCCTCTCGAGCCAAGAGGGAGTGTGGCGTCACATTGTTCAAGACCCAGAATCACCCTTAAGAGAGCGACTTATCTACTTACCTCTACTTCCAGGAAGAAGTGAATTCCATCTTGTGTAGCTGAGTTCCCAGCTCCCTGACCAGATGAATCCCTAAAATGGTAGGCTTGTTGAGTGGGCGATCTGACCACTTTTACCCATGCAAATCAAAGGACCACCCTCATAGGTAGGAGTTCATACCTCACTCATAATTAAGGTCATGTTACCTATGGTCATCCTAGTGAAATGAAATTCTCAATTATGAACGAATTTATATAACGAGACTAAACATTTCATGGCCCATTCTTATACAAACTCTTTTGTATAGAATATCCCCGCTCGCATGTCTAATACATGAATGATCAATATCAAATTATTTGTAACACTTTACAACATTTGTAACACCTATAAAGCGGGTCATACTCGTAGTGTCACCAAGATAAGGTACCCAGCCTTATCCATATACTACAGACCATTTAGGCACTTAAAACACGATCCATTTGTATGTCTCCATAGTATTTAAGTTACAACAATAACCATGGATCTTAGTTTATTGGTTTGTAGTTAATGCAACCAAAATATAAATTTTTTCATAGATAATGTGAATAAAGTATCATATATTATAAATCACAGAATGTTAGTTCATACAAGTGTTTACAAACTACAGAACCCATAGACTCATACTTTGCAGGTGACCCTCAAACACTGTAGCCGTGAGGGCCTTCGTAAATGGATCAGCAACGTTGTACTCCGAAGCTATCTTCATGACAATCATGTCCCCTCGATGCACAATCTCTTGGATGAGATGATGTTTCCACTTAATGTGCTTGCTACGCTTATGATTCCGAGGCTCACGAAAATTTGCCACAGCACCACTATTATCACAATAAAGGGTGATGGGCCTAGACATGTTTAGAACAACTTCCAGATCAGTCAGGAATTTCCTGAGCCAAACGGCCTTCTTAGCAGCTTCACAAGTTACTACATACTCGGCCTCCATGATGAAGTCCGCGATGCACCTCTGCTTGGTGCTTCGCCAAACTACAACCCTTCCATTAAGAGTGAGCACTGATCCTGAAGTAGATTTCTGAGAATCCCTATTAGTCTAAAAATTAGAATCTGTGTATCCCGTAAGGATCAAATCCTTGGAACCATACACAAACATGTAGTCCCTCATTCTTCGAAGATACTTGAGGAGTTCTTGATGGCTGTCCAGTGACTATGTCCTGGATTAGACTAACCTCTACTCACTATCCACAATGTGTAGCAGATGTCAGGTCTAGTACATAACATTACGTACATGAAACTTCCTACAGCAGATGCATAAGAGACCTGTCTCATTTCCTCAACCTTTTAAGGTGTCTTAGGACACTGTTCCTTAGACAATGTAACTCCGTACCTGAAAGGCAAAAGACCTCTCTTGGAGTTCTGCATCAAGTACTTGATTAACATCTTGTCAATATACGATGCCTGAGACAGTGCTGAATCCCAAGAACAAATTGAGCCTCTCCCAAATCTTTCATTTGGAATTAGGTCGCTAGCAAGATCCTAACTAAAATCAGTAAGCCTGCGTCATTCCTAATGAGTAGGATATCATCTACTGAACTATTGATGATTTTCTTGTAGACACAAGACTCATCAACGTTTTGGTTAAAGCCATAAGATTTGATTGCAGTATCAAACCTTATGTTCCAAGATCAAGATGCTTGTTTCAGTCTATAAGTGGACCGATTCAGTTTGCAAACCTTTTTCTCTTGACCTTGGACTATGAATCCCTCGAGCTGCACTATATAAATGGTATCCTCAAGTTTGCCATTCAGAAAAGCAGTTTTGACATCTATTTGCCATATCTCATAGTCATAATATTAGGCAATGGATAGGAGGATGCGAATAAACTTCAGCATGGCAACAGGCGAGAAAGTCTCCTCATAGTCGACTCCCTTTACCTGGGTGTAACCCTTTGCCATCAGTCTAGCCTTGAAGGTTTGCACCTTCCCATCAGCATCCCGTTTTCTCTTCTAGATCCATTTACAACCTATAGGTTTAACCTCATCAGGTTGATCTACAAGATTCCAAACTGAATCGAAGTACATAGACTCCATTTCGAGATCCATGGCTTTGACCCATTCATCTCTGTCAACATCCTCCATTGCATTCTTGTAAAACAACAGATCCTCAATCTCGCCATCAGCTACCATAGCCAGGATTTCAATTAAACCCATATAGCGAATAACTGGGTTCACACCCATTACGTCGAGGTTCCCTCAATAATTGAGGTGGATTTGACTTACTAGATGAACCTACATCAAAAACTCTTGTTGAGGTAGTAGGCTCTTCAACAACTCTTGTTGAAGATTCAGTAGTTTCTTTGGAGAGCTCATTCAACACGGTTTTTCTTCTAGGTCTGTGCTCCCTTATATATATGATCCTCCTCAAGAAAAGTAGTGTTTGTCAATACAAACACTTTGTTATCTTTAGGATCATAAAAATAACCCCCTCGTGTCCCTTTGGGGTAGCCTACAAATAGGCATAACCACGAACGTGGTTCCAGTTTCTTAGGATTAGATTCAAGCACATGTGCTGGGTAACCCAAGATAAGGAAATGACATAAACTAGCTTGACGACCATTTCACAACTCCAAAGGTGTTCTGGCAACACTCTTGAAGGGAAAACGGTTCAGAGTATAAGCTGCAGTTTCTACTGTAAAACCCCAAAATGAGTCAGGTAATGAAGCGTAACTCATCATCGATTGAACCATGTCCAACAGGATTCGATTTCTCCTCTCTTATCCACCATTCTGCTGAGGTGTACCAGGTGCAAAGATTTGGGAAACTATTCATGTTCTATCATATAGTTCTAGAATTCAGAATCCAAAAACTCTCCACCTCGATTAGATTGAAGTGTTTTAATCATTTTACTTAATGCATTTTCAACTTAAGCCTTGAACTCTTTGAACTTTTCAAAGGACTCGGACTTATGTTGCATTAAATAAATGTACCCATACCTTGAATAATCATCAATAAAAGTGATGAAATATTCATAGCCTCCCTTGGCTCACACATTTATCGAATCACAAAGGTCTGAATGCACTAGCTCTAAAGGCTCTTTGGCCCTATAACATTTTCAAATAAAAGGCCTTTTTGTCATCTTGCCTTCAAGACATAATAAAACTTAGGCTGTCAAACTTTGAAGAGGCTACTAAAGTGGGGTGAGCTATACAACTTTTAGTTAGTGGATGTAGTGAGTTATATGTATCATGGATGCTAGTTTATCAACCATAAGAAAGCAAGCGGGCAAAGAAGAATTTCAGAGGGATAACGCATAAAAGATAATAAGAAAGGACCTATGAGCAAAATATCAATTTCGTCAATACTTAGGATTCATGCGGGGAAATAGCCATGCATTGAATGATGGAGAAGATTCTTCTTCCGAACCATCGCACTGAGTGAAATTATTAACGCACCTACGAAGAGCTAATGCACATTCATCCAAGAAAGCAGCCATAAATCCAAAATGACAATATTCAAATAAATAAACTAAAGTTAACTAGGAAAGAAAAGTAAAGATAGAGTAGAAGACGTCCCTGGAGAAATTGGAGTGAAACCACCGCAATGAGTCTTCCATGTAGGAGATTGATCTCAATTGCTTAGGTCAAAGAACTCGTTGTCCTGACCATTGGAGCTTCCAGCAATTGTTGGACGCATGTTGCCTAATATGCGCTTAAGACTGTTTCCAGCTTATGTGATAGATAGTCTTTCTATCTCGGGTCAACATTGACTTTCGGCGTATTACCTACGCTTCAAATATTGTTTGCAACTTGGTCTCACAAGCTAAAACTCCCAAGACTAAAAGAGTGCCTACGAAAACACAAAACTTAACAAACTATTAGTTGTCAAGTCCCCGGCAACGGCGCCAAAAATTTTGTGATGAAAATTTAGTAACGCAATTATGTTGTGCATGTCCTGTCTCTTATACACATCTAGATGTGTATAAGAGACAGGTCTTATACTATGCGTTTGTACCCATGCATTGGTGGTCAATTCATTGGAAAGGAAAGTATACGCTAAATCTGTCTCTTATACACATCTAGATGTGTATAAGAGACAGGTCTTATACTATGCGTTTGTACCCATGCTTCGGTGGTCATGTGTTGGGAAGAAAAGTATGCGTTGATCTCATATGCAAGACCATGCGTTCCTACCACAAGTTTTCTTGCATTCTCGCCAAGTATAACGAGAACACAAGTTTCTTGGGTGATCCGAGGTCGAACACAGGGACTTGTAACTCAGTAATGCTTGTGAAGCAATGCGTTTGAGGCGATGAATAAAAGTAAAAAGAAGAAGTTAAAGGATTACACACTACTCCTACTTCTAACTAAACAGATTGAACAATGGAAGACTTGCGATGAGAATTGGTAGATATGCAACAACTATTAATGCATAGTAATGTTTATTATCTTAAATCGCTCGAGTAATCCTAGCTCTCACACTAACGCAACGCATACCTCTCTGTGGTCAGCCGCATGACTATATCTCTATAGTACATGGTTGCGTCGAGCATAAAATCATGCCTATCTCTTGGAACAATGCATACTTTGCTTTAGTGCATTCCATCTCTTACCTTCTCAGGTAGTTAGATGTGGCTAACTAACTTATAGACAAGCATTGCAACAGCCCATTGACAAGCATTGCTATAGCCTCTCACCAAGCAAAGAAGATTAACTCACTATACTCGCACAATTCACACTTCTCGGTAGTTTGCTACATGCGTCCTATCTCTAGGCTACACGATTGAGTATGTGATCGCCTTTGATAAATAAACGATGAAGGTAAACGATGATAAAGATAAAGAAGATGAAGAAGATAGCATTGAAGGAATTTAGATATGCATTGATTATAAAATGTAAGTATCTTAAGCCCAAAATGTAATACAATATAGAGATCAGAAGGGAAATGTAAGGCTATGCGCCAAAGCTGCTGGTGGTGCCATGGATGGATGGTGGAGAGGTCTCTCTCGAGCTCTAACTCCGGCGAAAGCTCCGGCCGTCACTCGGGATGGGTTGTGGAGGTGAAGAATCCTCAAAGAAAATCTCACTCATGCTCTTATCCGTGACCATAAGCATCTGCCTTAAGGTAGAAGCTCGGATACCTTAGAATGAAAGTCCAAGGGGCTATTTATAGAGTTTAAACGCCAACAGCAATCATAATTGCATTCAGTCTTACTGCTGCCTTTGTCACGATATGGGCAATGTCACATTATCTTATCTTGTTGATACTCCCAAAGTATGCGTTTGAGCTTATTTCAACTGAAGTATCAACGCATTCCACCCATCTTGCGATCGCCCTTTTATTATGTTTATCACTCCGTAGCCGCAATTTCCAAGCGATGAACGCATTCGATCGATAGCCACAACATCTATGCGATGGATGGATACCCGTAACATCCCTGAGATGAATGTATATGATCACCGCATGCGATTGTCTATGCGATAGCTCGACTTCACCGAATGCGACTATCTTTGCGATTGCCTGGCTTCAGAGCATGCGTTTGATTTTACGATTGCCTGTTTCCAGCGCATGTGTTTGATTCCTGCAACAGCTACAAAAATAGACAATTTGACACGGAATAACGCATAATATTGAGGTTAGTGAGGATTTAAGGTGTTGATCGATACAAAACTCAATTTTTCACAAATTCTAAGTATTATCACCGCATTCTACTTGTCAGCCCTCATAATTCTAAATAAAAGGCTTATAATAACTGGCATTTCTACCAGTTATCTTATTTAAACTTTTATAAATAAACCTAAGTGTCATGCTTCATGCAATGTTCATTCATTACTAATATATATAACTTTTATATAACAAAGTAATGAACTAAGCATACATTCCATGATAACATACAACTTTATACTATAACATTTATAATATAAATGATGTATGGATATGCTTTATTGCATGCATATATTATAACTCTTATATTATATGATGCATAAGCATGCTTTAAGTAATTTAATCATGCAAACTAATATATTAATAACTTATAATATAAAGATGATGCATGAAAAAATGCATAACCTATGGTGGGTTTTAAAACTATATGACATACATTATGGCATATAAAATCAATATACATCAATGCACAAATTATAAGTTGATATACGGGAAAACTTGTCTCAATACCGAAAATAATGTTAAATATTACAAAAGATTCGAGTCAAGTTCGAACAGGTGAACCGGGTCTTGAACTGTCCGCTTGAAGCCTCGTCACCTGATCGTGTAGCAAATCTTTTGATCGTTGAGTTGCACGTCGAGTGTAAATGATCATTTAGCAAAGATGCTGCTTAGGACTATGCGATGAGCATGGAAGCCTACACAAATCGTGCAGCGCACTTCGAAGTAATGCATGCCATGCGATCATGTAGCTAGCGACTATGCGATGAGCATGATAGACTACATGATTGAGTAGCAAGTGCCAAGTATCGTATGCCATGTGATCGTGTAGTTAATGACTATGTGATGAGCATGAGAGCCTACACGATCGTTTAACGCGTATGCCTTGCTTCGAGTACCAAATACTATGCAATCGTTTACCTCCAATCGTCTACATGATCATGAAGCCAACGCAACACGATCGAGTAAACTCTTTACACGATTGTGTAGCATTAGCTATGCGATCATTTAGAAAATGCTACAAGATCGAGTAGAACATTTCTACATGATCACATAGTCAAATCTAAATGATCGTCTAGCTTGAGCTACACGATACAACCATCGTTTCGTTTTCTCCCTAAAAGTGAACAACAACTCTTTGACTTTGAAGCTTCTTCACGAACGACTCAACAAAAAAAAAAATGAATGCAGACTCAATTGCAAGTTATTGTGCCAAAAAAATGCAGGAGCTCTTACAAATTAACTTTTGTAAAAGTAAATGAAAGCTATAAACAGAGACAATTATCCTGAAAACATCTATCAACAATATCCACAAAACACTTAACACTTAAACGCATTGCAGAATGTTAAAACCCACTAAGACTGTAAAAGAAATTCAATACAGCAATAAAATTTGGAAATCAGAACACAACCTAACTCTGATACCAATTAAAGGAACTCTAATTACAGAGGACCTTTGAGCGGAAGCGGATCGTCTAAACTTCATGTGCATGAGCGCATGCGTTTACAGTTATATAAAAAAAATTATGCATTATAAACTAAATTACAACATGTTTTGAATATAAAAACAAAGGATTAAGAGATTGTACCTTTGAAGAACCCTCCTTCAAGTATAATCCCTCAATCGTTCACCAATACGTCGAACAACACGAACACAGTGAATAACTCGATCTCCCTCGAACAAGTAGCAACTCGATCTGCTAACAAATCGGACACTACCACAAGATTACCTTCGTATTCTCGATGTGAGAATCCAAGAATGGTGGGCTTTGGTTTATTTTGGTTATAGGGAAGCTTTAGAGTGAAGGAGGAACACTATCGAGTAAACGACAAGACTATCGTGTAAAAGATGATGTCTAGCTCATAGACTTAATACTCGATCGTTTAGATATTGAAACTATCGTATAGTTTCTCGATTACTAAACTCATCAAATGTTTCTTGTGTGTTTTTTCATAGAATAATTAGAAAACTAGTTTTCATCTTTATTCCACTTTGCCATAAAACCGTATAACTACCCACTAAGGGTGGTTATTGTGAAAAATATTTTTAATTATCAAATAATTAATAAATATGATAACTAACTTATCATATTATATTTATAACCTATAGTTTTAATATTGCATCATATACAATATATAAACCATAGTTCTTTTTCTTTATTTTATGACATTTAATAAATTAAACAATAACTTAAAATATTTATATTAAATTTAATAACTATGAATCTTATTCATAGAAAATTATTTGAATCATATTCAAACATTAGTTCCTCCAATAAACAATAATGTATCAAATACATTATATCAATTATATCACATATAATTGAATTAATTTACTTATATCATATATAATCAAATTCCCTCTTATTAATTTGAACATTTCAAATTAACCCAAAAACTGATTCTCAACTTAAATCTATTGAGCTATTAAGGGGACCTTATGGACATGTAGTTTGAAGCTCCAACGGTATGTAAATAATTGACTAAACTCTTTAATCACATTATCCACCATCCGTTAACTGTCGAGCACTCCACTAAAGACCGACAACTGCAATCTTCGCACTACAGATATATTTCTATGTCTATTGGATATAACCAATCAACAGTACGATGACCCTTCACAAATCGCTCGTAAGTACAGCTGGGCCAATTTATCGTTTTTTCCCTGTAGTTACATCTAAATCCTTAAGTACCACTGATCCCTCTAATGAATAATAGATCATAGTGCCACTATGATTGAACCCCTCTCGGGCCAAGAAAGGGTGTGACACCACATTGTTCAAGACCCGAAATCAATCCTTAAGGGAGCGATTTATCTACTTACCCTGCTTCGAGGAAGGAGTGAATTCCATCTTGTAGTTGAGTTCCCAGCTCCCCAATCTGACGAATCCCCAAAATGGTAGGCTTGTTGAGTCGACGATGTAGCCACTCTCACCCATGCAAATCAAAGGACCGCCCTCATAGGTAAGAGTTTACAACTCACTCACGATTAAGGTCATGTTACCTATGGTCATCCTAGTGAAATGAAAGTCTCAATTATGAATGGCGTTATATAATGAGACTATACATTTCGTGGTCTGGTCTTATACAAACTCCTTTGTATAGAATATCCCCACTCGTATGTCTAATACATGAATGATTAGGATCAGATCATTTGTAGCATTTTACAACATTTGTAACACCTATAAAACGGTTCATACTCGTAGTGTCACCAGGATAAGGTACATAGCCTTATCCATATACTACAGATCATTTAGGTTATCACTTAAAACACGATCCACTTATATGTCTCCATATACATGTTTAAGTTACAATGATAACCATGGATCTTAGTTTATTAGTTTGTGGTTAATGCCACTAAAATATCAAATACTTCAGAAACAATGTTAATAAAAATATCATACATTATAAATCACAGAATGTTTGTTCATACAAGTGTTTACAAACTACATGACCCTACGAGATTTAAGACATCAACTCCAACAATGTGGTCTTCTTCTAAGAAGTGAGTTTTTTTCTATATGATTACTTTATTCTCACTTGGATCGAAGAAGTACCCACCTTTCGTTTCCTTGGGGTAGCCTACAAATAGGCATACTTTTGAACGAGATTCCAACCTTTTAGGATTTTTCATTAGCACATGGGCTCAACATTCCTAAATTCTGAAGTGGCATAAACTAACTTTACGATCTCTTCATAACTGAAAAGATGTTTTAGAAACACTCTTTGAAGGAACGTTGTTCAAAATGTAAACAATAGTCTCTATTGCATATCCCTAAAACAAGTCAGGAAGTTGAGCATAGTTCATTATATACCAAACCATGTCCAACAAGATTCTATTTCTCCTTTCCGATACACCATTCTGTTGAGGTGTACCTGGCTGAGAGTTGAGATGCAATTCCATGTTCTATCATATAGTTCTAAAATCTTAAGTCCATATACTCTCCACCACAATCAGATCGTAGTGTTTTTATCTTTTTACCTAACAAGTTTTCAATCTCAGTCTTGTACTATTTGAACTTTCCAAGTGTTTCAGACTTGTGTTGCATTGGGTATAGATACCCATATCTAGAATAATGATCTATGAAAGAGATGAAATATTCATACCCTCCCTGTGCTCTTACATTCATCGAACCATCAAGATCTGAATGTATAAGCTCCAAGGTCTATTTAGTTGTATAACCTTTTCTAATAAAAAGACGTTTTATCATTTTGCTTTTCAAGGCATGACTCATACAGGTAAAGAGTTTTCTTCTAAATCATTTAGAAGTCCATTTTTCACCAATCTCTCAATCCTATTGAGATTAATGTGACCTAACCTTAGATGCCAAATATTGACATTTTCTTTAGGAGAAATTCTCGATCTATTAACAGTTGTTGCCGTTTTGAACATTACAGTATTTAGCACGACTTTTGTAACTAACGTTCTTAGTACATACAAGTTACTTTCCATTGAACCAACGCCTAACTTCATTCCATTCTTAAAAATAAACATTTTATTCTCAGAGAAGGATAGAGAATCTTTCTGTTCAATTAGACAGGAAGCGTAAATTAATTTCCTCTTGATATTAGGAACTACACATACATCATCCAACAACTGAAACGACATCACCAGTATCGACTCTAAGAGTCATCTCTCCAGCTACCAATTGTTTCTAGGAACTAAATCCTTGATAGAAATAATATGCATGATTAGTAGCTCCTGAATTAATTATCCAGGCAGAATTATCGTTCTCTACTAAGCACGTCTCCGAGAAAAATAAACCAGATTTATTTTCTTCGAAGTTCTTCCTTTTTTGGAGAGTAGTGGGTGTTAGGGTTGATACTCTAAATCTCGTAGGGTCCTGTAGTTTGTAAACACGTGTATGAACAAACATTTGTGATGTAATAATGTGAGATGTTTTCTTCACTATTGTCTATGAAATATGAGATATTTTAGTTGCATTAACCACAAACCAATAAACTATGTTCCCTGGTTATCGTTGTAACTTAAGAATGTATGTGGAGACATACAAGTAGATCATGCCTTAAGTGATAATCTAAATAGTCTGTAGTATATGGATACAGGAGGGATATTTTATCCTAGTGACATTACGGATACGGTTCACTTTGTAGATGTTACAAGTGTTATAAAGTGTTACAGATGGTCTGATCCTGATCATGCATGTAGAGACATGCAAGCGGGGGTATCCAATATAAAGAAGTTTGTATAAGACCGGACCACGAAATGTTTAGTCTTGTTATATAACACCGTTCATGACAAAGACTTTCATTTTTCAAGGATGACCATAGGTAATATGACCTTAATCCTGAGTGAGTTGGGAACTCCTACCTATGAGGTGATCCTTTGATTTGCATGGTTGTGAGTGACCAGATCGCCGACTCAAACCTACTTTGGGGATTCATTTGATTGGGGAGCTGGGAACTCATAGTAAGACTATGATGTATTGTTCATTAGAGGAATCAGCGGTAAAGGAATTACATATAACTACAGGGGCAAAACGATAAATTGGCCCAACTGTACTTATGAGCGATTTGTGAAGGGTCATCGTATTGTTGATTGGTTATATCTAATGGACACAGAAATATATCTGTAGTGCGAAGAGTGCAGCTGTCGATCTTTAGTGGAGTGTCCGACAGTTAACGGATGGTGGATATCGTGATTAAAAAGTTTAGTCAGTTATTCACGTACCGTTGAAGCTTCAAGCTATAGTCCATAAGGTCCCCTTGATAGCTTAACGGATTCAAGTTGAGAATCAGTTTTTTGGGTTAGTTTGAAGTGTTCAAATTAACAAGAGGGAATTTGATTATATATGATATAATTAAATTGATTCAATTATATGTGATATAATTGATTTGATGTATTATATATATTGATTGAAGGAATTAATATAAATATGATTTATAATAAATGTCATAAAGAAGAGAAGAACTATGGTTTAAATATTACATATGATGTGATATTAAAACTATAGGTTATAAATATAATATCATAAATTAGTTATTATATTTATTTATAATAAAAACATTTATGAGATAATTGTTTGGTTGGTTATTCTCTCCTTTAACCGTTGTAAGTGGGAGTTACCATCAGTTTTGATAACTGATGGATAAAAGTGAAAAAGGTTTTCATTTTTCATGATCGCTTAACATTTGATCGAGTAAAAAAAAAAAGAGCTATACAATAGCACTTTGAAAGAGTGAACGATGTGCGAGTTTACTAGACGACTCCCTCTCGTTTACTAGACGATCGAGTATCCATCTTTATATGATAGAGGTTTCTTATTCTCCCACTTACTCGATTGTTTAACTAGATCGTATACTTCCTCCTTCCCTCTACCAAATCTATATAGAGCCCACACCGCCTAGATTCTCACATCGAGAATACCAAGGTAACCGAGTGGTAGTATCGAGTGTTTCTATTTGAGGATCGAGGATCAAGTCATACTCGATTGGGTTCAAGGATCAGACAGTTTGTGAGTTGCACTGGTTGTTTGTTGCGTTCGTGCTCGTGATCGAGTTTGCTGGGACGCCTGACTGATGTAGATCGAGGGAATACTTGAAGAAGAGTTCTTCAAAGTTATGTCATTCGATTCCCTTTGTTTTTAAAAGAAAGCATGTTGTAATTTACTCGATGATGCATAACTGTTCTTATCTATTTTTAAATGCTTTGTTCTTTCACAATGACTTTTGGAACGATCTTGCTTCCGCTCACTGGCTCTCTTGAATAAGAGTTCCTTCAGTGGGATCATCTCCATAACTCATTTCATAAACTCCAAGTTTCATCTCATAGGACAGTCTTCGTTGATAAACTTCATAAGATTTGGCAACAATTGTTCTCTATTTGTCCCTTGACATTCAAAATGAACTGGAGTTTATCTAGGAAGCTTACATTACTAGTTTCATTGTCATCAACCCCACTTTGCTTGAATTGTGAGAACCTCTGCTCAAAAAATTCTTGTATTCATTGCATGATCTGATGTGCAGTGACCATACTCTCAGATATTTTAGCTAAGGCATCAGGTATGCTTGGAAAATTGTAAACTCGGGTCTTTTCATTAACCTTCGTCCATATTTTGTATGCATCACAAACATTTCGTGTTTCACCAGGGGTTGTTAGGACTTGAGAATAATCCTCAGTTAAGATGATGTTGAGGTCGTTAGCCACAAAAAAAAATTAATCGAATCTTTTCAAATTGTATAATTAAAATCAGTCAAACAAGTAGAGGTAAATAACGGAAAACTACAATTTGACATTTTTGCTAAAAAGAAAAAAATTGATCTACATTAGATTTTAGCATAACTCTAAACATCCAATCAAAATTTAGCAAAAACTGAACGAACCTCATTTAACATCTAATTTTTGCAATGATACTTCAGTGTTTTAGGTTAAAAGCCACCGAAGGGTAGTTAGTTGTCTTTTCACTGAACTGAGACACTCTCAACCAATTATTGCACCAGAATAACTTTTATTCCCATAACAATTAGTCATCATTGATCTGGTCAAGAAATAATTAACTAGCTTCACAATTTCTCATAAGTGCGACCCTTAATTTTAATCCCTAAAGTTCCGCCCTAATGAGCCAACTGAAGGGAAAAACCAATTAGGGCAAAAACTAAATCGATCCTATCCATTTTTGGAGTTCACATTGATATTGACCTAATGCATAAACCATTCGAAGAGGGCTCCCAGGGCACCACAGGTTGTGCAAGAAGATCTCATGTTGCAAACTAATGAAGGAGAGCATAAGACATGTTGACACACATTCCTCTCCCACTTACTATAAATATTCTCTCCATTCACCTTGATATTGACCCATGCAAACACCATTTGAAGGGAGACGCTCCCAAGGCGCCTCGAGGCCAAGCATGAGTATCACAGTGTGAACATTAAGGGAGAAATGTGAGTTGAAAAATGACGTATCCTATACATCTTTTTCTTCCCACTGAGTATTTTAAAAAACTTAGGGTTTAATTAACTTAGGAAAAATACGGCTAATTATTTTTACTACGTGATTGTTTAAGTTTGCCCAACAGTAACACTTACTTTGGATAGTTAAACAATTTTGATTAATTGTCGTTAAATACTTTAACAAATTTTGATCAACAATTGTATGCTTGTAGCAAATCTATCTAATTCACTTTTCTAGGTCAATTCCTGGGTAGGGGTGTTCTATTTCGGTCAACTTAAATACCCCAGCTTAGACAGAACTAGCCTTAAACAAAAGATCCCTTATAAATATGTTTGCTACAAATTTAATCTTTTATTAAAATCAATTTAATCCTATTAAACTAATTTAAAATATTAAA
This sequence comes from Benincasa hispida, assembly GCF_009727055.1. Lineage (NCBI taxonomy): Eukaryota > Viridiplantae > Streptophyta > Magnoliopsida > Cucurbitales > Cucurbitaceae > Benincasa > Benincasa hispida. Next base: position 2,634,933 of record NC_052350.1, on the reverse strand, counting down.
CTAATTTCTAATCCTATTAAATTTTGTGATCTTAGGTCTATATAAATCATACTTTAAAACTATTTTTAAAAAACGATTTTAACCTAAGTTTGCATGCAAGTCTGAATTATTAATTTTAATTTCTAATTTCATTTAAATATAATAATTATAAAATAAATGAAATAAATTAAAATCATATATTGCATTGAATGACATACTTTATAAAATTATCTAAAATAGTGTCATGCATCATGCAATTCTCATTTCATTACTAAACATACATAACATTTATATAATAAAGTAATAAAATAATTAATAACATACAAACATCCACACATCCACACTACATATTATAACTCTTATAATTTAAATGATGCATGACTATGTTATTAATGCATGCAAACTTATATTATAACACTTGTATTATATGATGCATGAGCATGTTATAATTAAATCATACGATTATATATTATAACATTTATAATATAAATGATGCATGAATATGCATAACCTATGGTGGGATTTTACTATATGATATATATTATGAAATATATAATAAAATCATACATCAAATGTATAATATAAACAACAATTTATGGACTGGGATTTGAACTCCTAAACCATTAATTAAATTAATATAACATTTATATTAATTTAATTAATCAAAAGACTAAATATTATATAAATAATAACTTAACCAGTTCAAAACAGGTGAACCAAGTCTTGAACTGCACGAACCAGACCGCTCAATACCTGAACTACCCACGAATCGCTTGAACCAAGTAAACCGAACATGAACCAGCTGAACCACGAATAGAACCACGCATAAACCGATAAAATTTTTCCGTCTCCGAGCATTGCAACGCTAAGACCTAGCGTTGCAACGCTACAGAAAAATTTTCCATTTGCCCTTTGCAACGTTGTAATGCTAGGGCACAACGTTGCAATGCTACTATACAGAGACGATTTTCTTCGTTTGTTCTCCGATTTGAGCCTCGTTTTCACCAGTACATCGTTGGAAACATCAAGAACGACACAATACTTTAATAATACAGACTCAATTGCAATTAATGCCCAAAAAAAAGGGTCCTTACAGACCAAATATGTAAAATTAAAGCAGTAAAAACTCCAAACCAATCCTAAAATTATCCAAAATTGCAAACCACATTCATCTCTTCATCATTATGAACAAAATAGAATGATACCCACCATAGTTCTCTAAAAAAAATTCTGGAAAAAAAAATAACTTGGGCCAAGAACCACCACTCTAATACCAATTGAAGGAACAGTGAAGTTTCGCAACTAAGACGGGATCGTCCCAATTTTATTTTTCATTGAATCTAAATTTACATAACAAAAAATATTATGCATTATAATTTTACAGCATGCTGATCATAAGAAAAAAGGATTAGGGAAGAATTGAAACTTACCCTTGTAGACAAAATTCTTCACGAGATCCCTCAGTCCGGTCACAAACTCTTCGTCTAGATCTTCAACAAAAAATACGGCAACCCAAATGGCCACTACCACAATATAACTTCTTGTATTCTCTATTAGGGTTTGAGAATAAGCTGTTGGGGATGATGCCCTAAACTTTCATGTCCTGTAATTTGTAAACACGATTTTGAAAAAACGCATGTGATGTATAATATATGATTCTTCACTTATTGTATATTAACATTTGATGTTTTATTTGCTTTACCACAAACCAATAAACTAAAATCTCTGGTTGTCGTTTGTAACTTAAGCATGTATGTGGATACATACAAGTTGATCATGTCTTAAGTGATAACCAAAATGGTCTGTAGTATATGAATATAGGTCATGGTAATGCTACGGATGCGGCCCGCTTTGTAGAATAGTTACAAGTGTTGTGAATTACTATAGATGATCTGATCCTGATCATTCATGTGAGGACATGCGAGCGGGGGTGTTTTATACAAAGGAGTTTGTATAAGACCGGACCACGAAGTGTTAACATCTCATTGTATAACAACGTTCATGAAAAAGACTTCACTTCACTAAGATGACCATAGGTAACATGACCTTAATCCTGAGTGAGTTGGGAACTCCTGCTTTTGAAGGTGGTCCTTTGATTTGCATGGGTGCGAGTGGCTAGATCGCCGACTCAAACCTACCACTTTGGAGATTCGTCTGATTTGGGAGCTGGGAACTCAACTACACAAGATGGAATTTACTCTTTCTCCAAAGCAGGGGTAAGTAGATAGATTGCTCCCTAAAGGACTAATTTCGAGGTTTGAACGATGTGACGCCACACACCTTCTCATGGCCCGAAAGGTGTCCACACATAGTAGGACTATATTGTATTGTTCATTAGAGGGATCATTGGTACTTAAGGAGTTAGATGTAACTACATGGGCAAAACGGTAAATTGACCCAGTTGTACTTACGAGCATCTGTGAAGGGTTATCGTACTGTTGATTGGTTATATTCGATGGACACAAAAATATATCCGTGGTAAGAAGAGTGCATTTATCGATCTTTAGTGGAATGCTTGGAAGTTAACGGATGGTGGATCTCATGGCTAAAGAGTTTAGTCAGCTATTCACGTACCGTTGGAGCTTCGAGCCATAGGTTCATAAAGTACCCTTGGTAGCTCAATGGATTCAAGTTGAGAATCAGTTTTTTGGTCAGTTTGAAGTGTTCAAATTGACAAGAGGGTGTTCAATTATATATGATATGATTGAACTGGTTAATTATATATGATATGATTGACATTATGCATGAGATACATTATTTAGAGGAAAATAATCTAAATATGATTTATATCTAATGGAGGAGAAAATACTATGATTTACATGTGATATTAAACCATAGGTTAATGAATATAATATGATTATATTTATTAATTTTAATTGGAAAATTATAGGATAATTGTGCCATCGTTTTCTCAGTAACCGTGTGATAGTGGGAGGTTTCATGCAGTTTTCGTAACTAAAAAAAAAATGAAAATCGTTTTCATTTTGCAAAGAGATCAGATAATTCGCTCATGAGTTGTATATTGTCTATCGTATAGCAAATCGAGAGCCTACACGATAGTTCAACATTTCTACACGATCATATACACGCGCGCTTCTTTCTAAACGATCGCATAGGATTTGCTAAACGGTCGTCTAACTCTTTCATAAACGATCGCGCGCTCGAGCATTTACTAAACGATCGTCTATACGATCGTAGCTACGATCGTGTACCACTTCTTAAATGATCAAGCATTGTCTATACGATAGACCCGATATTCTTCCACTTGCTTCGTCGTGGTATACGTTCTTAATTTCCTCCTTCCTTTTACCAAATCCAACAGAGCCCACACCTCCTGGATTCTCACATCGAGAATACCGAGGGTTCTAAGTGGTGGTGTCATTCCATTGCTATGTTCGTGTAGAGGTTGTTCATGGGTAGACGATGATTATTTGGTGAACGATTTGCTTGGATGTTCCAGCGAGAGTGAGAGGAGCAGTCCATGAGAGCATGTTTTTGGTGAAGAAGAATTCTTCAACTGGTACGTATTTATTGTTCTCTTGTTGTTTAAGTTTGAAAGCATGCGGGTAATTTGTTACCCCAGGTCCAATAGAAGAAAGCCCGACTGCATATCTGTTCTGTTAGAATGTAAATGTGGTAATTCTGTCACAATGAATTTGGAACGATCCGCTTCCGCTCAGAGGTACTCTTGTATAAGAGTTCCATAAGCAAGAGTGGTAGGCTCTGCTAAAATTTTAGGAAGAGGGAGAGAGTTTTAAGAAAAAAAGAAGAAAACTCTTTTCTTCTTTGTGTTCTTAGGAGTATATTTTAGAGAATTCATAGAGAGACCCTCTCTACTGTGAAAAAGACGAAGGAGTCAAAAACTAAACTGCCCCTTCACGTTTCACGATGGTTAGAGAGAAAAATTAAGGAGAGAGTTATTTAATAACGCCCTCAATTAATTTGATTCAAAATAAAATAAAATAAAATGTATATAAATATATAAATATATACATATAATAACTAACCTATTATATGTATATATAACTATATGTTATATCAAATATAACACATAATCTCTAGATTTTATATTGTTTCAAATACAATATAACCTATAATTTTTAATTTCTCTCAATCATTCATGGTATTTAATATATATCACATTTATATTAAATTTAATTATATGAAGCTCATCCATATATTAATATTTGAATCATATTCAAATATTTATTTCCACTAAAATAAACATTATATTATAATGTATCAAATACATTATATTAATTATATCTTATATAATTAATTCCCCTAATTAACTTGAACAATTCAAATTAATCCAAAATGAATTTCCAATAATCATCGTAGAGCTAGAGAGTGGACTTTATGAACCTGTAGATTGAAGCTCCAATGGCACTTGGATAATTAATTAAACTCTTTAATTAAATTACCCAACATCCATTAACTGTCGGTCACTCCACTAAAAATCACAGCTGCACTCTTCGCATTACAGATATATTTCTATGTCCATTGGATATAACCCACTAAAAATCTATAGTTGTACTCTTCGCACTACAGATATATTTATGTGTCCATTAGATATAACCAGTCAACAATGCATTGACCATTTACAAACTGCTCATAATTACAACTGGGCCAAAATTATTGTTTTGCCCCTGTAATTACATCTAACTCCTTAAGTACCACTGATCCCTTTAATGAACAATAAGTCATAGTCCAATTATGACCAAATTTCTCTCGGCCCTCGGGTCAAGAGAGGGTGTGGCCACATTGTTCAAGCCTTTGAATCAGTCCTTAAAGGAGCAATTTATCTACTTATTCTGACATCAGGGAAGGAATGAATTTCACCTTATGTAGGTGTGTTCCCAACTCCTCAATCAGATGAATCTCCAAAAAGGTAGGCATATTGAGTGGGCAATCTGGCCACTCTCACCTATACAAATCAAAAGACTACCTTCATAAACAGGAGTTCACAACTCAATCAGGATTCAGATCATGTCACCTATGGTCATCCTAGTGAAATGTAAGTCTCTATTATTGACGGCGTTATATAATGAGACTAGTCATTTCGCGATCCGGTCTTATACAAACTCTTTGTATAGGATACCCCCGTTCACATGTCTCCATCTAAATGATTAGGATCAGATTATTTGTAACACTTTACAACACTTGTAACATCTACAAAGCGGGTCATATCTATAGTGTCACAAGGATAAGGTACCCAGCATTATCCATCTACCATAGACCATTTAGGTTATTATTTAAACATAATACACCCGTATGTCTTTCCATACATGTTTAAATTACATAAAATAATCTAGGATCTTAGTTTATTGCTCATAAAATAATAATTATTTTATTAATAACAATTTGTTTATACAAAATTTACAAACTACGAGAATACATGAGAGATTTAGGACACCTATTCCAACACAAGTGACACATGCTTCCAACTGGAGTTTTTCTCAACAATGTGTGGCTGACTACTATCGACTGATGTCATACCCATAAATGATGCCAAATGTTGGCGCTCGAATCTCGTCCGCATTGGCCTTCACATGGTTGCTCGATGGCCTTGACCTCCAATATAGCTTTCCGTGGTCTAGTCTCAATTTAGTCTATACTAACCTATGTATAAGATCCCCATACCAATGTGGTGTCGAGCCTATTGCACTCTAATACTCAGCTAAGTACGAAAAGAAGTAAGGTGGATCTCTCCTTTTGAGATTAATTATCCTTCCCTTTGGGGTGGTCAAATAGGGTTATTTATAAGTCAATCATCTAACACATGTCCACAATTCCGTATGATGGTAGGGGTGTCAGAGATGTTTTTGGCGCTCAAAATTGAAGGGTGCCAATCCAACCTCAACTTATTTATTTTCTGATTCGTATACATTTATCAACTCGGCTGATCAACTTAAACCCCAGGGCACCGACATTTTCATTTTGTATGCAATAGATTTTTTTCGATACATTTTCTCAAACTGAGGATGTGCGCTCCTCTATGCTTTTTTTCTGTACTCTTTAGGCTTGAACCCATTCATAAGCTTTGGGTCTTACCTTGGACAACTGTAAATACCCTCAATTAATTTTTAAATGTAAATATGATTTTCCTCTATTATCCTAACTTCTTAATCTCAACCCATCAATATCAAATATCTTAACTATACTCTAGAAGAAAATATTGAGATTATCCCAAAATCTATCATTAACAAAATATATTGACAATCAAATCTATTATTTAAATATTCAAATATAATATTAAAAAATAAAATCATAATTAAAGAAAAGGAAACGATTAAACAAAAAATGATTGTGTGAATGGGATCCAATTTGATAAAGTTATCTCATATATACTTTTAGAACCACATCTTTTTAAACTAAATTATCTATAACATCTCTCAGTATCTCACCTTTTGGTAAAGCAATACAATTTTTTTTTCTTTTTATAAACGTACTTTGTTGTTTAACATCATTCCATAACATAAAAAGGAGCGTTAGGAACTTTGAACTACATTATTGACATTAGTTGAGAAAGTTATTTAAAAGTATATCTTACTGTTTCTGACATGTACAATTTCAATCACACAAAGTATGATTCCAAATTTATAGAATTAATTCATATTAGCCTTTTATGATTTACCAATACATGCTCATTTTTAATATATTAGAAAAAGGTATTAATATATTTTCATGACCTTAACAAATACGATGCATATTTTAGTTAATTCTTTTATTTTAAACATGGATAAAGATACAATCATAGTTATCTCTGTTGATACGGAATTTATAATAACTAAAAGAGGAATTGAACAATCTCTGTAAGATAAGAAAATCTAATATCAACATGGTGCTTAGCCACTAAAACTCCAACAATCAGGTTAGTAATAATTTAGAGAGCTAAGAGAAATGGAGAATTTGGAATGTTTTCAAGGTACCTCAAATGTCACAAACCTTTCTGATTGTATTGAAATATAGTTTCGTGCGATCATTCGTTAATTAACTTTACTTGGATCATTAATTAGATTGTTACAATTAATTGTTGAAACTATTTCACTAATAGACTCAAGCATATGTATAAGTTAAACACTCAGAGCATAATTTTACCTTCATGGCTGACCCCTCTTCAAGATCTAGTGCCGACCTCCATACTTGCCAAGCAAGCATCTAATTGGGTCATCCCCTTGATTCTTGATACTTAGGCATTATTTCTTTCATAGGGTCGGCATTCATAAAGCCTTGGGAGCCAACCTCATTGGCTTATTAATTTCTAAGGTTGATCTTCGTGGTTCTTGTTGATCTTAATTATGAAGTGAGTTTCTCTTTAATTGATCTTATGATTGAGCCTATGGGTCGACCTCCATACTTAGTCAAATAACTCTTCCTTTTAGAATGATTCGTTGGGTCACCTTTATAAGGAAAATATTTAGTCATTTTTTTTTTTTATTATTACTCATAACAATCACAAATCAAATACAATACTAGAAGATTAATCGAGCAAATTCACTCATTAGATTGACATAATAATTATAATAAAAAAAAAAAAAACTCTATTTTAAGGGTGTGTTTGGTGACCCGAAATGGGATGGGATCGTAATGTAATGTAATAAAAAATTCATGTTCGAATTGAGTGCTTTGAACCGATTTATAATACAAAACTCATTTTGTTCTGACAATTTTCAATCTAATCCTCTTTCTCATCATTTTCATGCTTCATGATCTCATTTTCGTTCTATCTTCGATTATTCATGCTTTTCAATACACTTATGATTCTCAGTAATCTTAATTACATTCCAACTCTCCAAATACACCGTAAATAGTTTATTGCAATGTAGCTATATTATTATATGCTATGTTAAATGATATAGATTGAGTGCCCACTTTGATTATGTCATTTACATTACATATCCCATCTCCAAAATAAAAACAAATAATAAAATAGAAAAATAAATCTAAGCAATTTAGAAAAAGGAATCTTATAATATAAATTTGCATTATCTTTTTTCTTGTTTGATTTGTTTGGTTTCTTTAAACCCCTTTTTTCTTCTCCATCCTTTTTTCTTATAATATTTAATATAATAAAATAAAAATATTATTAATAATAAAAGATAAAACTAATAAAATGATAATAATAATAATTCATAGATATTTCTAGAACCAATGTATATCCCTTTTAGCTATCTGCCATTTATAATACATCCACGAGATTAGACTTTGGGCACTGTAGAAATGATTTAATTTCATCGTTGTTTGCTTCTTTTTTAAAAAAATAAAAAATAAAATAAAAGCGTTATTGAAGGTGTGTATTTTTATAATTTTAAAGCTTATGCTTTTAATATCTGAATTTTGTTAAAAAAATATTTTTTACATATAATAACAATTATATGACATGTTTTCCAATTTAAGTGGTGCAACGTATTTTGTTTCAAAATATCATTTCATGTCAATGTAACAAATTTTTTTATTTTTTATTTTTTTTAGTTTAACATGTAAGAAAATAGATTCAAATGGTTGACCTTGATCTAGTCAAAGAATATAATATATTATAAATCAAATTGAGTCTATCAAAATACGTTATGAATCGAGAAAAGGTTAAAAACTTAGGAAGAAAAAGATCGGGATAGAGGTAAACTTGGACCAAAATAAGCTCAATGTCGATGAGTCCTAGGTCGACCAACACCTAAGTCCAACCCAACATACCTAGAGACAAAGGTTCACAAGGTCACCTCGACTAAGGCCAAGGTTGAGGTGATCTATTGAGATAAGTTCACCTCATTTTTAAACCCTAAACTTTTTTTTTCTTCTAACTTAAACAATAAAGTTAGTGTAACAAACACTACACCAGTATGCAATTCTCCTTATTTTGCAAGTTAATTCAAACCTCCTCAATTTCTTATTGAACAAATTTATGAATTGGGAAAATTCTACCTAACATACTTTTTTTCGCTTTTAAAGACATTTGTGAATCAGGTAAATTCTGCCTAATTAACTAGGTTTTTTCCTTGAAAAGTCATACTTTAACTAGTTAAAGTATATATAAGATGTTCAAACCCATATATTAAACCAAAAAAGTGGGTATTTTCTTTAAATTTTGTTTATATTATTAAAATATATATATAAAGGCTCATATGAGTGTTTTTTTTCAACTTAATTACTTTATATTATTAAAAAAATAATGTATTATGTTTATTTAAAATTTGTCCTATTTTTCCTAAAAAATTTAAAGAGTTGGTTTTATTCCTCTCAAACTTATTATTTATCATGACAGGTTTTAAATCATCAACAAGAAAAGTGTACAATAAAAAATAAATAAAATAAAACAAAATAAATTGAAACTTATTAAAATATATAAAAATATATATATATGGAAAAACTCCCAATATTATTGACGAAAATATATTTAATGTAAAACATTTTAAAATATTAACTTATATTACGTAAAATGAAAAAGCTTCCACCTCAAGATTAATGAATGTAAATGTATGGGCCCATTTGCTCATTCAGAGCCCATGGGTTTTTTTAATGGTTGATCTGCATGCTGTTATTGGGCTTTCGTGTTTCACTATTATATCCATGGAAATAGCAAAATAAAATGTTTCATTTTAAAAAATAGCAAAAATAATCTAAAAAGTAAAAGAATGATTAAGTAATTTTTAGAATAATTAATTTTGAATTAACAATTGACCAAAATATCCCCAATTTAAAAATTTTAAAATTCAAATCATAACAACCTAAAATCCTACTAAATTAGTGATTAATTCAAAAAATCTAGAATTTGAATTCCAACGATCAAGATCTAAATTATAGTCACAAAAAATTATATAAAAAAATATCTATTAACTATCGAGAAACATAATCTTTTCAAACATCAAACATGAAATTATTTTTCGAGCAAAACTAACAAAACTCAAATACTCTCTCAAATAACTATTAGTCTCCATACCCCACAAATACATTGTACTAAAAAGACAAGTATCATTAAATAGTATTCGATGAAATCGGGCAACTAATTTCAACATGATCAATGACAACCCATATATCTTGTATTTGCACTATTTCCCAACGTGATGAAAAAATCAGCATATGTTACCCAATGTATTCAAAATAACTGACTATTAATCCTTTAGACTAAGTCCCATAAATACAATATACTAAAAAAATCATTGTTAAATATGTTGTATTTGAAAGAAAAAAGTTTAACAGAGATAAGAAATAAACTCAATATATCAATAAGTGTCTTAAATATCCATTTTTTGGTGCCTGAAGGAAAGAATTAATCGACAAAGTAGGAGAAGAATAGTTGCTAGCAAATGAGTAGGCTTATTACAAATTAATTTGTAAAATTGAGAGAAAAGTTAAAAAAAGAAAAAGCTCTTCTTAAAACCTTCAATCCAAAAAAGGTCAAATTGCACTTCTAAAATATAGATACGTGGTAATTCAAGAAAAATATAAAATCAAAATTTTAACTGATTTTGTTAAGTTTAAATATAGAAATAACCATGATTTGATTAGCATTCTAAAAAAATAAAATAAAAGATACATCTTTTGAGAAAGTAATATTTAAAGATTTAAATTTAAAAAATCAGATTTGGTTAGCCTGTATACAGAGAGTTAAAGAATCTTCTTTACGAGGCATTTTGGAATATCATAAATATCCTGCACCTGATGATTTGCCATATATCTTAATAAATTTTGGTATGGCCAAATATCCAAAACAAAACTCAAACGTTGCTTTATACTCCAATTTCCCTCCATTATATTTAGAGTTAGCCCAATAATAAAGGCTCATTTAGCCCAATGGTAAAGCTCCATTTTATAGTTAAGATTAAGGGTGTGTTTGGTATGTGATAAAAAGTAGAGAGTTGAGTTGAATTGAGTTAGTAATGATTATCTGGAGAGTTAAATTGTCTAAGTTTGTTTACAGAGTTGAGTTGAGTTGGACAAACATGGATACTAAATACCCTCCCAACCCAATAACTCATACCCATTTAACAAACACCTCCTAAGAGATATATTTACAACATTAAAGGAATTTGAAAAGATTTTAAAGGGTTTGATGATGACTCAACATTGGTGGGGTTTTTTTTGTTGAAAAATGTCTAATGATATATTTTACTGAAAAATGTTTAAAGTTTAAAATTGGTTGTGTAGCGGTTAGTGCAACGATTAGGTCTTATTCAAAAATTGTTCTCTAACTACACTATTTTTAGAGATATCCAAAAACCCGTGGGTTGGACTCTGCGGGAACCAGTCCCAAAGGGGCGGGAAATAGGGGAGGGAGTGAAAATTTTTTTCATTAACGATTAAAGGTCGAAGATGGGGATTATATTCCCGGTCCCCGACCTTGTCCTGTGTCCCTGCCTCGCCTTGGCTTTTGTATATATATTTATATATATATTAGAGATTTTGTTAAGATAATTATGGATGTTTTAATTATTTGAGTTTCAAACTTTATTAGTTTAATTCCTTAGATATTGTAATATTTAAGATAGAGGTTCTAATGGTTGAGTTTTAATTTTTATAGATTATGAGAATTTAACATTTTAATTATATATTTTCAAATTGCATGCATATTGTTGTTTTTATTAGCAAAATTGATAATATTTTATTTAAATGAAAATTGTATTAGAAATGTTTAAGGAATTGTTTAAAATATATATTTAATTAAAATAAAAAATCGTTGAAAAATAAAATCGAGAATTTTTCTACCGCAGAGAACCTGAACCGATCTCCTCAAAGAGAATCCTAGAATTTGGGAGGGACAAGGAACGGAATAAGGGTGCGGGGACGGAGATAGGGAAGCTTCTTCGCCTCCATCCCACTCAGTGGACATCTCTGTCTATATCCCACATTGGATGCCGGTTTTTAAAGTTGTTGAGAATCCTATTTTGGTAGATTCTTTTTTGAATTATCAGTAGATCTTTTAGATTTGTTTTTTGATATATTATATCATTTTGTAATTAAAATTATATATTTTTAATATTTTTAGCCAGACTTCTTTTTACGTTTTGGTGACATCATCTATTTTTCTATGAGAAGAATCATAGTTCGAGGATTTACCTTCAAATATATGCAGTCGCTAATAATTGTTGAAAATATAAAAAAGCACTAACAAATTCTTTTTTTAGTCAAGAGTTCAAATCATGGTGGACACCTACTTAGGAATTAATTTCTTACGAGTTTTTTCAACACCTAAATATTGTAGTGTCAAACGAGTTGTCTCATGAGATTAATCGAAGTCCACATAAGTTGATCTGATACTCATGGATATCAAAAAAAATACATCGACAATTAATAAAAAAAAAAAATGATACACAAAATAGGGTTTTAAAGGATTGATGGTGAGGGATTTGAAAGGGCTTGAACATTCTTGACGATTGTATGTTTTTTCTTTTTCTTTTTTGGTTGAGTGATTTGAAATGAATTGGATGTTGGAATAAGGATTATCGAGTGAAGTGAACATTCAATATGAGAAAGACATTGTGATTAATAACGGTTTGGGAGGGGTTGTTTTTTCTTTTCTACGATATTTATTTATTTTTATATTTTACCAACTTCACGTAATTGATTGCTTCAAATGATTTTAAATTTAATCGTCCTTCATTTTCGATTATTTTGAATTCTTAAACTAATTTCTGATTCCTTTATCTACATCAAATTTGAAATTTTGGATTAGATTTTGCATTTAAATAGTTTAATTCTATTAATCGTAAAAAAAATAAAAAATAAAAAGTATATTTGTCAACTTTTGTAAATAATTATCGTATATTTTTAAGATATTATTTTATGTTTATACATTTTTAGAATAGAAACTTTATTTAGATATTGTTCATAATTTCATTTTAAAATCAGATATTTGTCTTGTTGCCAAAAAAATAAAAAATAAAAAACATCAACCACAACCATCACCTTCTAATTCAATTTTTTAAACAAAGTTTATTATAATTTTAGCTTTTAGAAGAAAAAAAACCCCTCTGAGATACTTTTTTTTCAATTTCAAGGATTCTTTTTTAATATAAAAAAAATATTTAAAAATACTTACATTTTACTTTTGAAATTTTTTACTGTATATATTTTTTGGATTTTTTTATTTATAAGAATTTTCCTAATTTTAAAGTATTTTTTGAAAATAAAAAATATATTTTCTCCCTTTAACTTATACCTTTTACTCAAGGTTTAAGATATTATGAAAAATTCGATAGAAATATCGATGAAATATTGTTCTGACGGATATTATTGGAAGAATTATAAAAACAAAAAATTTAAAAATATATATTAATAAATAAAATTTTATTATTTTAAATAAGTAAATAGGTCTATTATTTACATTATATTTAGATTAGTGCATTTTGATGTTTATTTTTTGTGTTTTGTGGATTTTTCTACAATATAATGGAATTATTGATTTTCACCCACATATCGATATCGAACTCTTGGAAAGATGAAAATATTGATGGAAATATCAACATGTCGATGGAAATTTAATACTATATTTTTACTCTCTACCATATATAATTTAATTGTTCGGCAATATCATATAAAGCTTTTGTCTAAGGAGATAGAAAACTATTAAAAAAAAGTGTAAGGCCAATGAGTAGGATGGAGAAAATAATCACTATAGTTTTTTGTTTGGTTCACGTGAACATTGAGAATCAAATTTTTATCTTTTTAATCAATGATATACGTCTAACTTGTAATGTAATATGTCCATATTCATATCACATATGTTCGGAGAAGGAATTAAGTTGGATAGAGTTAGAGGTAGAGTTATTAAATTGATTGCGTACTCCACAATTTAACCACTTATTAATATCAATTTATTTTATTAATTCTTTATACTATGAAGCCTGACAATTAAAAGATTCTACCGATTAAATAATTCTACTCTCTACTCTAAAACTCTATTAAAAGAATTGAAATTATGATTAGTAAATTTTCTACTTAAATGTTTATTTATTTTTAATTTAGATAATGATTACGGTGGTGGTTGTTATTATTAATCAATATGTTGTATATATAATCAATATGTTGTTGACTCGGCTATCATTTTTGGGTCAATGAATTTCAACCCTTCATCTCAATTATTTCATTTCAAGGGGAATATGAATCGTTTTTCCCATTTCCATTTTAGTTTGAATTATAGAGTTGTTTCGAACTTGAGTCCTATTTATTTGGTCCTTCAATTTTAAAATTTTAAAATTAGTCTTTGATTTATTTAAATTTAAAAAAACGTACAAATTTATTAGACACAAAAGTTAAATTTTTAGAATTTTTATTAAACATGAAATTCAAATTCATATTTAATAGATCGATTAATTTTTAGACTTGTTAATTGAAGGTTTAAGAACCTTATTACAAACTTTCGAAAATTCAAATATCAAATAAATACAAATTTCAAAATTTACCATTTAAATTAATATTAAGCTTGTAATTTCACCAAAATTTTAAATAAACTAAAATATGTGGTTACCAAAAATTATACCATGCACTTTCCCTTTATAATTGTTAGATTTGTCTTGCATAGTAAAGAATGGAGAAAAGGTATTAAATGTAATTTTAGGTTAAAAAGTATTTTTATCATGAACTTAACAATTTAGTCCTTGAATTTTAATTTGTGATGATTTAGTCTTTATACTTTCAATTTTAAAACAATTTAGTCCCGAATTTGAGTATGTAACAATTTAGTATTTGTACTTTCGAAATCGTAACAATCTAATCCCTAACGTAAAAAAATTAGTTTAACGGTTTATTTATGCATGAAATCTCATTAAACCTTAACATTAATTTCTACAATAGGGGCTAAATTGTTACAAATTTTAAAGTGCAAGGACTAGATTATTACCTAATAAAATTCAATGACTAAATAATTACAAAATTGAAAGTATAGGGACTACATAGTTACAAGTCAAAGTTGAAGGACTAAATTGTTACTTATATGAAAGTTTAAGGCATTATTTGGTAACCATTGATTTTTTTTTTAATTAAACCTACAAACACTACTTTCACCTCCAAATTTCTTCTTTTTGTTATCTACCTTTTACCAATGGTTTAAAAAACGAGTTCAAACTTTGAAAACTAAAAAATGTAGGCCCCATCCGGTAACCATTTCGTTTTTTTGTTTTTAGTTTTTAAAAATTAAGCCTATTTCTTCTTCATTTCTTATAATGGTTTGCATATTTCTCAAGTATGATGGTTGAATTCTCAGCCAAATTCTCTAAAAAAAAATGAAAAGCCACTTTTTTTAGTTTTTAAAATTTAGTTTGATTTTTTAAGCCATTGATAAAAAGTAGATGACAAATTGAGAGTTTTAAATGTGGAAATAGTGTTTATAAACTTAATTTTCAAAAACAAAAATAAAAAACTAAATAGTTATCAAACGGGACCGTAGCTTTTAAAAACTTGTCTTTGTTTTTTGAATTTGACTCATAATTCAACCATTGTCCTTAAAAGAAATATGTAAATCATTATAAAAAAAAAAAAGAGAAAATAAATTTGATTTAGAGAAAAAAAAAAAAAACAAAATGATTATTAAACCAGAAGGAAGAGACAAAGTGATTTATAACTAATTTGAAAATTATTGGTGTGGCAATGGCCCACCACTCTCAATAATTTTTTCACTACAAATGGAGGATTTTATATTACATCCCTAGCCTTACACTTATCAATTATGTGATTCAAAAAGAAAACACCCTTGTGAAGAATTAAATTATTGTTGATTCGTACAATTTGGATCTGACATTTATTTAGTCTATAAAATTTCTAAAAAAGTGTCTCCTTGAAACTTAAAATCGAATACATACCAAATTTAAATCTTAAAAAACTAAAAATTTGTTTTTTTGAGGAAAAATAATTGTTGTTACATTTTTTTTAATATTTAATAACTTTATTAAATTTGAATTTTTATTTAAGTCAAAAAAGAGGTCTTTTGAATTAAGACGTAGTTGATTTGTAAATGTTATTTATTATGGATATCAAATATTGGATGTAAAATTTCACTATAAAATGACTCTTATCATTTTCAACACATAGAGAAATAATTAAAAAACGACTCTCTCTTATTTTCTCTCATTAGCTCGTTCAAGAGTAATTGGCCAAAAAGAATATAATGATGTTCTTAGTTGTAGAACTTCGAGCTTAACCTTTTTAGTGCAGAGTGGTTTGAACTATCACAATGTTGTTGTATCTTGGGAGACTTGCTAGAGGGTATCTATTACACCAGTGGTAAATTATAAAAATATTCAATACAAATGTCACGTAAAGCTTGAATCTCCTTAAAGAGAGCGAGATATTCACGCCGCAATCTAATTGTTTACGTGTTTATTTGCCAGTATTTACTCTATTTTTTTTTTGTTGGTATTTGTAATTTTCCGACAATAATTATAGAATGAATTTACTCTCCCTTCCATATATATTTGTTTTTTAAATCAATGACCTGGTTGATAATCAATATTTAAGTCTCAATTATGATATTTAATCGTATAATTTTTTATTAAAAAATATTTATTAGAAGATTTTGGCGAGTCTATTCTCCCAATAATAAAATTAGTAATGTAAATTATATGTTTACCTAATGATTGTAAATGGATGGCATACTATCTTTTAAATTTTTTTTTTATTTTTTTATTTTTTTATTTGCTTTGCTAACTTTAAATTAATTTTATAATTGATCAAAGACATCCTCAATGATACGTTAATTTTGTTATAAAATTGAAAAGCACAACGAGAACACCGATATGGAGAAAATATAATATAGTAATTTAATTATAACAATAATATATAAAATAATAAATAAATAAAATATAAAATGACTAAAATGGAAATTGAAAAATTCTCCAAAATTCTCCACTAATTTCTCAATCTTTTGAATTCCTCATCAATGTATGTATGTCATCCAAAACCCACAAAATGTCGCTATGTATAGGCAATTTGGCAAATAGAAGGTGAATTACATGGATACTAATAGTGTGTAATTTTGAGACACATGAACAACATTTTGGGTAATGAGGATATGACACACGGTAATTGGACACTAAGCATGAACATCTATTGGGCATTTATTACTATAATAATTCCCATTTAGATGTCCATTATATATATATATATATATATGCCTGACTAAAATCTTACTAGGAAAAAAACCCAATGGAAAAAACATAGTGAAGAAAAAAGGTACGTATTTCATATAATCTAATACTCTTAAAAAGAATATAGTATATTTACTCCCCTCATGGAAACATCACTTGAAATCTCTAAATCACTTCATTCCAAAGTTGCACCAATTTTTCAAAGGTTGTGATTGGTAATAATTTTGTAAATAAGTATGTCAAATTATCCTACGAACAAATTTGTTGTACAATGACGTCACCAATTTCTTCAAGATCATGAGTGTAGAAAAGCTTTGATGAAATATACTTTATTATATCTTTTTTAATCTATCCTCTATTGATTTGGGTTATGTAAGCTGTGTTGTCATTGTATAATATTGTTGGAATATTTTTATTGGAAGATAAGCCACGCGTTCCATGAATATGTTAAGTCATTGATCTTAGCCGTACACATTCTCGACTAGCCTCATGGATTGCAAAGATTTCAGTATGATTTAAAGAAGTGGCTCTTATGGTCTATTTCACCGATTGTCATGATACGATAGTTCCTCCACATGTGAATAGATAACTCGTTTGAGATTTAATTTTGTGTGGATAAGATAAATATCTAGAATCTGTATAACCAACTATATAAAAATTTGATTTATTTGAATAAAATAAACCCATATCAGTCGTTCCTCGGAGATAACGGAGCATATGCTTAATTTTATTCCAATGTCTTTTTTCGTTCCTCGGAGATAACGGAGTATATGCTTAACTGAAGGAACTTTTATCAAAGAGACCCGTGAGCGGAAGCAAGATCGTTCCAAAACCCCATTGTGACAGAACATAAACATTTATAATCAAACAGTAATAGTTATGCAAAAACTCTAAATTACAGCATGCTTCAAATGGGAAATACTAAGGCTTAAGAGAACTCACCCTTGAAGAACTATTCTTCTTGTTCCCTCGATCTTACTGCACGATCGTTCACTAACATGAACAAATGTACACTTGAACAATAATCTCCTCAGCAATCTCCTTGAACAAGAACAAATCTACACTCGTCCCTCGAATAGTAAGTAGCCACTACTAGAAGGCTACCTTGGTATTCTCGGTGTGAGAATCCAAGAGTTGTGTGTTGGCATTGGTGTCCTAATTCTCCCGGAGTCTCGTTGTTTGTAATACATACACATTGGTATGAATAAAATAAGAGTTATTTCATTATCGCATTTACTTATATCCAATAAATAATGCTTCATGGTTATTGTATGTAAACTTAAACATGTTTATGAGATATACAAGTGGATCGTGCCTTAAGTGATAACCTAAATAGGTCTGTAGTATAAGGATTAAAGAGGGATTCTTGATCCTGGTGACACTACGGATACGACCCACTTAGTAGAGGTTTGTAAGTATTGTAAATTATTATAGATGGTAGATCCTGACCATTCATGTGGAGACATGTGAGCACGGGTGTCCTATAAAAAGAGTTTGTATAAGATCGGACCACGAGATGATTCGTATCTGTATATAACGTCGTTGATACTGGAGACTTACATCTCACCTAAACGAACATAAGTGACATGACCTTGATCCTGAGTGTTTTGGGAACTTCTGTCTTTGAGGGCAGTCCTTTGATTAGTATGGGTAAGAGTGACGAGATTGCCAACTTAACATGCCTACCTTTTTAGAGACTTGTCTGATTTAGGAGTTAGGAACTTAGTTACACAAGATGAAATTCACTCATTCCCTAAGCAGGGATAAGTAGGTAGATTACTCCCTTAAGGGCTGATTCTAGGGCTTGAACATAGTTGCCACAACTTCTCTTTGGAAGAGAGGGTTGAGTCATAGTAGGACTATGACTTATGTTCATTAGAGGGATCGGTGGTACTTAAGGAGTTAGATGTAACTACAGGGGCATAACGGTTATTGGTTGAGTTGTATTTACGAGCGATCTGTGAAGGGTTATCATACTGTTGATTGGTTAAGATGGACACATAATATATCTGTAGTAAGGAGAGTTCGGCTGTCGGTCTTTAGTGGAGTGCCTGTCAGTTAATGGATGGTGGATCCCGTGACTAAAGAGTTGAGTTAGTTATTCACGTACAGTTGGAGCTTCGAGCTACAGGTCTATAAGATCCCCTTGGTAGCTCAATGGATTCAAGTTGAGAATCAGTTCTTGGTGTTGATTTAAAATGTTCAAATTGACAAGAGGTAATTCGATTATATATGGTATGATCAGTGTGATGTATGAGATACATCAGGTGGAGAGTTAATGTAAATGCGATTTACATTAAGTACCATGAAATAGAAAAAAAGCTATGGTTTATATGTTTCATGAGATGAAATATTAAAACTATAGGTTATAAATATAGTATGGTAAGTTGGTTATCATATATATATATTTATAATAATATTAATTGTTGGATAATTATCTCTTTTTCTCTAATAACCAATTGAGTGGAAGGTTATTGGTGGTTTCATGGTAACCTGAGATAAAAGAAAAAATATTTTCCTAAATTTAGTCGTTGTATTGAGAATTCCATTCTCAGAAAGTTCTCACGGAAAGACTGTCAAGTAAATTAGATTTGCTAAACGATAGCTTTGAGAGACTAGATGATCGTGGAGTGTTTCTATACAATAGACACTCAACTGGTCAATTAGCTAAATGATTGTGCAGCTTTTACTAAATGATCGCATGGCTTTTGTTAAATGATTGGGTATCGTCTATACGATAGATACTGTCATCTCCCACTTGCTTAGTCGTTTACACGATTGTTCTCCTCCGTTCTAGTCCTCTAACCAAGTCCAAATAGAGTCCAAACTTCTTAATTCTCACACCAAAAATATCAAGATAGCCAATGTGGTGGTGCCATACTCAACTAGACATAGTCGAGGTTCTATGGAGGTCGTTCGTGGTGTTCGTGTGGAGTCCGCTATGTTCGTGATCTTGGAGATCGTGGTGTTCCAGTTATTTATTGATCGTGCGTTCGTGTGTTGCAATCTTGGAGTCTGTTCGAGCACTCGTGATCAAGGACGTTGAAGATGAGTCTTCAAAGGTATGTTTGTTCTTTCCTTGATCTTAGTAAAGCATGCTATATTTTTGGTTTTGTGCATAGCCTGTATGTTTCCGTTTCTTGATTGTAATTGTTAATGTTCATATACGATTGAAATTTGGAACAATCCTTCCACTGCCCATGGAAATCCTCATGTTCGATTTCCTTCATTGTGGGCTCTGTAGGATTTGGTAGAGGGTCAGAGGAATTTGACAGATCGTGTAGACGATCGAGTAAGTGGGAGATAACAATGGTTTATCGTATAGACTTTGTACTCGATCATTTAGAAAACTAGTTACTATCGTATAGAAAACTATTACACGATCGTTTATGCTCTCAAACTATCGTATGGCTATTTCTTTTGATCGCACGTCATTCAATCGCTTAATGATCGCATAGTGTAAAAATGAAAACAATTTTTATTTTATCTATTAGTTACCATAATTGATCACAACTTTCCACTAAGTTGGTTATGAGAGAAAAAACCGTAACCAATTATCCTATAATTGATTTATTTACAAATATAATCAATATATTCATACTCTATGGTTTTAATATCACATCTCATGCAATATATAAACCATAGTTCTTTTCCTCCCTTATAGCATTTAATAATAATTCCTCCAATTAATGTATCTAATACATTAAGTCAATTATATCTCACATAATTGATGCAATTTAATTATATCATATATAATCAGATTTTCTCTTGTTAATTTGAACACTTCAAACTAACCCAAAAGCTGATTCTCAACATGAATCCATTGAGCTACCAAGGGGACTTTACTAGACCTGTAACTTGAAGCTCAACGGTACGTAAAAAACTGACTAAACTCTTTAATCACGATATTCACCATTTGTTTAACTGTCGGGCATTCCACTAAAGACTGACAGCTGCACTCTTCGTGCTACAGATAATATTTTGTGTGTCCATTGGATATAACCAAACAATAGTACGATGACGCTTCATAAATCGCTCGTAAGTACAGCCGAACCAATTTACCGTTTTACTCATGTAATTACATCTAACTTCTTAAGTACCACTGATTCCTCTAATGAACAATCCATCATAGTCCTACTATGAGTGAATCCTTCTCGGGCCATGAGAAGGTTGGCACCAACATTGTTCAAGTCCCAGAATCAGTCTTTTAGGGAGCAATTTATCTACTTATCCCTAAATCGGGGAAGAGAGTGAATTTCGTCTTGTGTAACTGAGTTCTCAGCTCTCCAATCAGATGAATCCCCAAAGTGGTAGGTTTGAGTCGGCGAGCTGGCCACTCGCACCCATACAAATCAAAGGACTGCCCCTCAACTAGGCCAAGAGTTCCCAATTCACTCAGGATTAAGGTCATGTTATCTATGGTCATCCTAGTAAAATGAAAGTCTCTGTCATGAACGACATTATATAATGAGACTAAAAATTTCGTGGTTCGGTCTTATACAAACTCTTTTATATAGAGCATCCCTGCTCGCATGTCTAATACATGAATGGTCAGGATCAGACCATTTGTAGTATTTTACAACATCTGTAAGATCTACAAAGCAGGTCACACTCATAGTGTCAACAGGATAAGGTTTCCCTCATTTATTCATCTATTATAGACCATTTACGTTATCACTTAAAGCACGATCCACTTGTATGTCATCACATACATGCTTAAGTTACAATGATAACCAGAGATCTTAGTTTATTGGTTTGTGGTTAATGTAACAAAATATCTCATATATCAAAGACTATAGTGAAGAAAATATCTCATATTATTACATCACATAATGTTTGTTCATATATATGTTTAAAAACTATTGGACCCTACGAGATTTAGGGCATCAACCCCAACATTAACTCTATTCCAATGTCTTTTTGTTGGAGAAGAATTCTATCTAGTTAATAAATATTTGGTCTTGTATTATTAGCAAGATACATAAGTGCATTAATTGTACTAAGATATGGTACTTTAGAACCAAGAAGTTCTTTATTATTATATCGAGGTTGAAATATATCTTTCTTCATATCTAGTGAACGAATTTCAATTGGAATGTTCAATAGATGTACTTTGTTCATATAAAATATTTTCAAAATTTTTCCTATATAAGTTGACTGATGAACATGTTGGGATTGGTGTCCTAATTCTCTCAGAGTCTCGTTGTTTTATAAAGATACACATTGTTCAATGAATAAAATAAGTGTTATTTAATTCTAGCATTTACTCATGTTCAATAAACAAAGCTCCTTGGTTATCTTATGTGAACTTAAGCATGTATATGTGATATACAAGTGGATCATGCCTTAAGTGATAACCTAAATCGATCTGTAATATAAGGATTAAGGTAGGATACCTGATCCTGATGAAACTACAGATATGGCCTGCTTTGTAGAGGTTTGCAAGTGTTGTAAACTACTACAGATGGTAGATCCTGACCATTCGTGTGGAGAGTAGAGTGGGGGTGTCCTATACAAAGAGTTTGTATAAGACCTGGACCACGAGATGACTAGACTTTGTATATAACGCCGTTGATACTAGAGACTTACATCTCACCTAAACGACCATAGATGATACGACCTCAATCCTGAGTGTTTTGTGAACTCCTGCCTTTGAGGGCGATCTTTTAATTAGTATGGGTGATTGCCAACTCAACATGCCTACCTTTTTGGGGACTTGTCTGATCTGGGAGTTGGGAACTCATTCCACAAGATGGAATTCATTCCTTTTCCGAAGTAGAGATAAGTAGAGAGATTTCTCCCTTAAGGGCTGATTCCGGGGCTTGAACATAGTGGCCACAGCTTCTCTTTGGGAGAGACGACTCAGTCATAGTAGGACTATGACTTATGTTCATTAGAGGGATCAGTGGTACTTAAGGAGACAGATGTAACTATAGGGGCATAACGGTTATTGGCCCAGTTGTACTTACGAGCGATCTGTGAAGGGTTGTCGCACTGCTGATTGGTTAAGATGGACACATAATATATCTGTAGAGAGGAGAGTTCAGCTGTCGATCTTTAGTGGAGTGTCTGGCAGTTAACGGATGGTGGATCCCGTGACTAAAGAGTTTAATCAGTTATTCACGTACCGTTGGAGTTTCGAATCTACAGGTTCATGAGGTCCCCTTGGTAGCTTGGATTCTGTAGAGAATCAGTTCTTGGTATTGATTTGAAATGTTCAAATTGAAAAGAGGTATTTTGATTATATATGATATAATCGGTATAATGTATAAGATACATCTAGTGGAGGATTGATGTAAATGAGATTTACATTAAGTACCATTGAATAGAAAAAGAACTATGGTTTATATGTTTCATGAGATGAAATATTAAAACTATAGGTAATAAATATAGTATGATAAGTTGGTTATCATTTATATTTATAATAATATTAATTATTAGATAATTAATTCTTTTTCTTTTAAATAACCAAAGTACTGGGTGGTTATTGGATGATGGTAACCGTGAGTTTAAAAGGAAAGTGGTTTCCTATTTTGAAAAGGGGTTTTTCAAAAGTTTGAAAAGGATTTTTGAGTTTTCTCTCCGCGAAAAAAAACTCACGAAGTTGTCAAATAAATACAAATTTACTAAACGACAGCTGAGCGAGCTAAACGATCGTACAGTGTTTACTAAACGATCGCATATCTTTGCTAGATGATCTCTAGCCCATTGTAAACGATCGTGTAGAGTCTGTAGGTGACAGACCGAGCTAAACGATCACATAGTCTTATCTAAACGATTGGGCATCGACCTATACAATAGGTCTCCGACTTCTTCCACTTGCCCAGTTGTATACACGATCGTTCTTTCCTCCGTTCGTCTGCCTCATACCAAGTTCGAACAGAGCCCACCCTCTGGATTCTCACCGAGAATACCAAGGTCGCCTTGTTGGTGGTGTCAAACACAACTCGACATCGTCGAGTTTTTCTAGAGGCCGTTCGTGGTGCTGTGGAGGAGTTCGTGTTGCAGAGGAGATCGTTGAGAACGAGCGCGAAGTGTTCGTGCTGTGTTTGTTGCGGTGTTGCAGTCGTGTAGATCGAGTGTTCGTGGTCGCTGTTGTTTGAGGGGTCGCGCATCGGAGCGTGGAGACGCTTCTGCCTATGTGTGTAGAGTTTTACTCTCTGTTCCTTTGTATTTTACATGCTGTAATTTTTATATGAATCGCATAACCGTTTGTTTAAAGTCGACTGTATATGTTTTGTTGATTCATGATGTAATTTGGAATAGTCTTATTCCGCTGCTCATGAAAATCTCGATTCCGATTTCCTTCAGAACAAATATCTACCACTGGAGAATATGTCTCCTCAAAATCAATGTCAGGTCTTTGTGAAAAAACTTATGCAACTAGTCTTACTCTATATCTTAAATAAACAGGAGTTTATAAATAGCTCAGGATTAAGGTTAAGTTATCTAGGTCGTCGCTTTGAAATAGTTAGTCCCAGTAAACAACGTTTTAAAGTAAGAGTGACTTACTTCTTGGTCCGGTCTTATACAATCTCTTTGCACATGACGCTCCTACTCGCGTGTCTCCAAATGAACGATTCAGGATCACATCGTTTATACTAAATACAAAGTGGACCGCATTCGATAGTATCCCCAGAATAAGATGTCCAGTCTTATCCGTATACTATAGACCATTTTGGCTATCTACTTGAACTTGATCCACTCTTATGTCTTCACATAAAGTCCAAGTACTTATGTAATAGTTATGGATATTAGTTTATTGAATTTAGGTTCTTTCTAAAATGAAATGAGTAATTCATACATTCAATAACAATTTTATTGAATAAATCTCAATAACATCTTTGTTGATAACATAATAAGTTTATTGTTTAACAACCACGAGTTTTAGGACATAAAATCCAACGGGTATGTCTTCCAAGACCCACCAAATTCCATTTTTTATAGGTAATTTTGCAAGTAGGAGGTGGACTACATGGACACTAATAGTATATAATCTTGAGACACATGGATAACATTTGGGGTAATGGGGATATGATACATGGTAAATGGACACTAAGCATGAGCATCTATTGCTATAATATTTATAATAGTGTCGTCCTATTTTAAAAGTTTTTTATTTTAGGTTTAAATACATATGGGGTTTATGTACTTTTGCTTTAATCTATTTAATTATTTTTAGAATCAAGTTTTGTAAATGTATCAATTTACATCATTTTCTAAATTTTGTTCGTCAAAATTCATAATTTAAATTGATTAAATTCCTAAATGTTCATAAGTTAATCAATTTAGACTTTTCATTACAATTTCTTACTAGCATCATCCATCCATCAAATCTCAAACTGTGTAAATTTCTTCAAATGTTGTTGTTACAAAATGGTCAATATAAATAAATGCATGGATGATTTATTAAGGAAATTTTGTCTAAGAATCCAAATTTATTCCTTTATAAAAGTTTAAGGATTTAATTGATACTATTACAAGTTTCATACAATATTTAAATTGATACCATTATTAGTTCACTGTTTAAATTGATACAATCCTTAAAGTTTATGTATATAAATTAATATACTTTTTTTAATACTTTTAAAACGTCCATTTTGATCATTGTATTTTCAAAATGTACCATCTTAATTACTATTTGCAAAATTTTAACACAATTTTTATATACCAATTTATGACTACATAATAAGAAATTTAGTGAATTAAGTTTCATGTTAAACATTTGATTGAAAGAAATAAGAAAATAAAATTAAAGGAACTAAAATGACCACTTTTTAAGAGATTAAGACCAAATAAATGTTTTGAAAATACGAAAACTAATATAAACGAAAGTTGAAAGTACAAAACCTAAATAAATTATAGTGAAAAAGTACATTGACTAGATTAATATTTAAAACTTATTTGCAGTTTTAGTATATTATATTATAGAGATTTGAAATTTTTTAAGTAAGTGTTATTGTACATACATATTTCTATCACGTTAAATTTCAAGTATGCTCCCTAAATTTGTATGTTGGTTTCAATTAGGTCACTAAATTTTGAAATATTTATAATGACTCCTTGAAAATTAAATTCATGTCCCAATAGATCCCTGCACACTAAAATTTTTTAATAGGTCTATAAGCTTTTTTTAATTCTAATAGATCTCGTATTTGAAATTTTGACATATTAACTAGTCTATTTGATATCAAATCTAATTTATGTTTAATACGACACTATACTTTGAATTTTATGTCTAGTATACCTATCTATTTTTTAAAAAATGTAAAATATGTCAATGATATATTAGATACAAAATTGAAAACTCATAGATCTATTATAGATAACCGAAATATTTAGATGTTAAGAATTATAGATGTCTGGGGCTACATATACCCAACATTTAGATAACTATGTTTGTTTTGTAAGAATATTTTTTAATATATCTAAAAATACTTGGATGACTATGTTTGTTTGGTAGGATTTCTACTCGGGAGTGTCTTAAATTTACATAATATTCCAAGATTGTTCTTGCGACTACTCATTAATTCATAATTAATTTAATAAAAATTGAACTTAAATTTAAATTAATAAAGTGTATTATTATATTTGTTTTTTTTAACAGAATTATATATATATTAAATTAAGTTTTTTTAAGAATAAATATCGATTTAAATTTAAACTTATTTCTTAAAAAATAAAAAATAGCTATATATAAGCAAATAAAGTAAAATACATGGTAAATTTATTTTAATTATAATATGAAAATAAAGATGAGTGATATTTATATATGAGGAAACTTGAAGGCTTGAAAAAGTAAAAAATGATGGTCTCAACTGATGTGGATATTTCATGTTACATGCAAGTGTACGTGGTCAAGTTATAATATTAAAATGGTTTGTAAGGCCAAATGTTGTCTTTAGGGAACAAATCAACAAGGTATCGTTTAACTATCTCATGAATGTATCAATTTTAGCTAAGGAAACATAATCAAATTAAATTTGTGGTTTTGGAAAATAAAAGATACTAGAAGAATTGTTTAAAAATCTAAGAACAAAAGCATTCTAGGGTATTGAATTCGTTAACTACTTCAATAGATTTATGCTAGCCAATTCATAGAATCATGTATAAACATTATGCCTAAGTCTAAAAACTTAATTCAAGATTACTTTTTCTAAAAAATAACTTATTCTCATGCATCTTAATTGATAACTAATCTCATGAAATCAAATTAAGAAACAAGGCATTAGGAGTTGTCATTAACAACTTTCACTATTAACCTAACTATGATCATGATAGATTAATATCAATCTAATAGTATAAATCCAGTAAAACATTCAACCTAACAAATATCAATGGCCAATTAATAAGAATTAAACATGATATCATTAAAAAAAAATAAAGTGTTCGGCAAGCATCCATGAAAAGAACTAAATTCAATCTAAATTCATAACAATTTCATCAATACCCTAAAACAACAAGTTTAACCACTCATAGCTTGCAGAAATATATTTTCATACATCAATTCAAGCATAAGATTCAGAGAAAGAAAAGGAAATCGAAGAATGCTCTAAGTTCGCCTCGATGGTCACCTTGGGAACTCGAACGTTCTTCAAAATATCTCTTAAATTCTCTAACTTTTAAGCATAAACTCTCTTTTAGGTCTCAAATTTCAATCTTCAGCGTTCAATTTGATCAGAATTATGTTTCGTTAGGTCAAAATGGCGTCCAATTATATAGAAGATGAGAAATTTGGCACAAAATCTTTACTGAACTTATCAGATTTTTTTCAAATAAGGTAAGTTAGCGTTGCGATGCCTCGACAAAAACGTTGCAACGCTGGTTCAAAATCATCATAGCGTTGCAACGCTTCATCTTAAATTGCAACTAATTTGCATCAAAACCTCACTTCATGTCGTAGCATTACAGCGCTACACCTAGCGTTGCATCACTCCCCTATTCTTTGGACATTACATTTTCCTCTCTTTTTTTCACTCCATTTGATCAATTGTTCGGTTTTAACTCCTTTAAACCTAATTTACTCCTTTTTTTATTTATTTTGAGTATGATTCACATCTCAATCATAAATCCTTGAAATTACTAGGAAACATATCAAATCCTAATAAAAACACATTAAAAACAGTCCTAAATCTAAGGCAAATAACGTACATTTTGTGTGCATTCTATTAACACGGGACCAGATTGAAAGAGAACGTGAATACTTGCAGCGGAAAACAGAACATATAATTCAACAGAGGACGAAAACTAGGATTTTCAAATCTAATTAAGCATGTAATCATAGTTGGAAGGGATGAAGGGAGTAAGAACTTACCTTTGAAGACAAAACTCTTAATAAATTATCTCCTGGTCGACTGCACGAACAACTCGTACTCATCCCACGAATACACGAATGCAACAATAAACACAACAATTTAAAGCCAAAATCGGATACCACCACAAAATTAATCCTCGTTATTCTTAAGATTGAAAATCATAAGAGGAGTAGGCTTCCGTAATTAATTTTGGATGAGGAAGAGGTTTGATTTTGTGAGCAAAAAGTCACAAAGAGTAACTATGAGAAGTTCTTCTGTGTGTTTACAGGAAAAGGTAGAGAATCTATATTAAAACCTCTGCCTTAACCCACATTCAACGAGAGAATAGGGCAGAGGGGTGGTTATCCAATGACTCCTCTCCAAAAACTAAAATTTTAAATTAAAAATAATTTTAATTTAGTTATATATATATATATGTAACTTTATGTTATATCTAATATAACACATAACATATAGTTTATATTATGTCACATATAATATAATCCATGATTTATTATTCTCTCATTAAACCTATAGTATTTATTATGAATCATATTTACATTACTTTTAACCTATATTTTATAATATGAATCTCACTAATATTTGAATCATAATCAAATATTTATTTTTCTCAAATAAAACTTTATATTATAATGCATCACATACATTATATTAATTATATCTCATATAATTAATTTTATATTATAATGTATCACATACATTATACTAAATATATCTAATATAATTAATTTTCTATATAAATTTGAACAATTCAAATTAATCCAAAATTAACTTGATCCTCATTAATTTGTTTTAAACTAATAAGGAGACCTTATAGATCTATAGATTGAAGCTCCAATGATACTTGATTAATTAATTAAATTAATAAACTTTCATTAATTTTCAGTCACTCCACTAAAGACCGATAGTTGTACTCTTCGCACTATAGATATTTTTCTGTGTCCATTGGATATAACCAATCAAAAGTGTATTGACCCTCCACAAATTGCTCGTAAGTACAGTTTGACCAAAATTATCATTTTGGCCCTATAGTTACATCTAACTACTTAAGTACCACTGATTCCTCTAATGAACAATTAGTTATAGTCCAACTATAACCGAACCCCTCTCGGACCAGGAGAGGGTGTGTGGCGCCACATTGTTCAAGTCCTAGAATCAACTCTTAAAGGAGCAATTTGTCTACTTGTCCTAACAGTATGGAATGAGTGGATTTCTTCTTGTGTAGCTACGTTCCCAACTCCCAATCAGAAGAATTCCCAAAATGGTAGGCTTATTGAGTCGAAGAAACTGGCTACTCTCACCCATGCATATCAAAAGACCGTCTCATAGGTAGAAGTTCACCAACTCATTTAGGATTCAGGTCAAGTCACCTATGGTCATCCTGGTGAAATGTAAGTCTTTTAGTAACGGTGTTATATAGAGAAACTAATTCATTTTGTGGTCCGGTCTTATACAAACTCTTTGCAAAGAATGCCCATGCTCACATATCTCCACATGAATGATCAGTATCAGATCATTTATAGCACCTTATAATTATAACAACCACAAAGTGGATCGTATTCGTAATGTTACTAGGATAAAGCACCTAACCTTATTTATCTACTACAGACAGGTTATCACTTAAACATGATCCACTTGTATGTCTCCATATACATATTTAATTTATAGAAGATAACATGGGTCACTACAACTAAATGTTAAATAAAATACCTCTTATTTTATTAAATAAGTAAAATGTTTGTACAATACAATTGCAAATAACAAGACCACGATATTTAGGGCATCAACCCAATACAGATGCCAAGGCATCTTACACTATTGCAAAAGAAACACGGGTAATCCAAATTTCATTTTTATGGTAATCTTGGATTCCCACGAGGGGTTTTTTTTTTTTTTTTTTTGGAATGTAGATAATCAGAATCTTTAGATACTTGGAATTATAGATGTCTGACATCCTTAAATAACCATGTTTGTTTTGTAAGAATATTTTTTAAGTTATCTCNTCAGAATCTTTAGATACTTGGAATTATAGATGTCTGACATCCTTAAATAACCATGTTTGTTTTGTAAGAATATTTTTTAAGTTATCTCGAAATACTTGGATAATTGTGTTTGTTTTGTGATATTCATATTCAAAACTTTTAAATTTACATAATGTTTCCAAGAATGTTCTTACAACTATTCATTATTTTATAATTAATTTAAGATAATTGGTTTGAATTTTTTAAATTATTATCATTTTATTATTTTATTTGTCAATTTTCTCAACAAACTAATATATATTTGTATAAGGTTTTTCATAAGATACATATTTATTTGAATTCTAATATTTTTTGAGAACCAGAAATAGGGTTAAAAAAGTAAAAATGGATGCCCTCAACACAGGAATCTAGAGAACTTATATTTTCAGGAAGACATCCAAAACTTTTAAGAAGTCCTTTGTATAACCATCCTAGGATGTCTAGGTATCTAACATTACCGCAAAACAAATGCATTGATACAAATATCCATCCATAGAAATCTGGGATTCCCATCAAACAAATGACTCCTAAAGATCTTTTAGAAACGTTCTTAAAATTCAAAGTCCTATTAGATATAAGACTAAAGAGATTTGTTTGACACTTCAAAATTTAAAAACCAAATAGGCACAAACCCATAAAATTGAAAGTTTATACTCTAAACTTATAATTTAACATTTTACTAAAAATATAATTAAAAAAAAACATTGACCGTAATTCGTGTGATAGGTTTTAAGTTTTATGATAATAGTATTCACACCTTGATGGGCTATAATTATTTAGTTTCGGTCTTATATATTTTCTTTTTTCTCTTACTATTTTTTACAAGATATAGCAAAATTTTAGAACTATCTGTGATAGACGTCGATATGCACTGATAACTCTAAAATTTTGCTATATTTTACAAATATTTTGGTTCATTTTTCTATATTTAAAAATAGCTCATTTCTTTAACTTTTTTCATTTATTGACGTGAGCATAACTCAACAAAAATAAATTTGTATTATAAATTTCTAAATAAAAGTTAGATTATGGTATAAAAAAATTTTATTTGAATGTTTATTTATTTTCCACTTTTCTTAAATTCTACCCAAGAATGATGAGATAAAGTTAACATAAAGTTGTTCAAAGAAAAGTTTAGATAAAATTATTACGGCAGAGACTAAATTAAAAATCTAAGAGAAATGGTAGTATATAGCTTAAAATGAGATTTTAAATACTTGTGGACCAAAAAATGAATACAAACAATTCAGCTAACAAAATAAAAAAGATTTAAAACTTGTGATCCATAATGAAATATAAAGAGAGCTTTGAGACCAAACTATCTGTTTAAAACCCAAAATATAATCATTCAGGGAAAAAACAAATATAAGGTGGAGATTGGAGAGTACAAAAGATATTGAATGACAATAATAAAATGAAACTAAAAATTCAAGAGAAGTTCTTATAAATATGAAAAATCTAAAGAATATTTAGACTTTATAGCAAAAAAATTTCAAAAGTATTTATATTTTGAAACTTTTGCTATAAAGTGTAAATATTTTTAAATATTTTTTTATATTTAAAAATATCTCAAAATTCAAATTATTTCTAATGAAAAATAATTTTTTAGACAATAATAAAATTAAAGTTAAGATTATATACTAATATTTAAAAATGAAATTTTGATAGAAGGTTTTTTTTTTTTTTTAAACAAGAGGTTTACATTTTTTTAGAAAGATGAAAATATTCGTCGATATGTTGATATATCTATTTATATATCCGTAAATCCAAAAGTTCAACATCATATTAAATATCTATGGATATCTCCAACATCATTCGTAAATGCTTTTAAAACATAAAAAATGTAATTTATTTAGTCCAATATGAATATAAATATTAATAACAATGTCAACCACTTAATTTGGGAGTAAAAACAACTTAATTATTAATGCAAATAAATTTTTTAAATTTTGTAGCTAGTATCCGTCAATATCGGTATATTTGTCAATATACCCATAAAATTAAAATCTCGATTTCGACATTGATATTTTAATTCTTTTTTATGGTTCGACAAAACTTCATAAATAATCCTAACCGATTAAATTAATTAGTTGAGTACTTTCAACTAACCAATTAAATTAATTAGTTAATATCAAACCAAGTCACAATTTTTTTTAAAGAAAAAAATAAATAAAAATAAAAATAAAAACAAAAACTTGTAACGATTAAAAACATAATAGCGACGTTGTAACGACGAGATTCGAATTTTTAAGACATGGAAAGGGAAAAGATTCAAATTATTAGGGGAAATAGATAAACGACAATGAAGAATCGCAACTTGAATCTTGAGCTATATTATTTATTCGGATAATATTTATAATAATTAGGTTTTAAATTCCATTTTCGTTTCTTAACATTGAAATTTTGTTTTATTTTAGGCAACTTTTAATTCTTTAAAATATGTATTTTCACTGAGTTTTTAGGTTCATTCAAATTTTACTTTTTAAATTTCTAAAAAATGCATTTAGATTCCTTGATTTTTTTAAAATAATTATTATATTTATTTTTTTATTTTAAACATCTTCTCAACCTAAATAGTTTGAGACAATTTTTTTAGTATAATAAGGGACCTCTTAATTACTAACATATATTGGGTGTCAATTGATTTATACTCGCTTTAAGAATTAGAAACAAATTTTAGACATGTGAATACTAGAACTAGATAGTTAAAAAAAATTATCAATAACTAAATTTATTATTTAAAAAGTTAACTAAAATCGATATTTTAAAGATTATAAACAAAGAATGAAAGAAAGAGACTTTGATACAAAACCCTTAGCGGATTGAAATTAAGAACCCTCTGAAACATGTGAACCTCAAATTCTCAAACACTAAAACTCCCAAGTCAATATGATTTCAACATATTGAATTAGACATGGATTTCCTTAAGATCAAAACTATTGAGACAAAAAAAAAATAATAAAAATAAAAATTCTTGACCCAAAATTTGAACACTTCAAAAGATAGGACGATAAATTTTACTTGAATATTCTTGACACGCAACCAACACATGAATTATAAAATCAAAAAGCTCTTCTAATTAAACTTGAAAGAAAATGCACAGATGGCAGATTTTAATTCATCATAGACATCACAAAACTATATAAAGTCAAGGTTTTAATAGCCTAAAAAAAACCTAATGCTACATTATAGTTCATAAATAAATGATAAAAATACCCCAACTTAAATTATCATCCAAATTATAATATTGAAAAATACTAAAATCATACCAAAATTATTAAATATAACATAATTAATAATTTGATGATGATTCACATAAGACTTTAAAAAACAATAATAAATCCAACACCAAAATTTTGAACAATAACTTAATAATTGGTGATTTGTTTCCTTTTTCTCTCTATATTTTCAAATGTTCTTTTTTTTAGAATAATTTAAATATCTAATATTTTTAGCTACTTTCCATAAATCTTTAAATCTAGGAATGTATTCATGGCATGAATTTATTATATTCTGATTTAACCAAATTCGAGAAGGTAAAAAATAAAATTAAACAAAGACTAAAATAGTAAAATTATATTTTAACCAATAATAATTCATAGGTGGAAGCGTGGGAAAAGACACGTCAATGAATGGGCCTACATCCACGTGGTCACCAGTTATTGGATGTATGGTCACTTCACATTTGGCCACTTCATCGGGGAATCAAATATTGATCTTTCCTATTTTTTAACAAGTCTTTGAATTTCCCAAAAAAAGATCAAGTCTTTGTCAATCCATTTTTAAAATAAAAATAATTAGAATTCTATTTTGGAGATTTTTTTGAATTTATTATTGGGACAAATTGCAAAATCTATATCCGAAGGATAATGATAATTGCAATTAAATCTTTAATTTTTTAAAAATATTAAAATTTGACTATCAAACTTCAATAATTGTAGAAAATTTGACCTACAAATGATAAAATTTGAACTCAAACTTATGTAATTGTTACAACTTATATAGTTATGAAGTTTGAAGGTCAAACTTGAACCAATTTTAATTTTTATATGATTGTGAGGGTTCGACTTTTAAAATTGAAAATTTAAAGGTAGGATTACAACCTAGAAAGCACATATACTTTTCATTGGGCAGAGAATTAGTACCATATACGTATCTGATACGAGTATGTCCATGTACATGTTCAATACATGATTTGAAGTATCTGAATTTTTTTTTTTTAATTTTCAAATATGGGTATCCCTTTCTAGATACGTGAAGGGACACGTTGGGTTTTTTTTTCCCATATTTATGCCCAATCACTTAAAAGGGTTGTTTTCAGATATGAGAAAATGAACAAAAATATTTACAAATAATAGAAAATTTTCATTATTTATCTGCGATAGACCGCGATAGATTACTATCTGTATTTATATGTGTTACGATAGATATAGATAATAATTTATCACGATCTATCATGGTCTATCGTAGATAAACTGTGATATTTTGCTATTGTTTGTAATTATTTTCAGCAATTTTATCATTTAAAATAATTTTTCTCACTTAAAAGTAAACCCTTAATGGACCATTTAAAATTCATCTTTCAAAAGGTCATCCAAATGCCGAGGCATCTTAAAACACCACAAAACAAACGCGGTATATCTAACTCATGATTCACATCCCTTACCCCTTCATCCTCAACTTCATTATTTAATCTTCGTCTCCTACTTCTTCTCTATCATTCGCTCTAAACACTCAACCAAAACTAGACATTGCTGGATTTTTTTTTTTTTTATAAGTTTTTACTATCTTCTTATATCACCTTTAATGTAACTTAAAATAAGTATTATAAAAATTAATTGGATATATATATCAAATAACCTATTTTCAACATATACGTATTTGTGTTTCATAGTGAAGGAACGGTGAAGTTCCACAGTGGAAGTGGGGATTGGTCTCAATTTTAATTTTCACAGAAAGTAAAACTTACAGAAAAATTTACAGGATGCTAGTAAAGAGGAAAATATGGTTAGAGTTTAAGAAAGACTTACCCTAAAAGAATAATTTCTTTACGTGATTCATCTTCTCTAAATTGATCACGAACACGTTGGTGAGAACATCACCACAAAAATTTCCTCTATATCCTTGAGTAATTTGAGAATATCAGGAGTGTATGGGTTCTGAAATCTTTTTGAAAGAGGGAGAAAGAATTTTCGTGAGGAATATCATTTTTTTTTTCTTTTTGTTGCATGATACCTTAGGCAAAGTCCAGAGAGTCTCACTTAGGATCTTTTGTGAAGAAGATGGAGATCCTAAAAAAACTAAACCACCTCACCATGTAAAAAAATTTGAGAGAGATATCAGATGGAGAGATTAGGAATAACTCCCTCTATTTTAAATTTTAAAAAATTTTAAATAAAATTTAATAAATTAAAACTATTTTCAATATATAGATATTAGATATAGATATTAATTACCTTAATATATAATATATACATATTATATGTTATATCCAATATAACATATAACCAATAATTTATATTATATCAAATACAATATAACTTATAGTTTGAACTCTCTCAATAACTCATCATATTTAACACAAATAATATTTATATTAAATTTAATTATATGAATCCAATTCACATCATTAATATTTGAATCATATTCAAATCATCTAAAAAATAATTCTACATTATAATGTATCAAATACATTATATTAATTATATCACATATAGTTTATTCTCTCAATTAATATGAACAATTCAAATTAGCCAAAAATTAATTCTCAATAATCCCTATTGAGCTACGTCTTATAGACTTGTAAATTGAAGCTCCAATGGTACTAATTAATTAAACTCATTTAATTAAATTATTTAACATTTAATTAAATTATTTAACATCTATTAATTGTTAGTCACTCTACTAAAGAACGACAACTAGGGGTGTATATGGGTTGGATTGGGTTGAGGGTATTTTTTGGACCAACTAAAAAATTCGGGTTGGTTGGATTGGCAACCCAAATGACCTAAATAAAATTTTCAACCCAACCCAACTCAACCCTTAAAATCCGGGTTGGGTTGGGTTGAGTATTTAGGTTATAAGTTATAACTTATTTTTTTATTTTTAATGAAAAATGTGTAAATTTAAATACTAAATACCAAATATCTATAATACTTATTACAAACTTTAAACAAAGACAAATATCATAATAATTTTAAAATAAAAATATTAAAAATTCACAAAGTAATCAATACAAAGTAATCAAACTGTAAACAAAGAGGAATACATACATACATATATAATTCGGATTGGGTTGGGCCAACCCAAATTTTTTTAGTCAACCCACAACTTAACCCAACCCAGTAAAAATAGAAAAATTCAACCCAACCCAAACCTTATTGGATAGTCCGGGTTGTTCGGGTTATTTTAACACCCCTACCGACAGCTACACTCTTCACACTACATATATATTTATGTGTCCATTGGATATAACCAATCAATGACCCTTCACAAATTGCTCGTAAGTACAGCTAGGACAAATTGTCGTTTTGTCCGTATAGTTACATATAACTTCGTAAGTACCACTGATCCCTCTAATGAACAATAAGTCATAATTCAACTATGACCAAACCCCTCTGGGCCCAAAAAAGAGTGTGATGGTACACTATTCAAGCCCCAGAATCAGCCTTTAAAGGAGAAATTTATCTACTTACCCAAACGTTAGGGAATGAGTGAATTCCGTCTTGTGTAGTTTTGTTCCCAGCTTCCCAATCAAACGAATCCTCAAAATGGTAGGCTTATTGAGTTGCAATTTGGTCATTCTCACTCATACAAATCAAAAAACCACCTTCATAGACAGGAGTTCACAACTCACTCAGGATTCAGGTCATGTCACCTATGGTCATTATGGTGAAATGTAAGTCTATTATTAAGGGTGTCATATAATGAGACTAGTCATTTCGTGATCTTGTCTTATACAAACTCATTTGTATAGAATAATCTCACTCATATGTCTCTACATGAATGATCAAGATCAAATCATTTGTAGCACTTGACAACAATTGTAACATCTACAAGGTGGGTCGTATTCATAGTGTCACCAGAATAAGGTACCAGCCTTATCCATCTACTACAGACCATTTTGGCTATCACTTAAACGAGATCCACAAATATGTCTTTACATACATGTTTAAGTTACAGATGATAATCTTGAATGTTAGTTTATTGATTTGTGAGTTAATGCTACTAAATGACGGATAAAACATCTCATATTTTATTAAATAAATAAAATTATTTTTACATTACAATTACAAATTACAGAACCCACGAGATTTTAGGTATCAACCCCAATACTTAGATTGCAAACCACCATACTTCAGGGTGGTTTTTGAAACTTGTCTTTGTTCATCATCATCATCATCATCATCATCATCATCATCATCATCATTATTATATATCCACAAAGATTCTCAATAACTAGAAAATTTTATTTGAATAAAACTTAAAATCTATTCAAATTATTTTAAGATTTTCCCCCATTTGCATGGACAAAGAAGATACTTATTAGGGGTGTTCAAATGATTCGCCAACCTAAACAATCGAAACTACCCAACCCAAATTATAAGGGTTGAGTTGAGTTAGTATTAATTTTGGGTTGAGTTAGGTTGAACTTTTTATATTTTTTCAGATTGGATTGGGTTTAGTTGCACTTTTTAAAATTTGAGTTGACCTAACCTAGCCCGAATTCCTAATATATATATATATATATAGATATACATACATATATATACATATATATAGATACATATACATATACATACATCTATATACATATACATATACATATACATATACATATACATACATATACATCTATATACATATACATATACATACATATACATCTATATACATATACATATACATATAGAATATATATATATATATATATATATATATATGTATGTATGTATGTATATATAACTATTATAATCCATATATATTTTTATGATGTTTTTGTGAAGTTTATAATAGATATCTTAGATTTTGATATTTAACCTTTGAGTTTTTTGAAATTTTAATTCTTAATATGTGTTATACACAAATTTAATTATTTTAAGTTAATAAAAAATGTAATAAAGAAGAAAAGAAAAAGAATAAATAATCGACAACTCAACCCAACCTAATCCAAATTTCAAGGGTTGGATTGGAGATCTTATTCAGATCATTCGAGTTGGTCCAAAAAATCTCCCCAATCCAACTTAATCTAACCTATGTACACCCCTAATAATTATAATGGTATTAAATTGTTTATATATTTACTTGAGTATATTTTAATATTTACATTTTGATTATAATATAATTTAAATAATTTAAAAATTGATAATCCCCTTTTATTTTTCTTGTGTTTTTTACAATGATTTTTTTACCGGAGAAAATTTATAGTACTACTTGTATGAAATTTTTTCTATATTATTTTCGTAAGCTATTTGTCATAATAATAACATTTAAGATTTATGTTGGATCATATTAAAAGTAAAAAAAAAAATCAATCCAAAAAATAAATTATAAATTAATAAATTATTTAACGATGTGTCAAATAATGAATATAACTTGTTGGTATTACGATAGTACTAAAAGTTTACGATCGTGTAGATAGTATCACGCTTTTCAATGACTATTGAAAAAGGCCAGAATAGTTATTTATTTATTTTTATTTTTAAATTTCTTCTCTTTCATTTATTTTCACTTCATTTATTAAAAAAGCAGATGTTATTTTATTATGTAATAATGAACATTCTTTTACGAAGCAATTATTTGACTTCAAGTAAATTGCCATATTGAACTCATAAGTATTTAATAGCAAAAATGGGACCATATTATTTACTCAAATTATACGAACTCCCAAGTCATACTCATGACAAACACGTAACGAAGAAGGATTGTCAACTAATTTAAGGGTACATACAAGGCTACTAAAAACGGTATCGATCTATTTAAAAGTTGAAGATTTGAATACCTACTATTTATTTAACTATAAAATTATATAGAAAATTATATGAGATGAATTAACGATTTGCCTTTCTTTTTTACATTAGCATATATATTTTTTAAAATTATTTCATTCATCACGTAATAAGTAATAGATTAATTCGACCTTTGTCTTCGAGTAATATTTGAGTGTCTCCTAAAATGCACAAATCTCTATGTATTTCACTTTCATAACTTATACTAAAAAATTAATTAAAACATTTTTTTATAAAATGAAATAAAAATAATTTGTCACATGACAAACTATGATTTGACAACTTAATGGAATGTACAAAGATACGTGATGTTCGGGATGCATCTAAGTATTTTTCTTTGTCTTCTACTTCATTTATATTGATATATTATTTTTCTATTGTTTTTACTGTAGTAAACAAATGTTCTTTAATTTAACACAAAAAAATATCAACTTAATTGATGTCATAAGATTAATTTAAAAGTTCAAAAGATCCGTAAGTAAAATTGTAATAATAATAGTTTATAAGAAAAATTATCTTCTTGGTGGATAGGTTTAAGGTTTAGTTTCTATTTAGTCTATAAACTTCAAAATATTACACATTTAATCTTTTAAATTTTAAATTTAGTAACAAAATAGAAACTAGATTTAAAACTTAATAAACATATAAGGTTTTTTTTTCTATAGTTTATAAGTAATTGGTACAATTTGTCCAAAAGTTTGTACTCACTAAATCATTATTTATGAAAATTAATTAAAGAAAAAAGAAAAAAAAAAGTAGAACTCTCCGCATCCTTCTCATTATCGTCCCCTCACATCGCAAAGGGCCATTTGAGATATGACTTCAATAAGTTTTAATGATAGTTTTCTCAAAATAATATTAATAAATAAACAAATTTTATATGATGTTTAGTAATATATATTCAAAATTATTGTAAAATTTACTATTTCCATATTTATTACATGCACTAAAAAGAAATTAAAAAAATATATATCTTTTTTATACTTATACTTTAGATTTTATTCAATTTTAGTTATTTTCAATAAATCTTAACAATTCGTATTAATAGTTTATGGTTGATTATTTTAACAATTTTACATTATCTACTAAATTTAAGATTTTTCGAAAGTATATTGATTAAAATCGAAGATTTTAAAGTATAGAGACATCAAACAAATTATAATATACAGAATTAAAATTTTATTTTTTTAAAAAATAAATAATTAGAAAACAGATATATTAATATTGCTTCATATTATCTACTTTATTTTGTGAATGCTATTAGAAGCTTTTCAAAACCTTTTCTCCAGCCACGCAATTTGCTTTTTAGTTCATGAAAAAGCCTAAAGAAAAATCTAATTGTTTTTTTATTTTCTGTAATTATTATAGAATTTGAAGGGTGGGACCCATCTTGTAAAGGGATTGATTTATGATTACTTCATTGGCCAGTGGACACCCCCACTCCCCACGTCTTGTTTGGTCCTTTTTCATTCTACTGTTCCATCATAATTTCCATTTTCCCAAAAATAAACCGACATAAAATAAATAAAAGGAAAGAAAATACTAAATTCATTGCATACACTTTAATATGTATTTCCACAAACGTAACATAAATTTAAGCTTTTAGTTTAACGATCCTATGATAGAAATTAAGGTAAAATTTAATAAGATTCCTTGCCTAAATAAATTCATAAATTAATTAGAGACTACATCATGAAATAATAAAAAATTAACATTTAATTTTGATATTTTTTTACTTTAAAGACTAAATTATTACAAATTTGAATATATAAGGACTAAATTGTTACATACTAAAATTTAAAGACTAAATTGTTACAAAATTGAAAATACAGAGACTAAATCATTGCAAATTAAAGTTTATGGACCAAATTGTTACTTTCATAAAAATACAGAAATAAAATTATTTTTAAACTAAATTTAACTTTGACGTATTTTATATGATTTTCAAATTTGAATAGTAAAAAAAAGAAAGAAAGATTTTGATTATGTCATTTTTGTAAACTCCTGGAAAATTTAAGAGGCAACATTTATTCATTCACATATAAATTGCAAAACATAGCATAAATTTAACTTCAATATATTTCCATGTAATTAAGAAGATCGAAACATAAAATTTATATTACATACCACTCGCGTAGATATTGAGAATAGATAATAATAGATTTAGGTGAGTGACATCAAGATTTTTCTTTTTTCCTTTTTTTCGACAATTTTTAGGTGGGAGAATTGAGTTCCTAAATAAGTTTTATATAAGTTAAATTATACTTCTTTTGATGACGTTCAGAAATTCAAGATCTATTGATGAATCGATTACATCCCCAACTGTTCTTTAATTTATTTTTAAGTTTTAACAATTTCTATCTATTAAAAAATTATAAATTGAAAATAAAGTATAATTTAATTGGGTGAAATATTAGGAGAATAAAGAAAATGAAGATAAATATATGTATTTTTTTTTAAATAATTTAGAAACATACCTTATTTTTAATTGAAGGTTTAGGAGAACTACGACAGAATATTTCATTTAGATCAAAGAGTTGAATGTAGATAGTGCTTCAAAATGTCTACAAGAGTCATATTTTGACAATATGTAAGAGATCAAACTTCATATCTTGAAATTGATAGTACAAATTCATTCTAATTGAGTTATGCTAATGGAAACTTTTTATTAATTACAAATCAAAATTACATTTTAACTTTCGTATGTGTGGTCAGAGCATTGATTAAATAATTTAAAAGTTATCTAGTTAAAAACTTTGGTCATCAATGTTTTAGTTCAATCTTAATTTATTGATTATAATGTTGAAATTTTTAACTTAATTTCATTTTAGTCTCTAAATTTAAGTTTTTAGTCTTTATGATTTGGTTAAACCTCTAAAATAGACTTTGATATTACAACTCATTGTTATAGGGAACATGTTTTTGTGTAAGCCGACTTTCAATTTGACTAGTTGTATTTTAAATTAACACTAAATAGAAAAATAAATAGGAGTTTCATTCCTTTTTTATCACAATAAAAGTAGGTGTTCGAATTATAGAGCTTTTTGTCGTTATATCTATAAATTAGTTGAGTTATACTCACTTTGTTAAATGTATGTATGAAATTTTTGAATGAGTAAAATTTTGGTTTAAACACATTATTATAGAAAAATATACATTGATATTAAGAAAAAAAAATTGATTATTTATTATTATTGTTGTGGAGGGAAATTTTATGAATGAGTGACTCATTTTAATAGTATCATTAAGTATTCTAACCATAAATTTGAGAAAGCATTTGGAACTGTCTACTCAATTTTATATCCTATTTGGTAAAAGTTTTTTTTTTCTCCTAGAAAGTTTCTTACTCAATTATATTAGGGGATTTTAGAAAATTGAAAAATAAAAGAAACTATTTACGTACAAATAACAAAATTTTAATATTCTTTGATAGAGACGGATAGAAGTCTATCAATGTTTATGATAGAAATTGATAAAAGTTTATCAATATTTTTTATATTATTTTTATAAATAATTTGAAATTTTTTCTATCAAAAAGAATTTCCCTTATATTTATTATTTAATAATATTTTCTATTCTTATTAAAAAAATATCGTTTTATTGTTTAAATTTAACTTTAAAAGTCAAGAACCAATCTAATTCAACTATCTAAAACATTACATTACAACTTCTAAGTAAAAAGAAATGGAAAGAAAATAAGTCTCTAATATTGGATTAAAGTAAGTCTTACATTACAACTTCTAAGTTCTTCTACTCACACTTATATTGGATTAAATAAATCAACATATAAATATGGTAGTTGGGTCTAAATAAATTCATAACTTAAAAAAGAATATTTTTGTAAGTCCCTACACTTTTAACCTTTTCCTAAAAAAAACTACTAAATTTCAATTATTGTTTGGGTGATAGGTACAATATTTGTGCACATGCATATTTTAATGCAACAATACATGGATGGTGAGATTTTCAAACCTTTTAATCTCTTAATTGACGACATATATCTTAATTAATTTGAACTATAATTATATTGATAGTAAA
Organism: Benincasa hispida; assembly: GCF_009727055.1. Lineage (NCBI taxonomy): Eukaryota > Viridiplantae > Streptophyta > Magnoliopsida > Cucurbitales > Cucurbitaceae > Benincasa > Benincasa hispida. The sequence continues at coordinate 2,591,494 of NC_052350.1, read as the reverse complement.
ATATAAGTTTGAGACTCGTTATAACTTTATAATAAAATTTAGGTTAGATTATATGAAATATCCCTTAACGGTCAAGTAAATTTCAATTATATTCTTACATTTTTTTAAGTTGTTTCAATGACGGTTAATTTTAGAATAAATTTTAAAATTTAAAGATAAAAATGAACCTCTTCAAAACAAAATATCATATAAATGAAACCATTCCAATCGAGTTATTTAGTATAATTTATTTATTAAATCCTACTTTGGTCCCTAAACTTTGAATCTTGTTCTATTTTGGTCTTTAAACTTCAAAAAACGTTATTTCTAGTCCCTAAACTTTAAAAAAAATACTATTTTGGTCCATACCTTGTTAAAACATAATGTGAGATGGCTTGTATTTTTTGATAATTAGGTTGCCAAGCAAGTTAGTCATGTTAAAAAAATTTAGGGCTTCAGTTTTGAATTATGTGGTAAAACAATTTTCTATATGAGATCTCAAAAGTCATTTTGCGTCCAAAATTTTGGCCGTTAACTATTTTGGCACTTCGGTTGTTGACATTTTAGTCCACCTTCATCTTGTTTATCTCACACTAGATGCAATTTCATCCTCAAGCAGATTTCATCAGAGTTGAACATAATCTTAACAGTAAAGACCAAAATAAATATTTTATAAAAAATCTAGAACTAAATCGAACATGTTGAAAGTTTAGAGACCAAAATAGAATAAGACTCAAAATTCAAGGATCAAATATAGGGTTTAAACCTTTATTTAACCTAAAATGTTGGGTCCACAATGGTAGTTTTGAATGTTACGAAACGCCGTCGTTTTGTTATATGAGTGTAGAACATTGACAGAAAAATGCTCATCTTCCTCTATAAAAAGCTGCATGAACTGCAAACCCATTGTCTTACCATTGAACTCAAACCCGAGGCAATTACGCCATTACTCTCTCTCTCTCCGGCTAAAATGGCTTCTCCGACTCCGGCTCCGGCTTTAAATGGTTGAATTCTTGTGCATTTTCTACTGTAAAATGCATTTTGTTCTAAGCTTAATGACGATTGAGCAAAATTAACAGTAATTTTCTCTAGCAGGCGAAGAGCGATTGATTCAAAAGAAGTACTGGATTGAACATTCAGCCGGACTGACGGTAGAGGCTATGCTGCTCGATTCGAACGCCTCTGATCTCGACAAAGAAGAAAGGCCTGAAGTATTAATTAATTAATTAATATCGAACAGTTTAATTTCAGTTTCATTCTATTAAATACATTATAGTCTCATTTCGATTTCGATTTGACGCGATTGCAGTTTTTAATTTTGATTTCGGTTCGAGAAATTTGGAATTTCGTTTTGATTTTTCTGAACACAATGAAATTTCAGGTGCTTTCTCTGCTTCCGCCGTACGAAGGAAAATCGGTGCTGGAACTTGGAGCCGGCATTGGACGTTTCACCGGCGATCTGGCGGAGAAAGCCGGCCAGGTTCTGGCATTGGATTTCATCGAGAGTGTGATCAAGAAGGTAATTTAATATGTGGATTTAATCTTTATGAACATTATGAACTTGGATTGAAAACAGGTAACTGATTTTTGAGTTTTTGATTTGGAAATCAATTTCTTAAACCCTAGTTTTTGTTGGTTTGTTTGTTTGTACCAGAATGAAAGCAATAATCGGCACCACAAAAACGTAAAGTTCATGTGCGCTGATGTAACTTCACCGGAGCTTAATATTTCAGAGAATTCGGTGGATTTAATCTTCTCGAATTGGCTGCTCATGTATTTGTCTGATATAGAGGTAAATTACATTATCTACTCCATATAATTTTATATATTATATTTTAGTTCAATAATGTAAGAGAATGGATTTTCGAATATCTAAGTATAATTTAACAAATTGAAATTGGTTAAGAAATAGTATATATATATAAATATATACATAACAAAGTACTCCAAAGAAAAAAAAAAGTTTTTGGACTCCATGTTTTGTGTCTATTTTCTATTTATTTCTAGGTTTTCAATTTAGTATTTACGTTTTGAGTTTTGTTTCATTTTAGTTTCTAAATTTTAAAATATTATAATTTTATTCTTAAGATTGAAATTTTATTTCAATTTGGTCCATAAGTTTCAAGATTTCATATTTTTAATCTAATTTTTTCATTAAGTACTTGTACTCACTTTCAATAATTGTTGTCAATTTCTATTAATTAATTAAAAATAATTATGAGTGAAATTATAAATTTAATTTCAAAAGTGATTAAAAAATAATATAACATAGTTATTTAGAATTCTTTTAATTATTTTAAAATAATATTTAGTGAATTATCGAAGTTAAAATTGTAAATCTTGAAATATAGAGACCGAATTGAAGCAAAACTCAAATGTCAATGGTAGAATTATAACGTTTTGAAACTTAAAGACTAAATTGAAACATCGAAACCAAACTCAAAACTTTCGGACTAAATGTATAACATTTTAAAAATCTTGGGACTAAATAAAAACTAAACCTAAAACTTAAGGACAAAAAATGTATTTTTTTTCCCAAAAAAAATTTATGAATAGTTTTTTTTTTTTGACCGTTGTAGGTAGGGGATTGGACCTTTAACTTTGAGGTTATCATGTAATTTATTTTTCCTTTTAAAAAAAGAACAGTTATATATTTCTTTTATAGTTTTGGTTTGGTTTGTTTTTTAGAATACTTTTTTTTAAAAAAGAAAGAAAAACAAGTGGGTTCCACCTATTTTTGTAAACTCACTAGTTGTTTAATAAAAAAAATCAAGGGATTTATATAGACGGTACCTAATCATGTTTTAAACAAGCTACGATGTAAATCACAAGAGTGTTTTTATTAATTTTTAGGAGTTATTTTTAAGGTTGTATTTGATAACCATTTTTTTAAAATAAAAAACTTACAAACACGGTTTCAGTAGGTAGTTTTCTTGCTTTATTATCTATTTCTTAAAGCATGTTTTAAAAAACAGATAAAAATTTTAAAATTAAAAAACTATTTATGAAATTTGACTTAGAATATTTGTGTTTTAAAGTAAGTTGTACCAACAAACTGTGAGAAATAAGTTTAAATGAAAAAAAAAAAGTGCAAAACGATTATCCAATGAGAACTAAAATTTTCAACACTTTATTTTGTATTATTAATATGAGTGTTTTTAATGTCTAATAAACTAGCAATCTATTCACTTGCCTAGAAAATCTAGTATGAATAAAGCTCAATTGACATAAAATTCGTATTGTTAATGTTTCTAACACTTACACATTGTATTAAAGAAAAAAAAACTTACTACAGAGTGGGAAGATGTTAGGTTTAAACATTTTTCTTCTCTTAATTTGTGTTTTACTATTGAAATTTGGTGTAATTTATATCTTGACATGTGAATAATTTTTCAATTAAGTTTATAAGAAGTTAAACTAAAGCATTTTTGTGATGGAAAATTGCAGGTGAAGAATCTGGCAGAAAGGATGGTGAAATGGCTGAGAGTTGGGGGCCATATTTTCTTCAGGGAATCTTGTTTCCATCAATCTGGGGACTGTAAACGTAAATACAACCCCACCCATTATCGAGAGCCACGTTTCTATACAAAGGTATTTCTCAAATAGCAATGATTAGATGTAATCTAAATTGCAGCTAATTTATATATTCTCTATTTCTTTATCACACAAAAAAATAAAAAAAAATAAAAACTACGACGTGTCAATATTTTATTGGACTATATTTAGGATGCACCAATATAAGTACATCTAAAGGAGTATCCAAGTTTTTTTCTTTCTCAATGTCTATACTAAAATTTAGGGAAAATAAGATTAAGATAAGTTTCAACTATCATAATTAGTTAATCTTATTTTCGACTAATTAAGACTATAAATAACTACATTAGGGGCGATAATAAAAACTTTTATAAATCCTACTTTGAAATAGAATATTATTTTAGAGAGTCCTATTTCAATTTTAGGATGATATTTCTTTGTTTGACCATAAATTTAGCTTAATACCCTGAACTTTGGAATATGGTTTTATTCAATTATGCATAATATTAATGTTGTAAAAGGTGTCTAATATGTGCTTCAACTTTACCCATTAACCATCGTGTTAATTTTAATTTCATTTTAACGGGAAAAAAAGCTCTAAGAATAATTTATTAAACAAATTTCAAACTTTAAAGGTAAAGTTTTATAGAGATTATATATATATAAGTTTCATGAATGGTAAAATATGACAGTAAGAAATTAATGATGGCCAAAGAGAGTTTAACTCATCTAATATTATAGACATCGAGGACTAAGAGATGTTGACGTTCAAATAATCAAATCTCCAACCTCATTTCTATTTTATGAAAAATAGAAGTTAATTCGATGGAATTTAATGAAAGAAAAATAGTGAATTTGGAGAGATTTTCACACCACTTGTTGAAATTATGGTTTAACTCATTAAATGAGGGTGAAAATTGATTTGTAACTTGTAAGATATGGGGTTGATCTGAAGCATTGGTATAGGTGTTCAAGGAATGCCATATGGAGGATGAAGGTGGAGATAGCTATGAGCTATCCCTGGTTGGCTACAAATGCATCGGAGCTTATGCCAGAAATAAGAAGAATCAGAATCAGGTTCCCAAATCAATCATCATCACTCTGCTCTGTTTCCTTCAACCTTAAAAGGGATAAAATTGTGTGTGGGTTTTGCAGATCTGCTGGATATGGCAGAAGAATAAAAGTTCCAACGACGACAGAGGATTTCAACGCTTCCTAGACACAGTTCAATACAAATGCAGCGGCATTCTCCGCTACGAGCGTGTCTTTGGGCCAGGCTTCGTCAGCACCGGCGGACTCGGTAAGCGCTAAATCAATTCGAATTCCATATAAAATGGGCCTATTCCCGCAAGTGACTCCATTGTTAGAAGTTTAGTTTTTTTTAAAGTACAATTGTAAATATAGTAATCAAATACAAAATATTATTAGTAGATATGTTATAACGTAAAAAAAAATTATAAATATAATAAAATTTAGATCGTCTATAAAACATTGGTAGGAGTATGTTAATAATAGATTATATCATTGGTAGAAGTTTATCAGTCATAGACCGTATAATTTGATAAACTTTGTTACATTTATAATTTTTTAAAAATATTGTTATACATTTAGGTTCCCTTTCGTTTTTTTTAGATTAAGCATATTTGCTCCTAATTTCTTACCTGATCGACATGTTTTTTTAAGTACAATGATTGAATTTTGAGCTAAATTTAAAAAATATATATTTTTTAAAATTTTTTTTTCAAACTTTGGCCTGATTTTTTAAACTATCAATAAAAAGCAGATAAATTTTGGAAATGAAACTAGTGTCTACATGCTTAATTTTTAAAAAACAAAAACAAAAAAACCAAATAATACTAAAAGGAGTCCTTAATTATTATCACTAAAAATTATGGTAGTTATTTTTTTTACTTGTTAATAAGTGAAAAGTCATAAATACCTCAATATTTAAACTTCGCTCTCACAACTTTTCTAACCAATATTTTTCAATTTTTATCCTACTCCCATGAAAATTGAATAAGAAAATCTAGAACGAAAACGTCCACATTTTTAAAAATTTAAAAGAAAACACTTTCGGATGTGTTCGTTGTTTTGTATCGTGAAAATGTTATAAATGGTTAATTAAAAGAAGATTAAACAAAAGAAACCAAGTTTGAAAAGAATTGGAAACCATGAACTTCGATTGAGATTTTTGACCAGTTTGTGATTTCTGACTGAGATCTCGGTTGAAAATTATGATTTCCAACAACTTTTTTTAATTAGTTTTTTTTTTCTATACTATTTTATATAATAATATTTAGTTTTTGTTTTCTTTTTAAAATTAAACTAGACAAAGAAAGAAATAGTATCTTTAAAAATAAATCAATTTTTTCTTTTTGATTGTTATCATTTTTTTTTAAAAAAATATTACTAAAGAATCGTACCAGCTTAAAATGTGGACAAAAGTTACGTTTTATATATTTTTTTTTATCCAACTTTGATGAAAGTAGATTAAAAGAAACTTTAATTTTTGTGAAAAAGTTGGTAAAACTCTTGAAGTAGCAATTGAGCCAAAAGCTTAATCTAATAGGTGAAAGTAAGATGAATTTAATTGTAATATCTAACCATCCTCACACTTGTGGGCTTGAAATATTTAGAATGTCCAACGAAACAATAAGTGGAAATGAATAATAAATTGACGCATGACATCATGAACCGACCATCCTGAACCGACATACTCTAATACCATATTAAATTACCAATTAACGTAAAAGTCTAATCTGATGAGTGAATGTAAATTTAATTATAATATCTAACTAAAATATCAAAGAAATATCAATGAAAAATTGAAGAAAGTAAGAGTATTATGAAGCTACTTTCAACATTGTGACGCCATCTTAGGACTTATAAATAAGTTTTTAAAAATGGCTCATTTTAAAAAATAAAAATCATAGGAACCACTTTTATCAGTTTTCTTAAATCAATAATTTATTTTGATATGACATGAGATTTGAAAAATCTATATGAGTATCTGATACGTATTATGATAAAAAAAAAAAAAAAAAACAGAGACAACGAAAGAATTTGTAGCGAAACTGGATCTAAAAGCAGGACAACGAGTTCTGGATGTGGGTTGTGGAATTGGGGGAGGGGACTTTTACATGGCAGAGAATTTTGACGTGGAGGTTGTCGGAATAGACCTCTCTATTAATATGATCTCCCTAGCTTTAGAACGTGCTATTGGACTCAAATGCGCAGTAGAATTTGAAGTGGCCGATTGTACAAAGAAAGTGTATGCAGATAACACATTTGATGTCATTTACAGTCGAGACACCATTTTACATATTCAAGTAAAATTATTTTATCTCTTTCTATTTCCGTTTATTTTGTGTCTAATCTTTGAGGAAAGTGAAAAGAGAAATTGTGGATTTTGTTTTGTTTTAGGACAAACCTGCGTTGTTTAGGTCGTTTTACAAATGGCTAAAGTCAGGGGGAAAGGTTCTGATAAGTGATTACTGTAAAAGTAGTGGAACTCCTTCCCTTGAATTTGCAGAGTATATCAAGCAGAGAGGATATGATTTGCACGACATCAAATCCTACGCTCAGGTAACTTTTCACCCAACACAAATCGCTTTACTATACTATTAAAATTTCTGTCATTTTGATATATATTTTTACGTTATGATTTAAGGAAAATTGACATCTTTGCTACATTGTAAAAAAGACTCATGCATCGTAAAAAAATAAGTAACAAAATGTTAGTAAATTGAAGTCACAATATTTTTGTAGATGTCGTTGTTCACGGTAAAGTATACTTGTTAGTTCCAAATTTGTTAATGTCTATACTTCTTCATTTTATCTTATATTTTCATCTTTTCAATTATACTTTGGTGTTGGTACTAAGGTTAAAATTAGTTGATGATAGAGGTAGATCAGGACCTATAAAAAAAACAAAACAAAATAAAATTATCAAATTTTGAGAAACTTGGAGGAAGAATTATAAATGTCATGCTGTTAGATGATGCCTTGACCTTGACTTAGGCCAACGATTAGAATATCATTTTGATATTTGTATATTGAATTTCATTTTATTTTATTTTAGTTCATATAATTTTAAATTTTAAAATTTTTGAATTTAATCTAAACATGACTAAATTAGTCTTAGTTTGAAATATTTTTTTATTCAAATAAGTTAAATAATACTAATTATTATAAAAAATGTGGACATATTTTCAAGAAGGTAATTATTTTAAATCGTAAAATTAATTAAAATATTTTTAAATATAGTAGAATGTCAATACCTATGTCTATTCGTGTCAATAAATGAATTAATTTTATTATATTTGAAAACAATCCATTTCAAAATCTATATATAATGTCAATAGGGAGTTAAAGAGAAAAAAAAGAAAAAGGAAAGTTGACATAACGTTGGTGATTTTTTAACATGTTTTTTTTAAAGTTTATTAAAAATCAATTTTAACCATCAACAATAAAGGTATAATTCTCAAAATAATTTGACATTTTTTTTTTTATTTATGAAAATTTTCAAATTAAACATAAGGAATCGAGAATATACAAAATTTAAAGGAAGAATGATTAGAGAGAACCCAATTGCATAATTTTTAAAATTTTCTTTTTTTATTTACATATGATCTGATGTATTCATCAATCAACGATGAACAGATGCTTGAAGAAGCTGGTTTCAACAACGTGGTAGCCGAGGACCGAACCGATCAGGTTTTACTTTTTACATAATTAATTTGCAAATATATATTTAATTAAAAACTTTGTTGGGATTCTTCTTCATCTTCATCTTCTTTGCAGTTCATGAGTGTTCTTCAAAGGGAACTCAACGCTGTTGAAAAGGAAAAGGAAGCATTCATCCATGACTTTTCTGAAGTGAGTTTCTTCTTCTTTTCAAGCCCGTTTAAACGGACCTTCTAAAGGTTTTAAAAAGTGTTTTTAAGTGAAAAAAAAAAGTCACATTTAGATCGGTTGGATAATCATTTCAGTTTTAGTTTTTGATCTTTGAAAATTGAAAAAAACTATTGCCTCGTTTGGTTCTTGAATTTTAATTTTTGAAAATTAAGTCTACAAATACTTATTCCATCTCTAAATTTCTTCTTTTTTTAAAAATCTATTTTTTACCATGTTTTCGAAAACCAAACCAAAATTTGAAAACTAAAAAAAAAAATATATTGTTATTGTTTTTTTTTAATTTGGCTAAATTCAACTGCTTAAAAATATGTTATGATCGTAAGAAAATATGAGAAATAGAATTAATTCTTAAAAACCAAAAATAAAAAACAAAGACCCCATTTGGTAACCATTTTATTTTTGAAAATTAAGCTTATTTCTTTTCCTTTCTTATAATGATTTGCATATTTCTTAAGTACAATGGTTAAATTCTAAAAACAAAAACAAGTTTTTTTTAAAAATTTTAAAAAAAACTTGATTTTTTAAACTATTGGTAAAAAGTAGACCATAAATAAAGAAATTTTGGAGGTGGAAGTAGTGTTTATAGGTTTAATTTTAAAAAGCAAAAAAAAAAAAAAAAAACAAAAGATTATCAAACGAGACCAAAATGGTTACCAAATAGCTTTTTTTTTTTTTTTAATTTTTAAAATTTAGCTTAGTTTTTGAAAATATTGGTAAAAAGTAAATAAAAAAGAAAAAAATTGAAATGAAATGAATGTTTATAAGCTTAACTTTTTCAAAAATTAAAATAAAAAATCAAATGGTCACCAAACAGATCTTAAAAAATCAATCCAAGACAGCTGATTCATCTATTTTACAACTCATAAATAGATTCCCTTCTTGTTGTTTGTTTTTAATTTGTAATTTTGATGTTTTTTCCCTCTGATTTTGTGAATATAATGCAGGAAGATTACAATGATATTGTTGGAGGTTGGAAGGCAAAGTTGAATAGGTGTTGGTGTGGAGAGCAAAAATGGGGATTGTTCATTGCCCACAAAACAAAATGATCAACACACCGACTTCCTTTATTAATGTAATTAATTACTTTGTTATTCAGCTACTACTGCATCTATTGTTTTTCTTTTGTTTTTAGTTCAACCATTAGGCTTAAAAATGATAATAATTGTGTTATCTCACTATTCGATTGAACTATGTTTAAATTGATTTTTCTCATTAATAAAAGAAAAAATTAGAAAAAAATAAGTAATAAAAATTATTAAATTAAAAATAGAATTGGCTCTCGAGTAGTAAGTTGGTAACAATCTTCCAAATAATGGCTATAATTCTCTTCAATCATCGTTGGAGTTGGAGATGGACACAAACACTAATAATTGGATGAATGGAATTAATCTACTATCTAAAAATTAAATGTTTTTTTTTTTTCCGTTTAAAGGAGTGAAGATGAAGAGAGTGGAGGAACGGTTGGTCACTTCATACTGTTTCAAGTCTCAAATTTATGTTTAAAAATTTTAATGAATTTCTAATTGATATTATAACTTCTAGAAACATTAAAGAAACTTTTGAAACAAAGGATTAAGGTCTCGTTTGATAATTCATTTGCTTTTTTATTTTTATTTTTGAAAATTAAGTCTATTTTATCAACATTTCCTACAATGATTTGCATTTTTATTAAGTACAAAGTTGAATTATTAGCCAAATTCCAGAAACAAAAACAACTTTTTGAAAGCTACTTAGCTCTCAAAATTTAACTTGGTTTTTTAAACCATTAGTGAAACGTAGATAACAAACGAAGAAATTTGGAGGTAGAAGTAGTATCCATAGATTTAATTTGAAAAAAAAAAAAACAAAATAATTACCAAACAGAGCCAAAATTATGGGGTATTTTATAATTTTACCCTCATTTACTAATGAAACTTCCTTGAGAATTCCTGTTTATTGGGGCTTAAGAGTTTCAATTTCGGTGGAGTTACAAAGATTGGCGGTTAGGTGGTTGTTAATGTCTTAACTATTAGATAACAAATTGGCAGCTAGGTGGTTGATAGCTTCTTACCTATTAGATAACAAATTGAGAGGCAAGTGGTTGTTAGTGTCTTACTTATTAAATATGAAAGAGTTCCACCTTGAGAATAATGATGGAACCCCATCTTATACAATAACAAAAATTTGGATTTGATCCAAAAATGTTAAATCCAAAGAAACATAATTTTGAAAGAGCAATGCAAGAAGTAACATCTTATTAAGATTTTAAAGTCCCTTTATTTGTTCAACATGGGATCTTCAACATGCCTCTTAACATAATGCCTATTTGGATACATTATTTTTGGATCGAATCACAATTTTTGTTTTTAGGTTGAATGACTCTTTGGGCTTCATGGGCTTTAATACCAATTTTTGTTTGAATTTTCATACCCCAATTGTACTTAAAAATGACATGATTGTTAGTGTTTTGATGTTGACTATATTTTTTGGTGCGACAAACTTGAATGTTGGGAAGTTTGTCCTTCTTCATGTTCTTTGTGATGTTACACAAAATGTCTCACTCGGTGTATTTATTGTTTGGAAATACTTTCCTTGTAGGATATTATATGCACCTTATTTTCATGGATTATTTCCTTTTTTTGTCGTGGACTGACCTTAGTGTTTATCCGCTTCCTTCCTAAAGTTTTGAGTATTTCTAAAGATATGGCCTATTTGCTTTAGGGTTGTTGTCTTTGAAAAAGTTTCATTCTATTGGCTTTGTTGCGAGTTGAGTCACTTGACACGTGTGTGTTGAAGAAACCATTTCCGTTCATGGGTGTTCAAGACCATTGAGAGACTTGTATTTGTGTTAGTCGAGAGTTTTTTTAAGACTATCTTGACGTGAAGCTTTCATTCGTGAGAGAGGTGATCATATTTAGGGGGCCCAAGTTTTATCAAGTGAAGAGTACTTCATATAAGACAAGAGAAAAAAAAAATCAAGAGTATAGTTGAGAATGAGTCTCACATTTAGGAGACCTTAAGTCATTATTCACAAGAATTAGACTATTGTTTGTCACTATAGATGTCTTCTGTAATAGATAAGTACAACACTGTAATTACAACATTATATTAGTGAAACTATCTTTTCTTGAGCACACTACTCTCATATGTGGGTACTATTGCATCACTCCTACTATCCAATTATGGGCTTTGAGTGCATTCATGCTATCAACAACGAAGAGAAAGGGAGAGAGGGATGGGTGGCTCTTAAGCTAGATATGAGCAAAGTCTACGACAGGGTCGAGTGGCCCTTCCCTCTTGCTATGATTATTTCGTTGAGTTCCAATCAAATCTGGTTTCGTTGTATTATGAATTGTGTGGATTCGGTCCATTTCTCAATGCTTATTAATGGAATGCCTCAATGGAGGTTTGTGCCCTAAAGAGGTCTCCGTCAAGGTGATCCTCTCTCCCCCCGCCTCTTCCTCATTTGTGCCCAAGGTCACACGACTTTAATCTGAAGAGAAGAATCACTTTTTCTCATCTGTGGTCTTCGAATTAATAATAAGAATATCTTTCTCTCATTCATCGTCTTCGAATTAATAGATACTGTCTTTCTATCTCACATTTACTTTTTTTTTTTGTAGATGACAACCTGATCTTCTTTGAAGCCTCTATTAATGAATGCCAAAGAATTCGCTATGTTCTTTGAACCTACGAAGAGCCTTAGGACAAACAATCAATCTGGACAAGTTTGAATACCTTTTAAGCAGAACATTGGGGCTTCCTAGGTGGGGAGGATAAGTAGGGAGTTGGGTGTGAGATTTGGTTAAGTCTTTTGGTATCTAAGGGATGTTGGCCCAGAATTGTAGGAACAAGTCTAGGCTGTTGAACAGCCTATGTGATAGGGTGTGAAAAATCCTTCAAGGGTGGAAATAAAGCCTCTTTTCCAATAGTGGTAAGGAGATTCTCATCAAGGCAGTGGCTTAAGTGATTCCGACTTACACCATAAGTTGCTTCAAGGTGGGTTTTGTGACAAATTTAACCACGTTTGTGCTAGATTTTGGTGGGGCTCTAGTGGGGAGAAAAGGAAAGCACATTGGATGAGTTGGAAGAAGTTATGCTGTAGTGAGGATACTGATGGGCTTACATTCCGTGACATCAAACTCTTGAACCAAGCCATGTTAGCTAAGCAAAGCTAGCGGATTATTAAGAATCCTCACTGTTTGCTCACCTAGGAGCTTTGAGGTAGGTACTTCAAGGATGGAAACTTTCTCAAAGCCTTAATGGGGTATAATCCATCTCTAACTCGGAAGAGTATCCTCTGGGGAAGAGACCTATTCATGGGAAGGTACAAATGAAAAATTTGAAATAAAGCTACCATTTATATCCACAAGAATCCTTAGCTTGCAAGTAATAGGCCAAAAATTCCTATTTGTTTGAATAGAAATATGGAAGAAAAACGTGTTCACGATCTTTTCGGGTCGTTGATGGAACTCATCCCTCATTAATGATAGCTTATTCCCCAATGAGGTTGAGGCTATTCTTAGTATCCCCCGTAGGGGAGGAGGGAATATTGATGAGATTATCTGGGGTTTGGATCCTAAAGGTTTCTTTTCGATAAAAAGTGTTTACAATCTTGCGGTGAATCTTTGGAATGCTTCTTGTGCTTCTAGTTCTAATGCGCTTAGGTTGAAGCCTAAGTGAAAGTCGATATGGAAGCTGAATGTGCCTCATGGAGTTAAGTTGGCAGTGTGGAAGCCTCTCAACAATATTCTCCCACTGCCAGCAATATTTTAAGAAAAGGAATCTCTACTGACCCTCTTCTTTTTGTTTTGTAAGAAATACTTGGAGACCTCATGTTCTTTAAGGATGCAAATTTGCTAACGGTTTATGGCTTTCCTTGTTCCATCCTATACAAGTTTTTGGATGGTTTGAGGGAATGTTGGAGTCTGTTCGACAGTTGGGATGAGATTTTAAAGGAGCTTGTTGGTTCAGATCAAGAGGCAGCGACCGTCCTTCTATGGGACGTTTGGACCCATCGAAATATGGTGAAATCTTATGGTGTTGCCCTAGATCGAATCACTTTTTTGCATAGGGTCTGTGTGTACGTCAAGGAGTTTAATTCAAAGGTTTTTGTTGCTCCCCCCTCAAATAGGGTGGAAAGGTCGGTGAGTTACTCTTGTTGGTTCTTACCTACCCATGGGCATTGGAAGCTCAATTATGATACTTCGTGGGTGGAATCTGTTGGTCTTGGTGGGATTAGTTGGGTTTGCGCGACTTTGCAAGGCCTCTTATCTTTGCCGAGAGTGAGAAGATTTCGACGAAATAGGCTATAAAGAATTTGAAAGCAGTAGCGGTGGTTAAGGGTCTTTCTGCTCTCATTGACCAGTTCGATGGTGGTCTTATTCTCCCTTTGAACGTGGAGTCCAATTGTTGCGAGCTCATTCATGCTTGCTGCCACAAGGAGTTTGATCTGTCGAGCTTGATGGCCTGGTGAATGGGATTGTGTCTTTAGCTAGCGAGGCTTGTGTTCGGTCTTTCGTCTGGTGTTCGCGCTCGGTGAATGGTGTTGCACACCGTCTTGCCCGTGCAGCGGTGGATAGGGGTAGTTTTGGATTTTGTTGTGGACTCTCCTCTTCTTCCCATTCTGAAGATGTTGGGAGGGTTTCTTTTGTTTTGCCTGATTGGTTTTCCTCGATACTTGTATCTCTGACTCATTTTGTTTAATTGATTTCCTTTCTTAAAAAGAAAAAAAAAAACTACTATCTTTCTTGTCTATTTTATATCTTATTACTAGTTTTGACTTAATATTACATGTAACTCATGATCATCTGTATTAGATGACACTTCTTTCAACATTTTTTTAAACATGAAGAATCGGATTATTTTGATAACAATACTTTCACTTCATTGATTGTGGTTGTACAAAAAAGGAAGAAGGAAAGAAAAACTTCATTTTCCCCTAATTAAAAATATTAAGATTAAGATTCCATTATTCTCCCTTTTGTAACTTCAACTCAAAAAGTCAAACTAGCTAATTTGTTCGATTCTCATCCCAAAGAAAAGCTCAACTCAACAATGGCGTCCTTCGTTAAATCCACTTCTTCTGACCGTAAGTTGGTGGGGGAAGAACAAACTCTACGATTCACAGATTCTTCTTTTCGAGATTTCACTTCCCGTTCTTATCAATTTGATTTGAAATGTTAAACCATAATTCAGGGGAAGAACGTGAGAGACAGAAGAACTATTGGATTGATCATTCCGCAGATTTGAATATCGAGTCGATGATGGTCGATTCCGATTCTCATGGACTTCACTCGGAAGAAACGGCTGAAGTAACTCACACACTCTCTATCTTCCAAATTTCGACTACAGTGAAAATTTCCAACTCTAAATCCAATTCTGACTTCTGCAGGTGATTTCGCTGCTTCCGCCGTACGAGGGGAAGACGGTAGTGGAGCTTGGGGCTGGCATTGGCCGTTTCACGGCGGAGTTAGCTCAAAGAGCGGCGCAGGTTCTCGCTGTTGACGTTATTGAAGATGTGATTAAGAAGGTAATTTTCTAAATGCAACCAAGCTTTTTGGTATTTCTTCTTCATTTTTACTTTGTTGTTTTACTTTTGCAGAATGAGAGTATCAATGGGCATAATAAGAATGTGAGGTTTCTATGTGCTGATGTGACTTCCCCAGAACTTGATATTCCTGAAGACTCTGTGGATTTCATCTTCTCAAATTTGCCGCTCATGTATTTTTCTGATGAAGAGGTAAGAACAATCTTTCTTCTTGTTCATTTTCTCCTCTTAGTTTAGAATTGATGGAGCCATGTACAATCTAGTGATAGTATGGAGGGAAGTGAGAGAGATATTTGTATACAAGTGAGGAGAGCATCTCAATTGATACAAGAAAATCTAGGTAGAATTCAATATATTTCAAGATAAAGACTCAGGTCAAATTGTAAATTATAGAGACTAAATATTTACTCATAAAAGTTCAAAGACAAATTGCTATAGTTTTGAAAGTACATGACTAAATTGTATCAAGTCAGAGATTTTTCTTTTACAATTTAGTCATGTACTTTCAAAATTATAGCAATTCATCAGAGATGTTGAATGGGTGTATGAACAACTATTCACTGAGAGGACTGACTTGGTCCTTTGTTTGAAAAGGATTGTTGGGATGAGAACATTATTGATTTCACTTGGGTTATTGTTGGATTTGCAGATTGTGAAATCCATTGGGTACTAGTTTTGAATTGTCCCCACCATTGTAGTAAGAGTCAATGCTTATTGATATGGTAGTTTAAAATTAGATGCACAAGCTAAAAGAAAACAGCATATAATATTCCACAAATTCTCTTCTCCCTTTCTCCTAATATTCACATTCATTTTCCGACGGATTAAGAGATTTAAGCTGTGATTTCTCTGCAGTTGGATAAATTTTAAGTCGATACAAAGCTCATGTTATCATTTTGTTTTATCTGCTCTGATCAATTGTTCAGTTTTGTCAATATGCATCCATCTCTTGGATCTACATCATATCTGAAATACGAATTTGATGGTAATCGTTTCTAATGAAGTACGTTAGCATTTAATTCCTTGGCGCTTCGAGGGAGCTTCTGTTTTGTTAGTAATTCTATGGTCTATATGTTTCCTCCAATTTTGGTTTGTGGACTGCAGGTAAAAATTCTGGCAGATAGGATGATCAAATGGTTGAAGGTTGGAGGTTATATTTTCTTCAGAGAGTCTTGTTTCCAACATTCTGAAAATTCTGATAAAAAGCACGACTTGTCTCACTACTGGGAACCAAGATTCTATTCAAAGGTTTGTCTTTTTAAGATTTTCTTTACGCCTCCCGCTTCGGCCTGTAACTTATTTTTGCACTTCAATGTGTTTTGTGCTTTTAAAAACAATGTTGGAACATAATAGCATCTATTGGCTGCTGCTCTGCCATTAAACTTCTTATTGCAATTTATGTTTGCAAAATACATACTATTCTTATCTAAACTAGTTACTTTCCAGGTTCTCAAAGAGTGTTATGCCAAAGATGATTCTGGAAATGTTTTTGAACTTTCTCTTCTTGGCTGCAAACCCACTGGAGTTTATTTGGGGAACAAGACGAGTCAAAATCAGGTAAACAATCCTTGTCTATGTCTGTTTATTCTGTGCTTGTGTGTGTGTGTTTTTTTCCCTAAAGAAAAATAGTGAATTTGGAGAGATTTATACCTCACTTGTTGAAATTATGGCGATATACTCATACAAGTAGAATCCTTGTCTGTTCTATTTTCTCGTTTTCCAATTCCTACATATCTTGAACCCAAAAGGATAAAACTCTGTTTTTGGGTTTTGCAGGTCTGCTGGATATGGCAGAAGAAGAAAAGTTCCAGCGAAGGCAAAGGATTCCAACGCTTTCTAGACACAATTCAATACAAATGCAACGGCATTCTCCGGTACGAGCGTGTCTTCGGACCCGGTTTCGTCAGCACCGGCGGAATCGGTAAGTGATAAATCAATTATTTAGGTCCCGGTTAGTTACCATTTCATTTTTTGTTTTTAGTTTTTTAAAATGAAGCCTATAAAGTCATTTCTACCTTTAAATCTTTGCTTTATCTACTTTCTACTGATATTTTAAAAAACCAAGCTAAAATTTGAAAAGTATATATATATATATATTAAAAACTTGTTTTGGCTTTTAGAATTTATATAAGAATTCAACTCTTACACTTAAAAAAAATGAAAACTATTAAGAAATTGAGAGGAAACAAGCTTACTTTTCAAAAATGAAAAACCAAATGGTTACCAAGCAGGGGCTTGAGAAATCTGTTTGAATATCTAATATGTCTTATCATAGAAAAACAGATACAACGAAAGAATTTGTAGCGCAACTGGAGCTAAAAGCAGGGCAGAGGGTTTTGGATGTGGGTTGTGGAATTGGGGGAGGAGACTTTTACATGGCCGAGAATTTTGGAGTGGAGGTCGTCGGAATAGACCTCTCCATTAACATGATCTCGCTAGCTTTAGAGCGTGCTATTGGACTCAAATGCCCAGTGGAATTTGAAGTGGCCGATTGTACAAAGAAAGTATATGCAGATAACATATTTGATGTCATTTATAGCCGGGACACCATTTTACATATTCAAGTACAATTATTCTATTTTTATCTATCTTTGTTTATTTTGTGTCTGATTTTTGGGGAAAGTGAAGAGGGATTGTACGTTTTGTTTTGTTTCAGGACAAACCTGCATTGTTTAGGTCGTTTTACAAATGGCTGAAGCCTGGCGGAAAGATTCTAATAAGTGATTACTGCAAGAGTAGTGGCATTCCTTCCCCTGAATTTGCAGAGTATATCAAGCAGAGAGGCTATGATTTGCACGACGTCAAATCCTACGGCCAGGTAATTTTTCACCCATCACAAATTGAAATACAACTCAAATCTCAAGGGTAAAATTGTAACGTCTTGAAACCTAAAGACGAAATCGAAGCCAAACTCAAAACTGAAGGACTAAATGGGTAACATTTTGAAACTTAGTGACCAAGTAGATATTAGACCCGATTTTTACAACTTGTCCTAAATCTATAAGTTTGAAGACTAAATTTTTACGACTGAAAGTTTGAAATTGTAATTACAGTTACCAATATAGGGTCCGGTTTTTGCAACTTGCCCCCAAATTTTTGTTTGCATCTGATCTATTAAATCAACGATGAACAGATGCTTGAGGAAGCTGGTTTCAGCAATGTGGTAGCAGAGGACCGAACCGATCAGGTTTTACTTTTCACATCATTTAATTTGCAAATATATATTAATTTAAAACTTTGTTGAGATTCTTCTTCTTCTTTGCAGTTCATCAGTGTTCTTCAAAGGGAACTAAACACTGTTGAAAAGGAAAAGGAAGCATTCATCCATGACTTTTCTGAAGTGGGTCTCTTCTTCTCAAATTTCAAGCCCTTTGAATTGACTTTCTAATCGTTTAAAAGAATGTTTGAAAAAAACAAGTCTTTAAACACTCGGGCCCTATTTGATAATATTTTTTTTTCGATTTTTGAAAATTAAACTTATTTCTTCCCAATTTTATATAATGATTTGATGATTTGCATTTTATTTCAAGAGTTGTATTCTTAGCTAATTTTAATTTTTTTTATTTTTAAGTTTTCAAAATTTCGTTTGGTTTTTTTGAAAACACGGGTAAAAAGTAGATAAAAGAGCAAGAAATTTAGAGGTGGAAAGAATGGTTATAAGCTTAATTTTAAAAAACTTTAATAAAAAATCAAATAGTTATCAAACGGGATCTTACAAGATGAATGAAACATGCTCTTTCATTTAATTTACCACTCATATAGATTTCATTCCTCTTGTTTTTAATTTGTAATTTTGGGTTTTTCTTTTTTGGTTGATTTTGTGAATATAATGCAGGAAGATTACAATGATATTGTTGGAGGTTGGAAGGCAAAGTTGAATAGGTGTTGGTGTGGAGAGCAGAAATGGGGATTGTTCATTGCCCACAAAACAAAATGATCAAAACACCAACCTTTATTAATGATCAATTACTTTGTTATTCAGCAATTGCATCTATTGTTTTTCTTTCTTTTGAATTCAATAATTATATTGGTGAAGATCATACCATGTCTTAAACGATGGTAATACTTGTGCTACCTCACTACTCGATTGAAGTATGTTTAGATTGATTTTTATTGTCAATAATAATAATTAAAAAAAACATTTGCAAATATAGCCAATCAAGCCAAAAGTATTAGTTGATATAATAAAATACCAAAAAAAAAAGAGAGAATACTAATAAAAAATTGTAGATATGTTAATCCAAACTAAGCACACTTAACTTTAAAATTCTTATGATTGAGCCACCGAAAAGCAAGATGCACCTTGTTGATATAGGTAGTAACTTTTAATTCTTTTAAATCATTCTTAACCATACTTTCATGTCCTCATGATCCCTCTTATTCAGATGTGATATCAATTTATTCATGTACCTCTCTTAAACTCGGGTCGTTACATTCTTTCCTATCAGATTGGAGTTGGACACATCCATGGTGAAAAATTTCCACCGAGAAATTTCAACAAGGAAAATTTCGAGAATATTTCTTTTTAGAACTTTATAGTACTAAATTTTTGTCAAAATGTCGATATTTTCACAGTTTCTAGATTCGATATCGACGTGAGGGATGAATCGATATTTCCATTATATTGTAAAAAATCTGCAAAACTAATAATTAAGCAATAAAATATCACTAATGCAAATATAATATAAATGATAGATATGTTAACTTGCTTAAAAATCACAAAATATTTATTTACTAATTTTAATTTATTTTTTGATTTTTTTTTCACAATTTTTCCAAAATATCAATCGAAATTGAAATTTTATTGATATGTCCATCAAAATTTCCATGAAATTAAGACTTCAATATTTTAGTTATCTATTTTACACATTTAACTAATTTCAAGTTTTTTTTCCAGTTTTATGATCTTGATTATATGCTGTTCACACGAGATTTCATGAAAAATTTAATTCGTGGAATTTGAACTTTGTATTTGTATTCATTTCTTTAATGTAATGAGTGCAATCTCTAATACATAATCATTTGATGTTTTCTCTAAAAAAAAACTAATCTTTGGGTTTGTTAGTCTTCGTGGATGATAGGCGTTTGGGCTTGTTGATATGACCTTTGGACTTATTGAGTATAATACAATTCGTATATGTCATGTCAAATAGCACATATATATACATTCATGAACTTAGGTCCAATATTGCATATGTTTCAATTACTCGTATATGAGTATGATACAATTTAGAAAATAAAGCATGCAACTTTTCTAATATACGTTTTTCATTCGAATCAAAAGAAATAATATATAGATCCTTCACATTATTCTTACTATCAGTTTCAATATGATAAACCATTGTAATGTATATCTTTAAAACTTAGAAAATTTCTCTTTGATTGACCAGAGAACAATGCATTATTAATTGTGAATTTTGTCCCTAGGTAAAATAATATTTGATTTTCCCAAACCTTCAATCAAGTTTGCAGAATTTGATATTGTATTTACTTATGCTTTCAACATTGTCAATTTGAAAAAATATCTTTTTTACTTGTAAGTATTGTGTGTAGTTATACTGTTTCTAGATATAGATCTTCTTTGCTAATTTTTTAATCACCCAACATATAAAAATGATCAATATTTCTTCAGCGAGGGAAACTATATGAGCTCGTGTTGATAATATGTTGTGAAATTCAGGAGTACATCGGAACATAATGGGAACACGAATATGAAGAAAATATAATATAATGATATATAGATATAATAATAAACTAAAACTATAAAAATCGGATAAAATGAAAATTTGATGGAACTTTGAAGTGGATTAACTCACTAATGTATGTTCTTTCAAGATGCATCAAATATCACTATTTATAGAATCTGATACACTTGGGTACTATGCATAGTTGAATAACATAAAAATGACATTTATAATAATACGATCATTTTCCTTTATGTAATCTCAATTCTTCAACAATGGCGTCCTTCGTTAAATCTAACTTCTTCTGGCCGTAAGTTGATGGGAGGGAAGAAACTCCTAAATTGATTTTGATTTGAAATGTTAAACCGTAATTTAGGGGAAGAACGTGAGAGACAGAAGAAGTATTAGATTGAGCATTCTGCAGATTTGACTATCGAGTCGATGATGATCGATTCGGATTCTCATCAACTTCACTCGAAAGAAACGGCCGAAGTAACTCACTCACTCTCTATCTTCCAAATTTCGACTACAGTGAAATTTCGAATTCAAAATCCCATTCTGATTTCTGCAGGTGACTTCGCTGCTTCCGCCGTACGAGGGGAAGACGGTGGCATTGAAGATGCGATTAGGAAGCTAGTTTCCGAATGCAACCAAGCTCAGTGGTATTTCTCCTTCATTTTTCTTAGTTGTTTTAGTTTTGAGAATGAAAGCATCATTAGAATGTGAAGTTTCTATTTGCTGATGTGACCTCCCCAGAATTTAATATTCCTGAAGGCTCTGTGGATTTCATCTTCTCAAATTGGCTGCTCATGTATTTGTCTGATGAAGAGGTAAGAACAGTCATCCTTCTTTGTCATCCTCTCCTCTTAATTTAGTATTGATGGAGCCATGGACAAACCTAGTGATAGTATGGATAGAAGTGAGAGAGATTTTTGTATATAATTGAGAACATCTTAATTGATACTAGAAATTCTAGGTAGGATTCGATAGATTTTATGATACGAACTAAATCATTGATTCATTACAAATTGTAAAGTACAATGTCTAATTTATTACTTATTAAAGTTCACGGACTAGATTGTTACAATTTTGAAATACATGACTAAATCATTACAAATGAAACTACATTGTTACTTTCAAAAAAATCAACGACCATAAGTGTTTTTCAACTTTATTTATTTATTTTTTATCAATTCAAAGATATAAAATGGATGGATGAACGACTATTCGATGAGAGGATTGGCTTGGTAGTCCTTTGTTTGAAGAGAAAATTGTTGGCACGAGAACATTATTGAATTCACTTGGGTTATTGAGGTATTTGCAGATTGTAAAATTTATTGGGTGTTCGTTTTGAATTACCCCCACCAATGTGGAAAGATTCGATGCTTTTTCATATGATAATTTAAAAGTAGATGCACGAGCCAAAAGAAAACAGCAGATGAGATTCCTCAAATTCTCTTCTTGCTTTCTCCTAATATTCACATTCATTTTTCGACACGTTTAAAGGTGAAGAGATTCAAGCTTGTGATCTCTCTGCAGTTGGATAAATTTTTAGCTGATACAAAGCTCGTGTTATCATTTTGTCTTATTTGCTCTGATCAATGTTCAGTTTGGTCAATATGCATCTATCTCTTGGATCTACATCATATCTGACATACCAATTTGATGGTAATCGTTTCTAATGAAGTACACTGTCATTTAATTCCTTGGCTACAAACTGGAGTATTATCTGTTGATTTCAAGGTTGCTTCTTTGTAATTTCATCTTCTCAATGGAATTTCATTTTTTGAAGAAAAAAAATTGGCATTGTTCCATATTTCATGCTATAGATTTGCTGGATATGCCAAAAAAGTTTGTTCAGACAATGATAGCGGATTCCAACTATTCTTAGACACAGTTCAATACAAGAGTAGCGGCATACCGCAATACGAGCGTGTTTTTGGACACGGATTTGTCAGCCCTGGAGGTTTAGTTATGAGTACACAATGAGATTTTAAAAAATTCAAAAGATTTTACTGCTTGAACTCTGTTTAGCTATTTGATTTCAAGAGATCAGAAGCAGTTGATTTGCTTGAGTACATGCAAACCTCTACAATCCTTATTTGTTCAAGTGATTATTTGTATTTGATCAGATACAACAAAAGAATTTGTGGCCAAGTTGGACCTCAAGCCTGGCCAGAAGGTTCTTGATGTTGGTTGTTGCATTGGGGGAGCAGGCTTTTATATGGCGGAAAATTTCAACGTTGAGGTTGTCAGCATCGATATCTCCGTCAATTTGATCTCTCGAGCATTCCATTGGACTCGAATGTTCCGTCAAATTTGAAGTTGCCGATTTTAATAAGAAAACATATCCGGACCATAATTTTGATGTCATATACAACCGTGACACCATTTTACACTTCAAGTAAGCCATCTAAAATTTAAGAAGACAATGTCTTGGCATTGCAAACAAAGTATACTTCAACATCATGTTTGAATTGTTTCAGGACAAACCTTCTCTGTTCAGATCATTCCACAAGTGGCTGAAGCCAGGAGGAAAACTTTTTATAACTGATTATTGCAGAAATGCTGGAACTTCGTCATCCAAATTTGCCGAGTACATCGTGCAAAGAGTGTATGATCTGCATGATGTAAAAACCTATGGTCAGGTACTTCAGTGAACAATTTTCCAGGGTGTTTTCATTGGATCTTTTTCAACATATTAACTTGTTACTTTATTTATTTTCATTTGATGATTGAGGATGCTGGTTTCAGTGAAGTCGTTTCGGAGGACCGCATGTACCAGGTCTGAATTCTGCATCTCTTGCTGATATTATGAGCAAATGACATGAAAAGAAACTGTAAATTGTCTTCATGTTCTAAATTCTAACTCATAACCTTTCATTCTCCATTCAGTTTATACAAGTTCTGCCGCGGGAACTCGAAGCCGTTGAAGAGCAAAAGGACAGATTTATCCATGATTTTTCTGAAGTTGGTTCTTTCTCAGTTCTACCTTCATGTAGCTTATTGTCTATTCTGTCTACCAGATCTCTCACTTTCTATATGAACCACAGGAAGGTTACAACAACATCGTTTGTGGATGGAAGGCGAAGCTGAACCGAAGTTTATCCGGTGAGCAGGGATGGGGTCTGTTCTTTGCCAAGAAAATAAACTGAATTCTGATTGCTAATATAGAATTTCCTCCTCTTGCCAAATCAAGCTTAGCAGTAATTGGCTAAAGTGAACCTAGTTCAACGATCATTGGCATGACCTTCTTTTTTAGAGATTGGAAGTTCGATTCCCTATCTCTGTAGTTATGGTACTTAACAATAATATATTGACATGTACTCGTTCTATTGAGGTTAAAAGTTTATATCATAGAATACATATAGTTTATATTGTAGATATATTGGACAAATTATAAAACTATTTTGGTCTATATACTTTTGGTTATGGTTCTTTTTGGTCTCTACACTTTCAATATATTCATTTTGGTATTTTGGTCCCCGTACTTCCAAAGTCACTTTCTTGGTTCTTTCATTTTCATTTTTAAAATCCAAAATGGTTACTTTTTTAAAATTCAAGTATTAAAATAAACCAAAATTGAAAGTACAATGACCAAAATGAATATTTTGAAAGGATAAAGACCAAAATGAACTAAATTCAAAAGTATAAATATCAAAGTAGTGTTTAAACCTAAAATAAATTGAGGATTTGTAAGGAAGTGTGAGAATTCCAATCTAAATGTAATAATGATTAAACAAAACTTTTAACTTTAGGGAGAGAAACTTCTATGTCTGTGTCACAAAGATATAGTATAATATAATATCCTTATAATATACTAAAAATGGTAAATTAAAGAGAACAAAAAGAAAATAGTTGAAGTCAATATTTTAAGAGTTGATTTCAGAATAGAATTCTTTCAAGTTTAGAGCTGAGCTTACATATCAACATCAAAATTCTGACGTCATCCTTTTTCATCTTTTTCCCTTCTTCGCCGTTGCAGACATCTCGAAGGTCGATTCACATGGCAGAACCCATTTTTTGCCATATCACAGATAAAAGCTTTCTTCCTTATCTCTCTGTCACCTTTCACATGTCTCTCTATCTCTCTCTCTCTCTCTGCTATATTCTATTCATTCTTCACCATTTTATTTCATACCAAAACCATTCTCATCTCAAAAATAAAAATCAATTTATACTTCAAAACAAAACGCTAAATAATAATTACATCAATTTAATTCAATTTTAAAATTTTATATTTGAGTTGATTTTTTTTTAATTATTATTTTTAGGATAACCATTTCTCAGCCTCCTAAATAATTAATGTAAAAAAAAAAAAAAAAAAAAACACCATCATTTCAAACAGTATTGTATTAGACATGGTCATATCTATCATAGCCCCCAACACGATGGTTATGTCTATCGCGATATTCATTTTTGTCCACTTGATATAGTATGTGTTATGGATGGACATGTCTATCGTAGCTCTAATGCGATGACCATGTTTATCGCAAACTTCATTTTCCCCACAAATATTGTGATGGAGTGGAGAAAAATAAAGATCGCGATATACATGACCATTGTGTTGGGGCTATGATAGATATGATCATCCCTAGCACGATACTATATAAATGTAGTAGTGCACAAACGAAACAAGATGTTGGATTTCATATGTTTGTGGAGGTGGGTCATTAATCATTTTGTATATGTGAAAGGATCATCCGTACAAAAATCTTTTGATTTAGATTTTTTTTATTTGATTTTTTAGCTATTTTCACTAATCTCACTCAAATCAGCTCTATTTCACTTAAATAACATTATCTTAGAGAAATGTTATTAAGTAATTGTTTTTCTGTAAGCCGAAAAAAATAAAGGAAGAAGAGTATGAAAAATCTTTCAAAATTTAATGAAAAAAAATTTACTATCTATTGATTAATGCATTTCTCTTTAATTTACATTAATTACTTGTATTAAAAGTAATTTTATACAAGCATAGAAATTATCTATTAATAATTTTGAAATGAAAGTCTAGGTCTAAATTGATTCACTTGTAAACGTTTAGATTTTTTTTTTAATTCAACAGATTGGGACACAAAAACCAACAAAAACAAATGATTAAAAAGAGTCAAAATGAGAAGCAGAATCCACCCATGGAGGGTCGAATAATGAAATCTACAAGCATGGGTAGCTAACTTGTGTGCAACAGAGTTACACCTACAGTTGGCCCAAAAAAAGCCAAGAATAGAACTACGGGAGTAGAAGTCATGAATGTCATCAACAGAAACTTGAATCTCATTTGCATAAGATATTTTTCAATCAAGAGATTCCAAAGAATTTTGGAGTAAGTTTCAACCAAATTTAGAGTTTAATTTGATATAATCATTAGTTTAAAGTTTCACTTATATATCTTATCAAATCTTGGAGATGTAAATGAATTTTTTTCCAAACAACTTTTTCCTCAAAAATTTTCTTTGATTATATCTCTAAAATTTCGATTTGTGTCAAATAGAATAATGTATTTCTAAGACAATGTTTGTAAAAACTTCGAAGATTTATTAAAAAAAAAAAAAGGTAGAATTTTTTAACAGCACCGGTTAAGATTTAGGATTTAACATTTTTTAAAATTCAAATACTTATTATTAGGTATAACTCATTCTTGATATCTATGATGATTCTTCTTTAACATCGACATTTTATCTTAGTTTTCACATTTTTATCGGAATTATATTTAAAACCTTTTGTGGAAAAAAAACACACACACATTAGAACACTCTCTGATCTCTTCTATTCCTATATGGTAACAAAAATAAGTCTTAACATTGACATAACATGGTGAAAATGAAATCAGTTTTTGAGTGGAAGAAACTCAAAAAACTGGAAACTACAACTTGGAGATAAGGTGGTGCTTTTGATCACATTGTCTGAATCCGACATGATCGCTGGCCAATCATCCCGTCGTCCTTCTCTCTCGCCGTCGTATTTGTAAAACTTGGTGCTGCATAGAGGAAACAACTGAAGTGTCATCGTTTTAGATTCTTCTTCGCCATCGTTATCAACGACATTGTGTCGTTGGTCTCCGGTGCGGGATTCGTCGACACTGTTTAGATGTTGGGTCTTCCTTGTAGGGTTTATGAGTTGACAATTCAATATATTATTGTATTTCCATGTTCCATCTCTTTCCACTGACTCTCTTCTTGTTTCCTGTTCTTCTTCTTCTTCTTGTTGTTCCAATTCAACAACTTTTGTTTTTCTCTGTGTTTCTGCACATTCCTGCATGGGGAAGATTCTCCTTTCATTTGTCTATCAATCAATTAATATAAATGTTTTGATATCGTTCTTTAATATATTATATGTTGTACTTTTTAAAATTAAAATACTTTATATGATCTTCAAACTAGATTTGAAGACATTTCAAAACCCATAATCCCTAAACTTGAACTTAAACGGATGTGTTATAGTAAATTTAATCAATACTGTTAACACTTTTCCTCTGTTGTAAGCTTCAAATGAAAATCAATATTAATTAGAGAAGAAATAACATTTCTTGAGGGCTATCCCAAGCTACTCTTATACCATATATTAATTAATAATCAACTCAAAAATTTAAGCCGGTGGGTTAATATCCATGTAAAGAGGAAAAAAAGTTGCCTACATTTTTGTTAGCTAGTAGAATATCCACATAACTTTCTAAACGATACATTTGTAATGACTAAAAAGATATGATAAGTTAAATCCACTGAAATGAAGAATACACCATATAAGAAAGTTAGACATCTACTAATCAAGTCAAGGAAAACACATATAGTAAAAACGTTTATGTGAGATTTAAAGCATATTTGAAATTGACTTTGAATGATTAAAATCATCCAAAAACGTGCAGTTAACGATTCAAAATCATTTGAAATGTTTGATTTTAAACTTTTGAAAATAATGATCGATCTAATGTACGTTTAATAGTAATTCTAGATACGAAAAAAATGATTTTAACAGCATAGAACACACTTCTGAACAAAGGGACACACCAATGATGAAAGTACTAGACAATAGAAAGAAGCAAAGAGAAGTATAGGGAACAAAAGGGAAATGTGAGATTGAAAAAGGAGGGAAGAAAGAAAAAGAATTGGGGATGTCAATGTCAGGAAAGTTTTGTACAAATTTCTTTTTTGAATAGAACATAAAAAAAAAGAGTTGAGGATATATTGTCATTTGTGAGCAAAATAGGGGTAAAGTGAAGGACAGCACAAAACCCCAAACGTTTCTCATCTCCTACACTATGCCAACAAATGCACCAGCTTTTGGGCCCCCCTTTTTCATTTCCCAACAAATCCATTTTCCATTCTCCCACACTTCAAAAATTAAACTCACTTTTTGTAACTCAAACCTCCACACATTTTAATCTAATTTCTATTTCCCCTTTCAATTTTAAGATATTATAGTTTCCAATTTAGTTTCATTTTAATTACTCGATTTCATAATAGTTTTAGTACGTATATTTTGAAGTAGTAACCCTTGATCGTGGATTGGATTGGGTTGAAGTACTTTTTAAACCCAACTTAAACGTTTGAGTCGTAGATTTCTTCAACTTAAATAATCTTTATTAAAAAAATGAATCTAACTCAACTCGACTGTGAAATATTTGGATTAGATTAGTTGGGTTACTCAGATCATTGATTTAAATTTTTGTTCTAAAAATAAGTAAAATGTTATTACTTACAAATTTGATTTAATTTTTTTTATATATTAAATTAAGATTAACAACTCAATTTCAATTTATATAATGCAAATTTTCTTTCTAAAGTACTAAAAAAACTATTTTTATGAGTTGCTAGAAATAAATTATCTAAAAAATAATGAAATTAAATAAGAAAAATAAATATATGTATATATAATTGTATCATAGATTAAAAAAAAAAAAAAAAAAAAAAAAAAAAAATTTAAAGTAAATAATAAGTTTGAATTGGTTCGAGTTGGTTTGTGGTCATTTTAGGTAAACTCTTGAACTAATCCAACTAAAAAAATTTAATTTATTTGAACCCAAACCCAATCTAAATAAGTTGATAATCCAATCTAAACCACACAGGTTGGGTTGGGTTGACCCTACTAACTACGATAGTATAGGTTAATTTGTGAATGATAACAACAATATCAATTAACCACGAAAATAAATAGTAACTATAATCTTAATTATCTTTCCCATTTGTATGCATTAGCCCGTAGCCTTCAATTTTTTCTCTAACAATTTCAAAATGTAAGCTCTAAAATGAAACTTTTTAGGAGCTGTATGAGGTCCAAGTTCAATTGGATGGAATGAGCTATTATAATCCACCCAGTGTTTAGACCTCCAATTATAATAATTGATATTTCTAACTATTATAACTTAAAACTAACTACGGTGCTACTATTTCATACTCATTTGTTCTTTCTCTTGATTACAGTGTGTACTAGTTTCTACTGAAACTAAAATAATTTGCACTCTAAATAATATAATAACTAACTTAACGTCCTAAATGTCTTCTTAGAGTTTAAAAGTTCCATCTAGACATTCAACCGTACCTTAAAATTGGGTATTTTATATAATTTAACCTCTTTAAAAGTTGAAAACTTTGATATGGGTTTTGAAAAATAGGAAATGGGTTTTGTTCATTTATTTATTTTTTTTAAAAAAAAATGGGCTTTGAAGAGAGAGAGAGAGTAGAGAGAGAAAGAAAGAGACCTGTGAAAATAGAGTAGAGGAGATTATAGAGGGTGGTGGTGGTGGTGGCCTTCCCCACCTACACTTCGTCTTTGTCTCTTCAATTTCGTACCCTTTTTCTGCCTCTGTGTTGTTGACATTATCCAAGACAAGAAGAATTCAACCTTTTTTTTCTTTTTCTTTTTCAAACGACAATTACAATAAAAAGAAATAAAAGTTAAATTATCATTTTAATTTTTATATCTCGAAGTTCTATTCAATTTTAGTCATATACTTTTCATAAATTTTAAATTTAGTCATGAAAGTTAAGTTTTGCCAAAATTAGTTAAATAATAAAAGCTTTATAGTAAAAATATTGGTGAATAACGAAGAAAATGAAATTAACATTAAATAAATGATATGGATTAAATTTAAGATTTTTGGAAACTATGGACTAGTATTCAACAAATTTCAAGGTATAAGCATGAAAATGGTATTTTAGACTAGAAAGGAATTCTAACATTTATTTTTCTTCATTTCGGGTGATAATTTGATTCCATAAATTTTAAAGGTAATCTTTGAAAGAAATTGATTTTACATAAAATAACAAAATTTAATTTTATTTAATTGAGCCTGATAGGAATCTATCGATGATAGAAACTAATAGAAGTCTATTATCGATATTATGTGATAGATAATGATAGAAGTCCATCAGTGTCCATTAACATTTTTTTTCTATTTCTATAAATAATTTGACACTAAAAATTTTTCTAAATATTATAATAATTTTATAGTAAATATGGTAATAAATAACAAAAGAAAAAAACAATTTGTGGAATAGAAATAATATTTATTTATTTGTTTATTATTATTATTATTTTATTTTTTGGGTGTGTGGTGTTAATTTGTTTACCAGAATATTTGGTTTGTTCAGCGGCAGTTTGACGGCGTCGTTTTTGGCGCTCTCTAGCCTTGTGATTTTGAAACCAATAGAAAACGTTTTTGCCTTCTATTTTGCCGTAGCGGCGGAGCTGGGCGGTGATGTGTTGGATTTGGTCGGCGGACGGCGTTCTTGTCCCTCGCCGGTAAAGCTCCTCCAGAATTCTCAACTGCTCCGCCGTCGGATTCCATCTTGATGAACTCACTGTTACTGGTGTTGGACTTGATGAACTCTTTTCATTATTCAACAACTCTCTCTGGCTTTCCTCATTCAAAAGATTTGCTACAAATTAAAAAAAAAAATCAAACTAAAATTATTCCCAAACACAAAAGCTTAAGTTGATAGATTATAATAGAATGTTCAAAATTCCAACGATTGGTTCAAACCCTAATAACATTCTGTCAAAATCTATTTGCACTAATAATAATGATCGATACACTCGTTTTGACAAATGGTTGCAGTTTAAACCTATTATCCTAATAAATATTCGAAATAGTATCATATGCTACGGATCATCAATGTGAGCATAGTTGAACAGATTAAGATATTATATTCTCAACGATTGAACAAATATATATATATATATAGTTGAAAGGGATAATGCATACCGAGATGGTAATATTGGGAAGACAAGTTAGCGCCATTGACACGAAGGGAAGGCAAAGGGCGAGGGACAAGAGGCCGGAGCTTGCGACCGCCATGAAAGGCCTCAGAGAAGCAAAATTCTCCGCCATTGTCATCATAACCCAAAGTCCACATTCTCAAAGAGGAAGAAAGTTGGAAACTTTTTTAGCCTTTGGTTCAATAATAGTAATAATAATAATAAAAAAAAAAAAAGACAATATTTATAATGTTTTTGTTGGGAGTTTATTAGAAAGAATGGAATGGTTTTGGGAATTGAAAAACAGCTGAGAGGGAAAGTAGAATGAAATGGGAAGGGAACAAAAAGGAAAGAGAAAAATTTAAAAGTTAGAAAAATGGGTTTTGTATAATAATAATAATAAGTAAATAAATAAATAAATGGGGTATTGGAAAAGTATTTCAAGTGTGTGTGTTTGAAGTTGCAGACATTAAGAGATGGTGATTGATCAATATAACATTACAGAGGAGAGAGAAAAAAATATTGGTTTATTTGTTGTTTGTAATGTTTTGTTTTTATTTTTGTTTTTGTTTTTTTTTATCAATACAAGTATAGGTCAGTAGATAGATATATAAACGATCATTTTAAAGGTTGATGATTCGATCTTACTCCTATATTATCGTTGAACTAAAAAAGTTAGTTTTAAATTTCTTATGTCGACAAAGTGATTAACATTGACACGAATGAGTGAATCGATAAAAAAATATTGATGAATTATAATTGGAATAACAACTTAACCATCATAATTTGGCTTACTACTCAATAAAAACCATGACTAAAAAACTTAGAGAGAATTAATGAGTTCAATTCATAAATTAATGAGTGGATCGATAAAGAAACAATGATGAAGTATATAACTAAAATAACAATTTAATCATCCTTTGAAAAAAAAAAAAAAAAAAAAAAAAAAAAAAAAACTCTCTTCACTCTCCTACGAGAGAAGGAACAGCCAGTTTGACTTTCTTTGTGGTAGCTAGGCTTGGTATTTGGTAGCATGTTTGCTAGTCTTTTCGAATTGAAAATTTAACCATACTCGGTGAACGTTGTTCTTTTTAAAAACTTGCTACTAGTTAGTTGCTTGCAACTCATAAGGTGCAGTCTTTCGTCCATTCATCCTCCACAACCAAATTCGGTTGAAACTAATAGGTCGAAGCAAAGGACGGTTGATTCAATTTATAATGGTTCATATATCTTAGAATTTAATATATCCTACGAGTTTCCTTGACACTTAAATATTGTTAGATAATGTATATTTTCTCGTAATATTAGTCTATGTGTGCATATACTAATCGAATACTCATATATAAAGCAAATTGTTTGTAATTTAGACTGACAAAATATCGATCCGTTAA
Source organism: Benincasa hispida (assembly GCF_009727055.1). NCBI lineage: Eukaryota > Viridiplantae > Streptophyta > Magnoliopsida > Cucurbitales > Cucurbitaceae > Benincasa > Benincasa hispida. The sequence continues at coordinate 2,559,266 of NC_052350.1, read as the reverse complement.
CTTAAATATTATTTCTTTTAAAACATCCTTCAACATTTCAATTAAACGAGTGTATTACCATTAATATTTTTATCGACATCAATATTTAAAATTTTAAATATGGAGGTTTAATATAGGTGAAATTGACTAGGTAGAGTGGAGAGAGACAAAAAAGGAGAGAGAAAGAGGTGAAAAATTTGTAATAAAGGAGAGGAGAGAAGAAAAGGAAGCGTGGAATTCTGGAAGAAGGGGGTTTTTTTGGGGATAAGAGAATGGAAAATGACATGACGAGATGATGAGCATTATCATAAGCTTCATCATACTCTCTCTTTCTTTTTTTTTTTTTTTTTTACTACTCTCTTCCTTAAAAAAATTCCCAAAAATTGTTTGTGGGCCCAAAATAATCGTCTTATTTTTCGAGAGAATTTAAATTTTTTATTTTAAATCAAGTAGACTCTCGTTTTGAACTATTTGTTTTAAATAATCGATTTACCTAAAAGTAGAGGTTTGAATTAGAGAGTTTTTGCTTTGATATTATTTTAAATCACTAATTGATCTAAAAGTGTAAGTTCGTGAGTTATGGTAAAATTACTATTATATCAATATTCCAACGATCTGCATTGAAATTGTTATATTCTAAGGAATAGTTATGTGTTGAAAATTTTTTCGTTTAGTCACATTTTGTTTTTGAAGTCCCATGAATTGTGCATTTATATGTACCTACATGAATAACCATGTAAAATATTGCCGAAAAAAACCTCTCAATATAATAAGCAGATCAATAAATAATTGAGAAATTAAAATAAAATAATAAAAATTAAGAAACGCGAGAATTTAAGTGGAGAACTCCAAACCTGGAGAAAAACTACAACCCACCCGAAAGAATTCTATTATGTGAAAAAATTATTACAATCATACATAATAATTCTCTCTCTAATCCCAAGTACAAAAGTACTCTTAAATCTTTTATATCACTCACACCATTTTTCCATTTTGAAACTAAAGAATACATAAAAAGAATTTAGCTAGAGTTAGTATACCCAAGCTTAAAAGTGTTTCAAATTAGGACATTTTGAAATCAAAGTTATAGGTCTCTTTTATAGTGGTTGGAGCTCATCACTTCAACTAAATTTTTCGATGTGAAACAACAACTCTTCTAATTAATATTTAGCCAAAATTCAAGAAATACATAATAACTTATAATCACTAAAAAAAAGGTACACGAACATGGATAACAATGGTAACTAGATTTGTGAAGTTTGACCTAATTCATGAGGATCTATTTCTAAAACCACGTTTTTCTTTTTTGAGTGAGAGATTGAATCATCAATTTTTTTTTTTTGTCTTGTCTACTGAGTTAACATCATTAACAACCGATTTTTAACCATAATTATTTTTTCTCTTTCTTAGTAATAGTAGTAGTAGTGTATATATATTTGTAATTTTGTGTGTCTGTTGTGTGTCATAAAAAATTTCTATCCTTTGTCCAGTGGCTTTCACACTTAATTCTCCATTCCAACTGCCTCTATGAGCTTTCCCTATCTATCTGGTCTTTCTTTTGTCTTTCTTTACACAGGTAGGTGGCTCCATATGATATCTCACATACCATTATTCTACCAATATTAATTTCTATGGACCTCTTTCCAACATTATTCTGCAAAAAACAGTCCTTCCCCACACTTTATATATATTTATAAATGCCCCCCTTTCCCTTTCAAATATACCCCTTCCAATCATCAACTAATCTTCTCCTAATCACACCTTTTCTTCTTACACAAACTATTTGTTTCCATTCCCCATTATAATTGGGTTTTAACTTATTACTAACACAAAAACCTTCGATTTTCTTCTATCATGAGTCTTTTCGGTTAAATATACACATCGATCTATAGGATCGGCCATCAAATCATACGTTTATTTGGCTAAGTATAAAGACTAACCCATAGGGTCGACCATAGAGCTAGAAGAGACCGACCTTATGAAAGTAAACACTATGCTTACGTGTCATACTTTTGTACATGTTTGGGCCTCGATTCACAATGGTTAGTAACATCTTTATTAATGACCCCAAAAGTTAATTAGCCAAATAACACATTATAAAACTCATTTCTATATAATCAAGAAGGTTTGTGATATTTGACGTATGCCAAAATACACCCTGAAACTCCCTATACAATTATTGGCTTTATCGTTGGAGTGTCGGTGGCCAAGCACCACGTCGGTGCGAGTTTTTCCTCTATTATATAAGACGTTTGTTCAATTCCTCCCAAAATTACAAATTCACAGTTGGTATCAATTTTCGATATCAACACAAAGGAATGAATACATTTCAAAATCCAAAACTTGTCCTATTACCCAATCACTAGGCTTTAGTTTAGCCTCCCAAAATCGAATGTGTCATATCATAAGTCATAAAAAATATCATTCTTTAACATGTTTTAGAAAGGATAAAATTCAAAACAATAATACTATGTCTAAATTATTAAATAAAATATAAATATTAATTTTGAACCCTTGGTGGTTCCTACCGCATTCCCTTTACAAATAATTGTGAAAATATATCCACATGAAAATTATATTATTATCCAATCCATTTCAACAAAAAATAACTTCGAAAAACTATAATGATGATTTATTAAAAATATCATGACTAAAATTAGAAAATTGAAAATATATGAATTAAAATAGAATGAAATTCACATTACATACTCCAAAATGCTATTTTGACAATATAATTTACCCCTTTAATTTATTCTTAACACTATTTGTTAGGGAGTTATTAATGAACGACTCCCGGTATCTATATAACATATTGATTGATAATAGATTGATCTTTACACTTTGGGTTTTGTTATATTGTGGTCCTTGTATTTTTAAATGTTCAATTTTAGTCTATGTACTTTTAATAAATAATCTTAATTTTAGTTCTTTGCAATTAATTTTTATCTAAATTTGTTGAATAATAATAATAAATTTTATGTTAAAAAAAAAATCCTATGTAAATATATATATTTAAAAATTTGTGAAGTGACACTCATAGAGTTTTCTTTTCTTTTTTCATTTTTCTTTTTTTTTTGGGAAAAAAGCAATAAAGAAAACCAACTACATAGACTAATTTTAAGATCCATTAAAAGTAAAAAAGGCAATTAAAATTACAAAGAATAAAATAAATGTAATATTACACTTTGGATTTGGGTATGCATCAAATAGGCGTTGGGATTGCTTTTGGGAGAAGAATAAGTGACTATTAAAAAATCTTTAATTGTATTATTTATTTATTATTTTTTATGTGTTTGGTAGAACAAATTTGGATTAAATCTGTCAAAAATTCATTTCACACTTATTCTAAAAGCAATGTCCTAGCTTTTAGATTCTTCTAAAATAAGTTTTTAATTAATTTTTAATTTTTAATTTTCTTTCCTAAAAATAAGATTTATTTTAAATATCTAATTCTCATCTAATCAAATCTATCTTCTAATTTTCATGAGATGAATGCAACCACTTTTAAAAAACTATACTATATTGATTTTTTTTAAATAAAACTATTTTCTTTAATATTTAAAAAATAATCTAGAATAAACAAAATATATCATTCTAAATAATTATTTAAAATTATAAATTAAATAAAAAAAGTTAATATTAGGTCTGTTTTAGTTAATATATCTAAAACAATATATTTTGTATTGAATTTACAAACACTAAAACTTACTTGTGTAGGTTTAAATCGAATTTACCAAACACTTTTATGGTAATAGATAAATTCAATGGAAATATAAGTATTTATTAATTTTTTTTATAAAATTGTTCGAATAGATATAATAAAAAAAATATATATTCATATTACTCATATAACTTGAGTGGATATCACACTAATTATCTTTTGTAAAGTCAAAATTTCGATTTTTCGCTCTATATTTTTTAAATTAAAAAAAATCTTATTAAACTTCAGATTAGAATTTCTTTACATTAAAATGGCATTTCTGTTACACAATTATTTTTCATAATTTTGGTTTTGACAATTCTTACATTAACACATGACATAACACAAACTTTAGAGACAAAAAATATATATCTTATATAAAAAAAATTAAAAAATACTTCTGATTCCTAAATTTTTAGTTCATAAACTTTAATTTGTAATGATTTAGTCTCTAAATTTTTCATTTTGTAACAACTTAGTCTCTGAATTTTAGTATGTAACAATTTAGTTCTTATATTTTTAAATTCACAATAATTTAGTTCCTAACATAAACAAATTTATTAGAATTATATGTCAATTTTTATTATTTTATGATGTAGATTTTGTATTTTATAAAAACATTAAGTCTCTAATTAGCTTATCGGTTTATTTAGATAAGAAATCTCATTAAATCTTAACACTAATTCTACAATATGAAAATTTAAAGTATAAGGAGTAAATTGTTATATAGTAAAATTTAGAGACTAAATCGTTACTAAAGTGAAATTTTAAAGACTAAATCGTTACAAACCAAAATTTAGAAACAATTTTGTTATATAAATGAAAGTTTAGGGAATTCGTGGAGTGAGAAATAATTAAAAGAAAAAAAAAAGAAACATATAGGAACTGGATATGTCGTTTCAGAATCTTTGTTCTGTTGATGTGGTACGACCTTGGAGTTACTAGTCAAATACCATATAATATAATATACAAAATAATTGATATTTAGTATGACTCAGTTTTCGAGTCACTGAGTCGTCTTTCAACTCAAACTCTGACTCGTCCTTTTTGTTATCATCTTTGATTTTTCTTCTGCAAATTTTTGGTTAGAGAGCCCAATGCCTAATCCCTACTCTTTCAATCCGCTCTTATCCCTATTTTTTTTCTTTAACTCATCGGGTTCTGCCACTAAATTATCTACTTTTTAACAATTTACCCTTATTTATAATTTACTTAAATTCCTTTTACTAACTTCTAAAGGGTGTAAACATGTCACATTTTCATTCATACTTATATATATTAAAGAGAGTCTATATTTTCTTCGCATCATAAAAAAAGTTAAAACATAAAAAATAAACAAAATGTCATTAATATATATATTATATAAATTAGAAGTATAACAAAAAATCGAAAAACTGGAAAACCAAACTAATCCAAACCGATCCACTGGTTTGATTTGGTTTTTAGTATAAATTTGGACATATTGGTTTGTATTTAGAGAAAACCAAAAAGTATTAGCTTAGATCGGATTTTGATTGAAAAACCAATCAAAATTGAACCAAATTGATGGTATATATACTCTTAAAAATAAATTTTATTGTTAGTGAAAATAAGAAAGGAGTTGTCTATTATGTGATAACTATGTTACCTACAATGTTACAATATTCCACACAACAGTTACTGAAAATTATAAAGCGATAAATTAACACAGAAGATTGATAACCTATTTCGGTCAAATCACCTACGTCTGAGGGCAGTGTGCCCATGAAAGATAACTTCATTAATATCAATAATAAGTAATTACAGCATAGTACTTATATGTAATGATAACACAATGACAGTGACTCCTGAACAATTTTGTCACTCAACCAATCACGTAGGTTCCCCCTAGGTGTGAGACTCTCTCTCACGATAACGTAGGCTCCCCATAAGTTGTAGTATCAGTGAAGAATGTCTTAGCCCCCTCCCCCCAAGACGGAGACTCCCTCTCTGCAAGACTCGAGCTCCCTTCAAGTCATGAGACTCCTTCTCACTTGAATCGTGTCTTTCCTTCTAAGAAAAAAAAATCCCATTTGCTCGATTAGCTTAAGCTCCCCCTAAGATAGAGAAATCCTTCTCGAGTAATGATGTCTTAGGTTCCCCGTAAGATAGAGAATCCTTTCTCAAGTAATGGTGTCTTAGGCTCGCTCTATGATCGAGATAACCTTCTTTTGAAGAAAGCATCAACGATGATTTAGAGAAATAACTTCAAGATCAATGATAATTCAGAATTGGAGTTTCAACATTCGGCCAACACAAAAAACAGAAGGTTTCAACAAAAACTATTCAAAAGCGGCCAACTCAAACGGGAGGACTAAATGTTCTTTAAAAATGCACAATGGAAACACAATGAACAACCCTAACTTCCATAGAATCGTACACTGAATAAAGAAAAGATATTGGTAAAATAAGACAAGAAAGGAAACCACCGATAAGGAAAATATTTTGCAGGATAACATTTTTGTACAACATTCCCTTTTCAGAAATTACTGAAGCAATGACATTTCTGGTAACATATGAAGACGAAAAAACAAATATTGCCAATCTCATAATTTGTAACAAACTCCCCCTTTGGCAATATGTTTTTTTAAGGAGAGACAACCCTAGAGATCATAAAGGAATGAAACACAATATCATTGAAGCAGAACATAACATAGTGAGAAACAATTTTAAAAAAATAGCACCACCAAGACCAAACTGAAAAAAATAAAAACAAACTTACACGGTCCAAAAGCATCAACAAAGCCAACCACTAACAAAACAATCACTTCCCCTCCTCTAGAAGTGCTTAAAAATGCAGAAAATAATAAAAAAACAAACAAATCATTCAACCACATCATCATCTTGTGCACCGGAGCTTCTAACTTGATCAGGGCCATCTAAAGAACTACAGAAAAAATTCAGCAAGTCATCCACCTCTGATTTGCGAGCAAGAAGATTCTGAATCACCACACCAAGATCCTTTGGCTCCTTAGCTCACTCATGAATGACTTTTTTCCCACAAGGAGATTGAAGAAACTCTCTAGTGGGACCATTCTCAAAAGAAGGTACAACAGTGTGGACCAAATAAGGGACATGTTTTCCTTAATATAAGTGATAGCTAAGAAACAAGGTAAGAGGAAGAGGACCAGGAACATCTGAGTCAAGCAAAAGATTAGATTTCTTAGCTAGGATAGTATTACAAATTAGCCTTGGAAATTATAAGGGAACTTGGGTGGCTGGAGAACTAATGTGTCCGCTTGATTTGGTTGAGAATAAAAGCCCCATAGTTGAACTGAGCCCCTGTGCCAATTTGAAACAAAAGGCTTGCTAAAGTGGTAGAGAGTTCAGATTTGTGGGAGGTATGGATACCAATTCTCAATTCCAATCTTGTAAACCAGAACTTATTTCACAGTGAGTTCAAAACAAGGAAGTTTCCTCTTCTTGGGTCAAGCTTTCTTGCCTCCTTCGGTGAGTTCAAAGATAAGATCTGACATGGAGGATCGTTGATCTGTGATATTTTTTGGAACTTGTCTATCAAGAAACTTGTTAATGAGAAAGGCTAAAAAGACAAAGTAATGTCATCTCACATGAACAAGTCTAAAACCAGGGTTGGCTTCAACATCAAACTGCCGAGAGAGATTCACATAGAATTCACAAACTAACTGAGGATAATATGGCCCCTGATTCAACACCGAATGCACAATGTCTACTTTCACAAGAAGTTCCATGATTTCAAGGCAGTCTTGAGCTTATTTAGATAGATCACGCTCAACTGTTATCCTTCTATTGACAATAAACTTTCACATTTTGGCAGTGTCCTCAGAGTGGAAAGAAATGCCATCTAAAGCACAACAACAACATCTTTCTTCTTTACTCATCTTTTAGCCTCAGTTTTTTTAACTTCTTCACTAGACACATTTTGAGAGACATCTTCATTTTTATCCAATTCTACCCATTCAAAATCAGGAACCCCAACATCTTGGGGGCTTGGATTTGAGGTACCAGCATCCTCACTCAAGCATTTTTGCTTATCCTTTTGTTTCAACATATTGATATGAATATCATCTTCGGATAAACCATCAAAAGAGCTTAAAACACTCTTGTTTGTTTCATTTATATTAAAAGAGCCATCATTCACTTCAGTTCTTTTGGACGTAATATCTTCAAATTCAGATTTAGCACTAGTTTTACTAGTATTACTTTTGTCACTAGGACTTCCTGAACTTCTATGATCATGACCTTTTGCAATATTATCAGCCTCATTTAACACCAAATGTAATAACATTCGAAAAAACATTCAGAGCATCTTCCTCAGTACCAACAACATATTGATTAGTTTTATCAATATTTGACTTAACATCAAACTCATTTGGACTAGATTCAGCAATCTTATCCTTGGAATAATCAGGCTTTAGCGGAATCCTAAACTCGTGTACTCTATTTTCGTCAATTAAGAGTTCATTTGCAATATCAGCATGTAATGAGTTGTTTCAACTTCAGTACCAAGCCGCACAAGGTTCTTCATAGTAAGTCTCAATGAGGTCTCCTTCTATTCTTCTTTCCTTTAGGATTGGCAGGATGAGTTGTTCTTTTCTGCTGGGTACCCAGAGAAGTTACACCATCATCTCTATTAATCGCCTCAGAATTAGGGTTCTCATTCACAATAGATTTTGCAACATTTGAAGGACAATCACCAAAAGCACACAACGACCACCGAGTAAGTTAAAAAGATCATGGAAATTTTCAAATTCAAAAACTTCTTTCCTACCAAAGTTCAACTGACAAAAGTTATAATGAAAAAACAAACTGCAATTAATTTTAGACTTACCTAAGCAAGCGCCATAACATGTAGAGAAATTTTGTCACGTGTATTGTCTCTTGAAATGGGGCCTAAAGTTTCCCAAAGCTCGCAAACAACATATAATTAATTACTACAAATCAATACAACAAAGGCCCAAGGCTGCTCGAAGTGTTTCAAATTGCTTTATATCTACAACCTTTGTAAAGATGTCAACTATCTGATTGTTAGTTCAAACATGTTTTAAAACAATTTGCTTGCTTTCTACAAGTTCTCGGATAAAATGGTGTATGATGCCAATGTGTTTTATTCTACTGGACTGAACTGGATTCTTCGTAATGTTTATGGCACTCAAGTTGTCACAATACAATGTCATAGCCTCTTTGTGACATCATACTCTTTGAGCATCTGCTTCATCCAGAGCAATTGAGTATAATTGCAATAGGCAGCAACATATTCAACTTTAGCTGTGGAGAGGGAGACACAATTTTGCTTTTTCCTGTACTAGGACACCAAATTGTTTCCTAAAAAAAACCATAAGAGGTGTTTTTTCGATCTTCTGAGCTTCTAGACCAATTTGCATCAAAATATCTACAAGAGAACTGTTAGTGTCAAAGGAATATAAAAGGCCATAATCACAGGTACCATTTATGTATTTGATTATTCGCTTAGCACCCAACAAGTGACTGGCTTTTGGATTTGCTTGATATCTAGTACACACTCACGCAAAAGATATATCAGGTCTACTTATTGTGAGATATAACAAACTTCTTATGATGCTTTGATATATACTTCCATCCATAGAAGTGCCATCAAAATCTTTGTTCAATTTAGCATGAGTGAGGGTAAGAGTACTCTTTACCTTGGAATTTTCAAGATTGAACTTCTTGACAAGAGACTTTGTGAAAAAAAAAATACCATTATTCAACTGTTAATCTAGAACCCCAAGAAATTAGTCAATTCACCAACCATACTTGTCTCAAATTTTGTCTGCATTTGTTTTATCAAGGGATTAACAAATTTCTGTGACATTTCTCTAAACACAATATAACTCACATAGACTTGCGCAATAATAAGGTTTCCTTCATCTTTCTTAACAAACAAGGTTTTGTCTACTCCACCTTGACAAGAGACTTTGCATATTTGCTTTCCGAAAAAAAGATACCATTATTCAGCTATTTCATATGGAACCCCAAGAAGTAAGTCAGTTCATCAACCATACTCGTCTCAAATTCTGTTTGTTGTTTTACCAAGAGATTAACCAATTTCTGTGACATTCCTCTAAACACAATATCATCCACATACACTTGAGCAATAATAAGGTTTCCTTCCTCTTTCTTGACAAACAAGGGTTTGTCTACTCCACCTCTCATATATCCATGCTTGAGAAGAAATTCAGTTAAGCGTTCATACCATATACGAGGAGTTTATTTCAACCCATACAAGGCCTTTTGAAGTTTATAAACATTGGCTGGACATATAGGGTCAACAAACCCCTTAGGTTGTTCAACATAAACCTCTTCATTTAAGTACACATTGAGAAAAGCACTTTTCACATTCATTTGGTAGAGTTTGAATTTCAAAAGACATGCAATACTTAGAAGGAGTCTTATAGCTTTTATGCAAGCAACTAGAGAAAACGTTTCATCAAAGTCTACACCTTCTATTTAGGAGTACCCTTGAGCAACCAATCTAGCTTCATTCCTTATAATAACACCAACTGCATCTGGTTTTCTCATAAAGATCCATTTGCTTCCAATAACATTTGCATATTCAGGCCGAGGAAGGAGAGCCCAAACCTTGTTTCAATTCTTCTTGCATTACATTCACCCAACATTCATCTTCCAAAGCTTTATTGACATCCTTTGGTTCTAATGGAGAGGTATAACAGATATTTACAATCATATAGAGATAGTCCACTTTGTTCTTCTTTCTAGTGGAAACACCTAGATCACCAATGATGTTACTGGACGGGTGATTCTTGAGGATTTTTCTCGAAGCTTGATAACTAATATTTAGTTCATCTTCATATTCTGAGAGAATATTGTGTTCAAAATTAGTACCAATGTCATGAGAATTGTCATTGTCATTGTCATTTGAAACAACTTTCTGACTTGCCTTGCCACCCCCTAAAGACCTCAACTCAAGTTCATCTTCTTTGAGTTGGTAACCGATTCCCCACCATTAGTATCGTCCTTGACAACATTGGACTCTATGACACACTTTATGCACTTGTTGTAAACTCTATAAGCACGACTATTTCTAGAATACCGCAAAAAGATTCCTTCATCACTATTTGGGTCCCATTTTTTCTTAGGATACTGACGTGCCAATATGTAGCGTGGACTACCAAAAACATGAAATTATTTGACATTGGGCCTTTTCCTCCTCCAAATTTCATAGTTGGTGTGGTCAATGCCAGGACCAAGAGAAATACGATTCTGAATATGACAAGCAGTACTTAGAGCTTCAACCCAAAACTGGTAAGGAACATTATGAGCATCAAGAATGGCACGAGCTATTTCCTGGAGTGTGTGATTCTTCCGTTCAACAACATTGTTTTGTTAAGGAGTAATAGAAGGAGATAACTCATGATGAATACCTTAAGTATAGCAAAAATCAGCAAGTTAACTATTTTCAAATTCCTTTCTGTGATAGCTTTGAAGACGAACAATGTTAAGTCTTTTTTCTCTTTACAACTGAAGACAAAGAGTTTTGAGTACCTGAGCTGTCTCAGACTTCTCTCTTATAAACCTGGGTTGTCATCAACACAAACCATGACATATTTCTTCCCACCGAGACTTTCAACTTGCATAGGTCCCATAAAAAAGCTTCCTTGACCATCAACATTTGGAATATCGATCACAACCTTTTTTATAGCAGCCTTGTGAATAGTCTTAATGTTAACATGACCCAACCGTTTATGCCATAAAGTAGATTCATCATGCTTTGAAACAAAACATTAATGTTGAGAATCAGTTGGAGACCATAAATAACAATTTTTAGAAGATCTCTTACCTTTCATAACAAGAGATTTAATATTATCCGTGACAACACAACCTTCTTTCATAAAGTTCACATTCAGCTCCTGATCATACAACTGGCTAATACTAATCAAATTTGCAGTCAGGCTTTCTACCAGCATTACATCATCAAGCACAAGTAAGCCTAGATAGTTGAGTTTTCCTTTTCCAATTATTTTCCCTATTGCTCCATCATCAAAAGTAACCTATCTTGACCCAACTTTCTTGATATCCGATACATAGCTCATTTTTCCTGTCATATGTCGAAAGCAACCACTATCAAATAACCAATCCCCTTTGGTTGAAGATCGTAGAGATGTAAGCACTGCTACAACGATTTGGATTGTTCCTTTACTCTTCAAACTTGTTTCTTTATAGGAGAACCAAATCCTCTGCCATTTGAATAATTTGGCGACCATGAGCTGTACTCGAGTCTCTGGTAGACATACAACTTGTAGCAATAGGGTCTAATGTGACCCATTTTTCCACAAAAGTGACAGATCCATTACTTTCTTTTTGATTGATTCTTGCTTTGAAATTGACTGGAAATTGTATATTCTAGTCAATCATTAATAAAGTGTTATTAATATTTATTGCAACAAATAATTATTGTTTATCTTGTATTTGTATTGCCTAAATAACCCTAACTCAATAAACTAACATCCTAGACTGTTGTATGAATCTTGAACTGTATGTGGAGACATATGGGGTTCAGTGTTCAAGATACAGCCTAAAGGATCTATAGTATATGGATAAAGTTGGGTACCTTATCCTGATGACACTATAGATACGACCTACTTTGTATTTGATACAAATGCAATGATCCAACACATTTTTGTAGGGGACATGTGAGTAGGGGTATCCTATGCAATGAGTTTGTATAAGACCGGGCCACGAAATAGTAACCACTGGATGTAACTCCGTTGACTAGTTAGATTTCTATTTCACTAGGATGACCTAGGCAACTTAGTCTTAATCCTAATTGAGTGACAGAATCCTATTCATTAGGTATTTCCCTTTGATTTGTATGAGTGAGAGTGACCAGTTCGTCGGCTTAATAAGCCTACCATTTTGGGGACAAGATCGAGTGGGGAGCTGGGAACATAATTTCACGAGATGGAATTCACTTCTTCTCGACTTTAGGGTAAGTAGATGAGTGTTCTCTTAAGTAGTATCTCCGAGACTTGAACAAAGGGCCCTACCCTCTCACTGACTCGAGAAGGATATGTATTTAGTGGTTGGACTATAAATAGGTTGTTCACTAGAGGAGCACTAGTACTTAAGTATACAGAGGTAGCCTAGGGGTAAAACGGTAGTTTGATTCAGCTGGTGCTACGAACACTTGTGAAGGATTAACTTGTTATCATTGGTCTATATCCGTGGACACAGAAATATAACTGTAGTGAAAAAAGTGCAACTACGGGTTTTTAGTGGATTGTACCCACAATTAACGAATATTGTTTAATTTGTTAATGAGTTTAGCCAATTAATATCATATCGTTGAAGCTTCTAATCTGTCGTTCCATGTTTCTCTCCATTTCTAGCTTGTTGATAAAAAAAATGGTTTTGATCACAGATGAAAAAAGAGAAAAATATTGCACATAACAGTTCTGGCCTTTTTACTTCTCTCAAAGAAAAATCCTCCTTTTTCCATTCTTTTTCCCAATTCAATTGACTTCCCAAACCAAAAATTACCAAAGGTTTCTCAAAGCACAGGAAGTTGCTCTTTTGGTGGTATTCTAAAATCCCAATTGGAAAATTGGATTCTCACTTGGTTCTACAAAGATAAAGGTTTTCTAATTTTTGTTTTTCTTTGGTCTTTGTATTATTTCTGAATTGCCCAACGTATGGGTAATTCAGAAATCTCAAATTAGTAATGAGTGTTGGTTTTGTGCTTTCCGCTGTGATAAGGCTTTCATCCCTATAATTGGTATTAGAGTCTTCTCATATATTAATTAGGATTCTGAAATTTGCACTGGTTTTTTGTGGGATTAATTACATTATGAGCGTTATTGCATATTTTAATATATTATAAACATTATAATGTATGGTATTAATGTATGATATATATTTAATTTCATAAGTAACTTAATGTAATTTTTATCTTAAATTAATGAAATTAATAAAGCATGAAGCATGACATTACTTAGTTTAAATATAAAAGTTATATTTAATTGAATGTCTTGAGCATGCTTGTTTGTTTTTCATGGTTGGCTTTAATATAAAGTGTTATGTTAATAAAATTATGAAAACCAAAGATGCATTGAGCATGAAATATCCATAGTATAAATATAAATATTATATTTTTCATGCAATGCATATAGTATGGATTATTTAATTAATTAGAATATGATTGTTAATTATACTAAACCATATAGAGCATGATTATAAGGCTAATCATTAAAATTTGATTTTTTTAAAAAAATTTAATTATTAGAAAATGTCAATTTATAACCTAGAATTGCATGCAAACATAGGATCATAGGATAATTAATTAATTTTAAATTGTTTAAAATTAATTAGACCTAAGATTATTTTAATTCTAATAGGATTAGAATTATTTCTTACTTAGTTTTAAAATAGTTTTAATGAACTAAGTAGGAAAAACATTACTATGATTATAAGGGAACTCTACCGGTTAGGCTTTGTCTAGATTGGAGGTATTTAAGTTGACAGTTTACGAAACATCTTCTATATGGGAACTGACTTGGATCTGAGTTGAATTAATCATTGTTTAATGTTAGTATGCAATGTCACTAGGTTAATTTAAAGGGTTTAATTCACCTAGAAAATAGTGTGAAGACCATTTTATAAGAGTTATAATAGACATAAACTTAGATAGATTGAATTAGTCGGATTTATCTAAGTTAAATAACCCTAAAATACGATAGGACACTTAAGTGGAGGAAAAGTACAAAACGAGATATTTATATTAAATTTTTCTCCTATGTCCTTGTATGTTCAGAACGTGAGATCCATGCTCGACTTCGTGTCTCCTTGGGCGTGGCCTCCCTTTAAAAACTTTTTACATGGGCCAATAACAAGGTGAATGGGGAAAGTGTCTATAGTAAGTGGGAGCATGATACATGTCAATGTATCCTTCAGTCTCCACCCCTAAGTTACCCCGTAAGATTCCCATGATCCACCTACGTGTTGTCCTGGAGCAACCATCCCTTCGGAGAAAAATTATTCCAGTATTAGAATTAGCTGAGAGCTGTCTCATTTCAGAGGAGGAGTGGTTGATCACCCTTCCATGGTTGTTGCTCTAAACCCCTAAAGCATCGTTGTGAAAACTAAAACAATAGTTTATTAAGGTTCTATGATTGATTGTTTTTGCTAAATTGATTATATAGTTTGCAATTGTTTGCTTGTGTTCGGATTGATATCCTAAATCTCTCCTATATTCTCAAAGTTTGTAAACTCTGTATAAACAAATTTTTATTAATAAAGTAATTGTTATTTTATAAGCAAAGACTCAATCCAATAAACTAAAATCCTAGGTTATTTTATGTAATTTAAACATGTATATAGAGACATACTGGTGGATCATGTTTAAATGGCAACCTAAACGGTCTGTAATAGATGGATAAGGTTGGGTACCTTATCCTGGTGACACTACGGATACGACCCTCTCTGTAGATTACAATTTTGTAAAGTGCTACAAATGAACTGATCCTGATCATTCATATGGAGACATGTGAACGGGGTATCCTATACAAAGAGTTTAAGACTAGACCACCAAATGGTTAGTCTCTTTATATAACACCGTTAATAGTAGAGACTTACATTTCACCAGGATGACCATAGGTATGACCTAAATCCTGAGTGATTATAAACTCCTGTCTACTAAGGCGGTCTTTTGATTTGCATGGATGAGAGTGGCCAAATCGCCGACTCAATATGCCTACCATTTTGGGGATTCGTTTGACTAGAGAGCTGAGAACAAAACTACACAAGACAGAATTCACTCATTCCCTAATATCAGGGTAAGTAGATAAATTGCTCTCTTAAGGGCTAATTTCGGGGCTTGAACAATGTGGCCACATCCTCCCTTGACCCGAGAGGGATTTGGTCATAGTTGGACTATGACTTATTGTTCATTATAGGGATTAATGGTGCTTAAGCAGTTAGAGGTAACTACATGGGAAAAACGATAGTTGTACTTATGAGCAATTTATGAAGAGTCATCGCATTGTTGACCCGTTATATCCAATAGATACAGAAATATATTTGTAGTACGAAGAGTGCAATTGTTGGTCTTTAGTAGAGTGACCAACAGTTAATGGATGTTGGGTAATTTATTAAAGAGTTTAATTAATTATCCAAGTACCATTGAAGCTTCAACCTACAGATCCATAAGGTCTCTTTTGTAGCTCAATAGAGATTATTGAGAATCAATTTTGGATTAATTTGAATTGTTTAAATTAATTGAGGGAATTAGTATATTGTATTTGATACATTATAATATAAGTTTATTGGAGAGGAATTAAATATTTGAATATGATTTAAATATTAATTATATGGATGAGATTCATATAATTGAATTTAGTATAAATGTGATTTATATTAAATACCATGCATTGTTGAGAGAAATTAAAACTATAGGTTATATGTTATATTTGATATAACACATAGTATATATATATATATACTAAATTAAATTAATTTTAATTTTAATTTAATTAAAGGTGGGAGTTACAACTCCCTCCCCTTCTTTCTTTCTCAACCAAACGTGCAACAGGGGTGTTAAGTTTTAACGATTCATCTTCTTCCTTTTCTCTCTGAGGGTCAGAAAGATCTCTCTAAAAAATCCCAAGAATTCATAAAGAAGAAAGAAAAAAGTTTTTCTTCTTCTCCCTCTCAAGTTCTCTCCCTCTTTCCAAAATATTTAAAACCCACAACTCTTGAATTTTCAATCCCTAAGGTAAATATAGAAGGTTCATTTGTGGTGGTGGCCATTTGGGATTTTGGAGATTGAGATCTAGATCGAGGAGTTCGTGATTCGGATTGAGGGAATTCGTGAAGACCTTTTGGCTTCAAGGGTAAGATATTCTTTTCCCTAATTCCTCATCAATCAACATGCTGTAATTTTTTCTTTATAATGCATAAATATTTGTTATTCTGTAAAATTTTGATTTTGTGAAAAATAAAATTGGGAACGATCCTGCTTTTACTCGGAACTTCACCGTTCCTTCAGCTTGTGTGATGGGTCAAGGCAAAGATAAATAATACAGTCAATGTTTGTTTTTTTTTTCTTTTTAATTTTCAGCAACGTCTTCCTTAATAATTGCACTTCTTAAAAATGAAAAACTTACTAGTGAAAATTACTCTACGTGGAAGTCCAACTTGAATATGATTATTGTTGTTGATGATCTGCGGTTTATCTTATCAGAGGATTGTCCTCCGAACCCTACTCGTAATGCATCACAGGCTAAGAATGATGCTTATGACTGGTGGATAAAGACCAACGAAAATTTCCACGCCTACATCTTGGCGAGCTTATCTGAAGTTTTGTCCAAGAAACATGAGGTCATGGTAACTATCAGATAGTCAGGAGATGTTTGGACAATCGTCCTATTAGCTCCACCATGATGTACTCAAATACATTTACAACTGCTGCATGAAAGAGGGCACATCTGTTCAAGAACATGTCCTATACATAATGGTCCAATTTAACGTGGCAGAGGAAAATGGAGCGGTCATAGACGAGAGCAGTCAGGTTACATTCATAATGAAATCTCTTCCGAAGAGTTTCCTACAATTTTGCAGCAATGCGTTGATGAACAAAATTCAATATCACCTGACCAGTCTCTTTAATGAGCTACAGACTTACCAATTTCTTATGAAAAATAAGGGACCGGTTGAAAGAGAGGGAAATTTTTCCCATTCTAAATGGAAGTTCCAAAAGGATTCATCCTCTGGAACTAAGTCTGTTCTTTAATCTTCTTCTTCGAAGAAAATTAAAAAAGAAGAAAGGAGATAAGGGAAGGCCTCCCGCCGCTGTTGTAAAAGGTAAGGGAAAGACCAAGATGGCCCACAAGGACAGGTGTTTCCACTGCAATGTGGACGGAGACTGGAAGAGGAACTGTCCTAAGTACCTCGCTGAGAAAAATAAGGAAAATTAAGGTAAATATGATTTACTTCTTTTAGAAACGTATCTTGTGGAACATGATGTTTTAGCAACTAATCATGTTGTTCTTCTTTATAGAAAAATAGATCTTTTCAGCAGCTGAAGGAGGGTGAAATGACATTCATGGTCAGAATGGGAGACGTGGTTTCAGCTAGTGTAGTGGGATCTGCAAAGTTATTTTTTAGAGATAGATTTGTTTTCCTTAAGAATTTGTACATTGTACCAAGAATTAAGAGAAATTTAGTTTCTATCTCTTATCTATTTGAACAATCTTACACTCTAAATTTTCTAAGTAATGAAGTGTTCATTCTTATATGTTTAGCTAGATTAGAAAATAACTTGTATGTATTAAGATCAACCGATGCAAAAGCAATTTTAAATCATGAGATGTTCAAAACTTCTCAAACTCAAAATAAAAGGCAATGATATGTTCAAAACTATAGTTCTTTTTCTCCTTTATAGCATTTAATAATGATTCTTCCAATTAATGTATCTAATGCATTGAGTCAAGTACATTTCATATAATTGATGCAATCTAATTATATATTATATAATCAAATTTCTTCTTGTTAATTTGAATATTTCAAACTAACCCAAAAACTAATTCTCAACATGAATCCATTGAGCTACCAAGGGGATCTTATGGACCTGTAGCTTGAAGCTCCAACAGTACGTGAATAACTGACTAAACTCTTTAATCACGATATCCACCATCCGTTAACTACCAGACATTCTACTAAAGACTGACAGTTGCACTCTTCGCACTACAGATATATTTATGTGTCCATTGGATATAACCAATCAACAGTACGATGACCCTTCACAAAGCGCTCATAAGTACAGTCGGGCCAATTCATCGTTTTGCCCCTGTAATTACATCTAACTCCTTCAGTACTATTGATTCCTCTAATGAGCAATACATCATAGTCCTACTATAATTAAATCATTCTCGGGCCAAGAGAAGGTGTGGCGCCATATTGTTCAAGTCCTGGAATTAGCCCTTAAGGGGAAAATTTATCTACTTACCCATGAATCGGGGAAGAAGTGAATTCCGTCTTGTGTAGTTGAGTTCCCAGCTCCCCAATCAGACGAATCCCTAAAGTGGTAGGTTTGAGTCAGCGATCTGGCCACTCGCACCCATATAAATCAAAGGACCGCCCTCATAGGCAGGAGTTCCCAACTCACTCAGGATTAAGGTCATGTTACCTATGGTCATCCTAGTGAAATGAAAGTCTTTGTCATGAACAGCGTTATATAACGAGACTAAAAATTTCGTGGTTTGGTCTTATACAAACTCTTTTGTATAGAGCATTCTCACTCGCATGTCTAATACTTGAATGGTCAGGATCATACCATTTTTAGCACTTTACAATACTTGTAACATCTACAAAACGGGCCACACTCGTAGTGTCAACAGGACAAGGTTTCCCTCCATTATCCATCTACTACATACCATTTAGATTATCACTTAAAGCACGATCCACTTGTATGTCATCACATACATGCTTAAGTTACAACGATAACCAGGGATCTTAGTTTATTGGTTTGTGATTAATGCAACTAAAATATCTCATATTTCAAAGATTGTAGTGAAGAAAATATCTCATATTATTACATCACAAATGTTTATTCATATACATGTTTACAAACTACTGGACCCTATGAGATTTAGGGCATCAACTCTAACAACCACCCACTTGTTTTAAAACTAGTGGGGTGTACAAGAAAAATACAAGTACAAATCAATAAACTAGGGCACAAAAGCCCAGTATAACAAATTCTCCCACTTGCCCAAGTCCAGTCGTGAATGGTCCCATAGACCTATGCTTTGAAGGTGACCTTCAAAGACTGTAGCCATGAGAGCCTTCATAAACAGATCAATAATAGTGTGCTTCGAAGCTATCTTCGTGGCAATCACGTCTCCTCGATGCACAATCTCTCTGATAAGATGGTATTTCCGCTCGATATGTTTGTCGCGCTTGTGACTCCTAGGCTCTCTGGAATTCACCACAACATCACTATTATCACAATAAAGAGTGATGGGCCTAGACATGTTTGGAACAACTTCCAGATCAGTCAGGAACTTCCTGAGCCAAGTGGCCTCCTTAGCAGCTTCACAAGCTGCTACATATTCGACCTCCATAGTGGAGTCAGCGATGCACCCCTGCTTAGTGCTTTACCATATTACAGCTCCTCCGTTAAGAGTGAACACTGATCTTGAAGTGGATTTTTTAGAATCCTTATAAGTCTGAAAATTAGAGTCTGAGTATCCAGTAAGGACCAAAACCTTAGATCTATACACAAGCATGTAGTCCCTCGTTCTCTGAAGATACTTGAGAATATTCTTGACGGCAATCCAGCGACCCTGTCCTAGATTAGACTGATATCTACTAACTATCCCCACAGCGTAGCATATGTCAGGTCTAGTACATAACATCACGTACATCAAACTTCCAACGGCAGATGCATAGAAGACCCATCTCATTTCCTCAACCCCTTGAGGTGTCTTAGGACATTGCTCCTTAGACAATGTAACTACATTACGAAAAGGCAAAAGGCCCCTCTTAGAGTTCTGCATCGAGTACTTGATCAACATCTTGTCAATGTATGATGCCTGAGACAGCATTAGCAATTTGTTCTTTCGATCCTAAAAGATCTGAATCCCAAAAACAAACTGAGCCTCTCCTAAATCTTTCATTTGGAATTGGGTCGCTAGCCAGTTCTTAATTGAATTCAGTAAACCTACATCATTCTCAATGAGTAGGATATCATCTATATATAACACTAGGAATACTACTGAACTTTTGATGATTTTCTTGTAGACACAAGGCTCATTAACGTTTTGGTCAAAGACATAAGATTTGATCACAGTATCAAACCTTATGTTCTAAGATCGAGATGCCTATTTCAGTCCATAAAGGGACCGATTTAGTTTACAAACCCTTTGCTTCTGACCTTGGGCTATGAATCCCTTGAGTTATGCCATATAAATGGTCTCCTTAAGATTACCATTCAGAAAGGTAGTCTTGACACCTATTTGCCATATAAATAGTCATAATATGAGGCAATGGACAAGAGGATGTTAATAGACTTAAGCATGGAAACCGGTGAGAAAGTCTCCTCATAGTCAATCCCTCCACCTAGGTATAACCCTTTGCCACAAGTCTAGCCTTGAAGATTTGCACCTTCCCATCAGCACCCTGTTTCCTCTTGTAGACCCATTTACAACCTATAGGTTTAACCCCATCAGGTTGATCTACAAGATCCCACACTAAGTTGAAGAACATAGACTCCATCTCGAGATCCATGGCTTTGACCCATTCATCTCTATTAACATCCTCCATTGCCTTCTTATAAGACAATGGATCCTCAACCTTGCCATCAGCTACCATAGCCAGGATTTCAGTTAAACCCATATAGAGAACAGGTGGGTTCCCAACCCTCCCACTACGTCGAGGTTCCCTCAACTCTTGGGGTAGATTTGACCTACTAGATGAACTTCCATCAACAACTCTTGTTGAAGTGGCAAGCCCTTCAACAAATCTTGTTGAAGTTTCAGTAGTGTCTTTGGAAAGTTCACTCAATACTATTTTACTTCACGGACTATGCTCCCTTATATGATCCTCCTCAAGGAAGGTAGCGTTTGTCAACACAAACACCCTGTTTTCCTTAGGATCATAAAAGTAACCTCTTTGTGTCCCTTTAGAGTAGCCTAAAAAATAGGCACATCCTCGATCATGGTTCGAATTTCTTAGGATTAGCCTCAAGTATATGTGCTGGGCAACCCCAGATGTAGAAGTGATGCAAACTAGCTTTACACCCGTTCCACAACTCCAAAGGTGTTCTGACAACGCTTTTGGGAGGAACACAGTTGAGGATATAGGTTGTAGTCTCTACTACAAAACCCCAAAACGAGTATAGTAAAGAAGCATAACTCATCATTGACCAAACCATGTCCAACAGGGTTCTGTTTCTCCTCTCCGATACACCATGCTGCTGATGTACCAGATGCTGAGAGTTGGGAAACGATTCCATTTCTATCAAATAGTTCTAGAACTCAGAATCCAAAAACTCTCCACCCCGATCTGATCGAAGTGTCTTAATCCGTTTATCTAATGCGTTTTCAACCTCAGCCTTGAACTCTTTAAACTTCTCAAAGGATTCTGACTTATGTTGCATCAAATAAACATTGCCATACCTCGAGTTATCATCAGTAAAAGTGATGAAATACTCGTAACCTCCCTTGGCTCGCTCATTCATCGGACCACAAAGGACTGAATGTACTAACTCTAAAGGCACTTTGGCTCGATAACCTTTTCTAGTAAAAAAAATCTTTTAGTCATCTTGCCTTCAAGGCATGTCTCATACACAGGTAAAGAATTTTCCTCTAACTTGTTTAGAAGTCCATTCTTCACCTATCTCTCAATCGAAGATGGAGGGAATTTGTTGAGCATTTTCTTTAGGAGAAAGTTTAAGTCGTTTATTTTGAGTTATGACAGATTTAAACATCTCTATGTTATGGAGGGAATTTGTTGCTAATGGTCTTAGCACATACAAATTATTTTCCAGTAATGTTGAACATATCTCAACACCATCTTTTAAAATGAATACTTTATTCATCGAAAAATTGAGGGAATATTTGCATTCAAGCAGACACTTTACAGAAATTAAGTTCCTATTTAACTCGGGAACAACATTTACATTATATAAAATGATAAGCTTATTCTGTAAAGTTAACTGGAGGCCTCTCACTACCACAATTGAGACGACGTGCCCGATGCCTACTCGCATCGTCATCTCACTAGCCTCAAGCTACTGCCAGGATCTAATCCTCTGAAAAGAAGAACAAACATGATTAGTGGGCCCAGAGTCTATGATCCAGGCAGAATCATCATTCTCCATTAAATAAGTTTCCTAAACTAGTAAATCACATTTACCTTGTCTGCTCTTGGCCTTAGCGGTTTTCCTCTTCTTGAGCCAACGTGGGCAGTTCCACTTCCAGTGCTCGTCCTGGTTGCAATGGAAACATTTTTCTTTTTCAATCGGCACTGGTTGCCTACCCTGCTGTGCGACAGGTTGTGGGTTAGTCGGTGTCTTCCCCTTCCCCTTACTACCCTTCTTCTTTTTCCACTTGTTAGTGTTAGAAGAAGAAGGTGCAGACTTAGTTTCTGAGGTTGAACCTTTGTAGAACTTTTTAGATGATGAAGCAATATTTTCCCCACCAACTATCTTCTCCTTGCTTTTTAGCAAGGATTGGAACGTCTGCAACTCGTTGAGGAGAGTTGTAAGGGTGTAATCAACCCTGTTCAGAACAGCGTTGCTTACGAAGTGCAGTAAGCTTTCTGGCAACATTTGTAGAATAATGCTAACCTGGCTGCCATCATCGATGCGGGCCCCATTCATCTCCGCCACATTAAAGTGGACTATCATGTTTAGAACATGTTCTGGGACAGATGTACCCTTCTTCATTTTGGAGTTGAAGATGCTTTTGAGAGCTTCATGGTCTGTCTCTTATACACATCTAGATGTGTATAAGAGACAGGATGTACCCTTCTTCATTTTGGAGTTGAAGATGCTTTTGAGAGCTTCATGGTCTGTCTCTTATACACATCTAGATGTGTATAAGAGACAGGATGTACCCTTCTTCATTTTGGAGTTGAAGATGCTTTTGAGAGCTTCATGGTTGAGCTGCTTGGACGGTTGTCCGAACATTCTCTTTAGGGACTCCATGATATCACATGCAGTGACCATGGGCTCATGCTTCTTGGCCAAGACATCGCTTATGCTGGCCAAGATGTTCGCTCGAGCCTTCTCGTTAGCTCGTGTCCATCGTTCATGCGTGTCTCGAAAGTTTCGAGCAACTGTAGAAGCTGAAATAGAAGGACACTTCTCCGTAAGGACGAACCGAAGATCATCAATGATTAAAATAGTAAGTATTAAAATGGTAATTATCACCAGTTAATTTTTCGGTGGCTAATAACGCTAATGTCGCGGTTGCCATAATTAAAGCTAATGTCACGACTGCCATAATTAAAGCTAATGTCGTGGTTTCCATAATTAAAAGTTTCTGAAACAAACATGAACAAACTTAATAAGTTTTTGCATTACCACTTTTAACACCACTTTTAGGTTTTAGCAAAATAGTTTTATTGTACCCTAAGTGAAAGACATCTATTTTGCAATGATGTCCCAGCGAGGCAGGACAAAAGTGTTGGGGTGATCAAGTGCCCCTTCACTTAGATGAGACATTTTTAACCATCAGACAGAAACAACTCTTGTAACTGACTCTAACAGTCACCATTTTTTTTGGTCTAGAATACGTTAACCTTTAACAATTTCAGTAAGTGTAACCCCTCATTTTAGGCCTTAGAGTTTGGCCCTAATGTACCGCCCTCATAGGCAAGAGATCCCAACTCACTCAGAATTAGGGTCATGTTACCTATGGTCATCCTAGTGAAATGAAAGTCTCTATCATGAATGGCGTTATATA
This sequence comes from Benincasa hispida, assembly GCF_009727055.1. Classification (NCBI taxonomy): domain Eukaryota; kingdom Viridiplantae; phylum Streptophyta; class Magnoliopsida; order Cucurbitales; family Cucurbitaceae; genus Benincasa; species Benincasa hispida. The sequence continues at coordinate 2,535,146 of NC_052350.1, read as the reverse complement.
ACGAGACTAAACATTTCGTGGTCCAGTCTTATACAAACTCTTTTGTATAGAGCATCCCTGCTCACATGTATAATACATGAATGGTCAGGATCAGACCATTTGTAGTACTTTAAAACACTTGTAACATCTATAAAGCGGGCCACACTCGTAGTGTCAACAGGATAAAGTTTTCCTCCTTTATCAACTACTACAGATCATTTAGGTTATCACTTAAAGCACGATCCACTTGTATGTCATCACATACATGCTTAAATTACAGCGATAACCAGATATCTTAGTTTATTGGTTTGTGGTTAATGCAACTAAAATATCTCATATTTCAAAGACTGTAGTGAAGAAAATATCTCATATTATTACATCACAAATGTTTCTTTATATGCATGTTTATAAACTACTGAACCCTACGAGAGTTAGGGCATCAACCCTAACTAGTACATGGAATCCAGTCCCAACTCTCAGCTCCTAGTACACCTTAGACAACGATGTATAAAAAAGGAGAAATAGAACCTTGTTAAACATGGTTCGTTCAATGATGAGCTAGGCTCAGTTGCCCAGCTCGTTTTGGGGGTATAAAGTAGGGACTGCAGTTCACATCCTGAACAACGTTCCCTTCAAGAGTGTTTCTGAAACACCTTTCGAGTTATGGATGGGGCGTAAACCTAGTTTGCACTACTTCAAGTTCTGAGTTTTCCAGTAAACGTGCTTCTGACAGATCTTAAGAAACTGGAACCTTGTTCAAGGTTGTGCCAATTTCTTGGCTACCCAAATGAAACGAGAGGTGGTCTTTTCTACGACCCACAAGAAAATAAGGTGTTTGTATCGAAAAATTCTACTTTCTTGGAGGAAAACCACATGAGGGATCACAAACCACATAGTAAGATAGTGTTAGGAGAAGCAACTAAAGAGCCAACAAGAGTTGTTGATAAAATTGGTCCTTCAACAAGAGTTGATGAAGAACCTAGTTCTTCAAGCCCGTCTCGTCCTTTTCAATCGTTGAGAATGCCTCAATGTAATGGGAGGGGTGTATCATGACCTGACTACTACTTGGGTTTAACTAAAACTCAGGTCGTCATACCTGATGATGGCGTTAAGGATCCATTGTCTTATTGATAGGCAATGATATAAATAAGGACCAATGGGTCAAAGCCATGGACCTTGAAATGAAGTCAATGTACTTCAATTTAGTACAGGAGCTTGTAGATCTACTTGAAGGGGTAAAACCCATAGGGTGCAAATGGATCTATAAGAGAAAAAGAGATGCAGTTGGGAAGGTACAAACCTTCAAAGCTAGACTTGTAGCAAAGGATTATACCCAGAGAGAAGGAATTGACTATGATGAAACCTTTTGTCTTGTTGCTATGTTAAAGTTTGTAAGAATTCTCTTGTCCATAGCCACATATTATGACTATGAAATATGGCAAATGGACGTCAAGACTGCCTTTTTGAATGGTAATCTTGAAGAGAATATCTTTATGTCTCAGCCTGAAGGGTTCATAGTCCAAGGTCGGGAGTAAAAGGTTTGTAAGCTGAATTGATCCATTGATGGGTTGAAACAAGCATCCAGATCTTGGTGAAGGAAATTGAACACAGGATTTCCATGAGCAGCGGAAGGATCTTTCCAAATTTCAATCATATATGAACTTTACAATTACAATCACAAACGGAAACATACGGTTATGCATAAAATAGAAATTACAAATGTTTTACTACAGATCAAGGGAAGAATCAACACACCTTTGCAGACTCATCTACAAGTTCCTTGATCACGAACGCTCGATCATAGCAACATAGCAACACATAAACGTTCGTCCAACACGATCGCTACACAGCACGATCACCGCGCACTCGAACTAAGCGATCGCCAAGGTCACGAACACCCCGAACACTATGAACAGACTCCACAGAACCTCGACTGTGTCGAGTTGAGTATGACACCACCAAAAAGGTTACCTGGTATTCTCGATGTGAGAATCAAGAGGGTGGGCTCTGTGTGGACTTGGTTTGAGGCAGACAACTAGAGAAACCACAATCGTGTAAACGATTAAGCAAGTAGGAGATGGAACAACCTATCGTATAAGTCGATGCCCAATCGTTTAGAAAAAGCTATGCAATCATCTAGCAAAAGCTATGCGATCGTTTAGCTCATCGTCTAGCTGAGTGTCTATCGTGTAAGAACATTCCACGATCGCTTAGCTAAGTCCAAGCTGTCGCTTAATAAATCTAATTTACTTGACAACTTCTCCGTGAATATTTTCCAAGATTGGAAATCTCAAATCAATCTTACTAAAATTAGGAAAACATTTTTCCTTTTATCTCACGGTTACCATGAAACTACCAATAACCTCCCACTCAATTGGTTATTAGAGAAAACGAGATAATTATCCAATAATTTAATATTATTATAAATATAAATGATAACTAGCTTACCATAATATATTTATAACCTATAGTTTTAATATTTCGTCTCATGAAACATATAAACCATAGCTCTTTTTCTTTTCCATGGTACTTAATGTAAATCTTATTTACATTAACCCTCCACTTGATGTATCTCATACACCATACCGATCATATCATATATAATTGAATTATCTCTTGTCAATTTGAACATTTCAAATCAACACCAAGAACTGATCCTCGACTTGAATCCATTGAGCTACCAAGTAGGGGTGATCATTCAAACTGCAAAAACTGAATCGTTTCTAAAAACCGAATCGAACCAAACCAAAAACTCAGTGAAACCAAAAAATTTGGTTCAATCCGGCTTGAATAAATTTTGAAACTGAATTACTTCAGTTCGATTCGGTTTCACTTTTGAAAACTGAATTTGAAACCAAATCGAACCGTTTTTAACTAATATATATATATATTTATTTATTTATATATTAAAAAAAAAGTAAAACCGAACCGAACCGCTTTTTAATTAAAAAAGAATATAACATGAATTTTTTTAAAATTCCAAAATCAAATTTGAAACCGAACTAAACCGCATATATACGGTTCGGTTCGATTTCACATTTTAAAAAATTCGGTTCGGTTCGGTTTGACCACCGAACCGAACCGTTTCCACCCCTACTACCAAGGGGACCTTATGGACCTGTAGCTCAAAGTTTCAATGGTACGCGAATAACTGACTAAAATCTTTAGTCACGGGATCCACCATCCGTTAACTGCCAGGCACTTCACTAAAGACCAACAGCTGAACTCTCCTTTCTTCAGATATATTATGTGTCCAGCTTAACCAATCAACAGTGCGACAACCCTTCATAAATCACTCGTAAGTACAGCTCAGCCAATAACGGTTATGCCCCTATAGTTACATCTAACTCCTTAAGTATCACTGAATCCCCTAATGAATATAAGTCATAGTCCTACTATGACTGAGTCCTCTCTTCCAAAGAGAAGTTGTGGCCAATATGTTCAAGCCCCGAAATCAGCTCTTTAGGGAGCAATCTATCTACTTACCCTTAGTTCGGGAAAAGAATGGATTCCATCTTGTGTAAGTGAGTTCCCAGCTCCCAGATCAAACAAGTCTCCAAGAAGGTAGACATGTTGAGTTGGCAATTTGTCCACTCCCATCCATACTAATGAAAGGATCGCCCTCCAAGGCAGGAGTTCTCAAAACACTCAGGATTGAGGTCGTGTCACCTATGGTCGTTTAGGTGAGATGTAAGTCTCCAATATCAACAACGTTATATACAGAGTCTAGCCATCTCGTGGTCCGATTTTATACAAACTCTTTGTATAAGACACCCCTGCTCGCATGTCTTCACATGAATGGTCAGGATCTACCATCTGTAGTAGTTTACAATACTTGCAAACCTCTACAAAGCGGTTCATATCCGTAGTGTCACCAGGATCAGGTATCCCACTTTAATCCTTATACGACAGACCTATATAGGTTATCACTCAAGGCATGATCCACTTGTATATCTCATATACATGCTTAAGTTTACACAAGATAATAATGAAGCTTTGTTTATCGGATATGAGTAAACGCCAGAATGAAAGAACAATTATTTTATTCATAAAATAATGTGTATAATTACAAACAATGAGATACTGAGAGAATTAGGACACCAATGCCAACACTCTGAACATTAAACTTAATACTGCAATCAAATTTTTTGGTTTTGACCAAAATGTTGATGAGTCTTGTTGATGCATTTTAAATATGCAATGGAGTGAGTGCTATATGATGTCTTATTAACACATTGTTTTACCAAGTTAAACCCAAGTATAAATCCAACTAGAGTCTTGGTGAGCCTATGGTCGAACTCAGGGATTGCGTTCTATATATGTGTTGGCAAATATTATTGCGATATTGGTGTGATTTGTGTACTATATATATGATGATTTTGATTTTGTTCTATTGCTAGAATAAAGAGTGATGAATGTGATGGAAATCACAATAAAAAAATGAAACAATCCATGTGAGAAGTAAAAGATTCGAATGAATAAAGGTAGGGTTAAAAAAAATATTCACTATCATTTCTAAGTAAATGCATAAATCATGCGTTCAAGCAAACTACTCAGAAACTACAACCTACACTTCTTAGTGTATTTAACCACCATATCCTATCTCTAAGATGCATGCGATGAGTATTTGATGCAAAAGATGTTTCTTTATTTCTAAAAATGCTCCTTTCATGTTTTATGAGGTCTAAATCTTTGGCCTTTTCGAACGTATATTTAATCTACTCAGAATAATTTTTTGACTTATTCAAATAGTTTATAAAGCATACATAAAACAACTTGAATGCATGATTAAGCCTTACTTAGTTCATGTTAGCTGCAATGTTTCTCAATCCATAAAGAAATTAGTTGCTCGTGGTAAAAGTTGAGGAGATGGATAAAAGGTAAATTGTAGATGCATTCTTATTGATAAACAGGAGTCTTTCAACATTTTACACAATATAAATAACAACTGTGGAAGAAAAGAGAGAGATAGAGAATCAAGTCGTGGTATTAAATTCCTTGCTCTCTTCGGCTTTGTAGATACCTGCTTCACAAAGAGTGTGTTGAAGGTGAGGTTGTCTTCTTGCTTCCAGAGAGAAATAGTAAGCTTTCATTTAAGATTACACCAGGGCTCGAAGGAGAAGTGTTTTTAAAGTAGAATTTGGGCAGAGTTCTTCTCCAATGTCTTACAATTTGGCTATTAGCTATCCTTTATTATTTTATTTTTTTTGCATGGAAATATTTTTAGGTATTTATAGGCAACAATAAGCAACTTTTTCTTCTCTCACTAATGATTATGCTGATAAGGTGCATTAATTTTCATACCCTGATGCATCGCCTGCTCCACGTCAGAAGTTCATTGGCTTTTCCGTGAAGCTTTCTTGTCAACTACCAACTTGGTCTCTGATTTGATTTCCACCGCCCATACGTCATGTCATCCTCTATCGCATAAGGCTACCAACTTGTTCAACTATGTGATTCTAATGTTGGAGTTAAGAATTCCTTGCGATCGCATAAGTAGATTTCCTACACCCAAAAAGCACGATTTTTATATATTTCATAGATAGTGAGACTTGGTGTATGTGTGATCGCATGATATGATTATTTTTATGAATTCCTTATCAACCTGTCGCATTTTCAAAGCTTTTTCCTAATTTTTTTTAGATAAAAGAGGTAAATAACTTGTATTTCTACAAGTTATCACACCCCCAAACTTAGAACAATGCTTGTCCTCAAGCATATATTTAGAGTCTTAATATATCTTGAACATTTTGATGCATCGCCTAGACCTCTCAAAGTGCCTCTAACTCTAGATTTGCTAGACTAGTGGTTTCTTTTGTTTTATTCTTCTACCTATGGAATTATTTTTAGCCTTTAGATGCGGCAAGCTTATTCTTCAAAATTCCCTTGCTTATTTCTAAATCGGTTTTATATTCCGTTTTCAGGAATGGGCTTTTGGTTTAAAATTAAAAATCTTCTCCTTGGTGCACTTATTTAGGTTTGATCATGCGCTAATCCGAGCATCTTACTTTCATTTTAGGTTGCCCCCATGGGTTTCATGTAGACATCCAACTACGAGCAAGGTGCTCTTTTCAGACTTAACTCATGCCTTCGAAGTTTTAAACATGGCAGCAGAGTTGCGATCAATTAATTCATGCGTTGATCAAAATTCCCACCTTCGTTTTGGCTTATCCCCATGGGTGTCATGTAGACATCCAACTACGAGTAGGTTTCGATCTCAACGCCATTTTTTTAATGATAAGAATATTTCAAGAGATTTTAGGAGATTTTTTCTAAGAAAAAAAACTTGATTTTTAACGCATTTAGCTCAAACCTCCCACCCCCAAATTTAGAGGGCAACAAGGTTCTCATTGTTGAAAATCGGATTACGCGATGGCTTCAAAAGGATATCGCAAAAGAGGTTTGAGATAAAGCTTGAACGCATACTAATTTCAAGAAATATTTTCTAAGGCAAAGTCTTAAAGCTTAGTACTAACACTAGTCATACTAATCATTGTGTTGGTAACACAGTGTCATCATTGAGGTGATTTGTGCAATGTAACAAAACACAAAATATTATTAAGCGATCAAGAAAGATATGCAGAAGACAAGCTAAAAGAAAAGGCAAAGAAAAGTTGGCACTTAAAATGGAATTCATAGTCATTAATTATAAAAGTATGAGATGATAAATATAAAGATAAAAAAAATAAAAAGAAAACACCCCCAAATTTAATTTTCACCCGTATCATTGTTATTTTGCTCCTGCGGTGGGGCGTTTTCTTCTGGGAATCGTAAAGAAGCTTAGAGATGCAAGGGAATAGCTGGTTCAACCACGAGGCGAGCCACGACATCTTGGAAAACTGAATCATGAAGTGAAATTGCTCGTGTTGCCTTTTGTTTGTTGCCGATTGAAGCTTCTAGTAATGGTATGTTGGTGTTGAACTTCTTGTACTTGCCGTTGGGAAAATTCTCTTAACTCATTGTGTTGCGTAACAAATTCTTGTTTTTGTCGCATCAAGTCATTCATTTAAGTTGCGATCATGTTCTGTTGTCGCAAAAATTCATCAAGACCTCCTAAGATAGGCTCACAAAAGTCATTATGAAGGAATTTGTACCATTCATCAACTTTTGGGTCAACTTATTCAGACGCGTTAGAGTTCTGGTGTTGGCTTCTTTCTTCAGCTTGGTGTCCGCTGTCCTTACTAACGCATGATCCTCCGCCTACTTCTTGTGTTGAGTAGGTTTTGGAGGGGCTTGGACTTGTTGGGTTCACTGCTTTACTGGCTGCTTCGGCTGACTCTCGGCCTGCGCCGTGGGTAATCTCATAAGGTGGTGGAGAGACTGGCTTGGGAGTATGCCTCTCACTTCCACTTGCGCACAGTCTTGTAATCAGCGGCGGGAAGAACAATTGCCCCCTTGGTTTTGAGAACAAGGTCCATATATGCCCTACGATAATGAAGCCAACGTTGATCGGAATCATCCACATTATGTGGTAAATTGCCATTACGCGTTCTCTTGAAACGGAGTGGTCATGCATCGTGGGGAACAACTTCATGTTTATGAAGTATAGCCACATATTTGCCTCAGGCGTCAAGCTGTGTGGCTATAGAGTCTTCATTCCCTTAGCTGACGTGGTTCATTTAATCCCTAGTTGGGCGACCATTTTTAGCGCATCTTTCTATTCTTCAGCAATTGGCTCAGTCTTCCAATTTATATATATCATTGATTTTCCTAACGTCGAATCCTATTAACGCATCCCCAACATGTGCACTGTATCTATCCAAATGCAGCGTCCCATTATAGAATACACAAACCATTGTTGGTTTGATCGTTCTAGCCTTTTCACAGAAATCTCTCCACTTCATCGTATCAACAATTTCTGTGATGAAGGTGACAATGGTGCGTTCTCTAGGAAAAATCTCATTTCCATCAAGATCTGCAGCCTCTTCTTTGGTGTTCTCTCTTCCTCGATTATAGGGCATTTTGCCCTTTTCTTCCCTTTTCGACATCACTTTTCTCGACGCCGCTTCCTTCTTCGTGGTCGTTGCCTCCATCTTCTCTAACTGCTTCTTCTTGGTCGCTAACTTTTTCTTCTATTCTTCCTCCTTCAAGATCCTCTTTTTTTCTTGAATCTTCTTCAAATTACGTTTGATGCATTGGGACTTCTCCCTACAGGCTCTTTTTCCTTATCATTTTCTTCCTCCTATTCTTTTTTAAACTCTAGTGTGACACATTTTGCACTATCCATCGACTCATCCGACCTTGCTTGCAATGAGGCCTCAACTCTCATGATATAGTTCTGTCGCGATGATGAGGATTTTGGCTTCGTTTCTCAGCTCTTGAAAGCCATCGTTAACCTCCGTGGCCTTAGTGGCCAATTTTTCAGCCAAACAAGGAGGCGATCATAATGATTACTTCTTCTTTACTTCTCCTTTTTCCTTCCTTCGCATTCTTCCACTAAAGGTACCCTTCATTTTCATCTACAAGATCGATGCATTGAACCTCCATCTTATTGCCTTGTTTCTTCGCCTTTTTCTTTTCAAATGCGGCGAACATCTTTTCAAGGGGCTCTTCCTTGACGCTTATAAGGCTTGGTGCATTAGATGCTAGCGCCTCAAGGCTACTTACCACATGGTCAAATCTAGCTCCCACCTTTCTTGGCTAGTCGACAAAGCCTTCATCTTCGAAGGAATCGAACGACTTTAAATTTTAAAGAATATCTCCTTATACCTCTCGCTCATCCCTTCGCCTTACTTTTGTTAAATTAGAAGTCCATGGTTGAATGTATTCTTGTGGGGATGACGAGCATGACAACGCGGATTCAAGTTGGATCATAAAGGCAGTCTTGATGAGGTTAAAGCTGAATGGTGGAAGAGCCACCATATTTGGTGGCGAAGCATATACCGGTACGAGGGCGATCAGGAAATTTATAAGTTAGAGGTTGGCCGATGGTGCTATCACCTCATAGAAAGAGGAAGAGGTGGCAGTGTGGGTGGAAGAGGTGACATTTTGGTGAGCCATTGGTGTAGAAAGGAAATGTCGATGATTGGAAGGCTTGGTGAAGAGAAAAGAAGGTGATGATCGTTCGGACAAGCTACTCGCAAAATTATAATAGTTTAGGGTTCTTCGAAAAGCGTAGGAAGGAAACGGGAAAGAAATGGGGTTGAAATAAACGCACGAGGGGAGAATAAACGATTGGTCGCTTGTCTCGAGGATTGATGTCGTCATGATGCACGTGCAATGAATGAGTGATGTGAAAGAATGTCAGGTGGTGCTTCTGATAACATCTTTTCATTATCTTAATGGTCAGGTTTTATCGTTCGAGGTTCCCTCACCTACGATGAGTTTGACTGAGATGCGTTGAGTTACGATTCAAACGCATTCCAAAACTGATCGCAACACTGACGCTTCTAAACCCTATTCTTAGCCCACACCGATCCGATCTTATGAAGCAATCATTGTTCACAAAAAGTTCAAGAAAGCAATTAATTTAGGAAATAAGCAAAATAAAAGAAAAACATAAAAGGATAAAAAATATATATATAATAATGTTTATATATATATATATATATATATGATGCGTCCCTGAAAAAAATGACAGCTTTTTCAATGTTGGGACTTTAAAATAATCATTATTCGGGCTTTCCCAAATCGATGAAGGTTTTTTCATGATCAAAATCACCTCCAAAATATGGCTTGATCCTTTGGCCATTAACTTTAGATGCGTTTGACCCATCTCCTTAATAATAAAGGGTGTCGACCAGTGCAACTTCAATTTTCCTAGAAACAAACATAGACGTGAGTTGAATAACATGACTTTTTGGCCAACTTTAAAAGTTTTCTTTCTAAGGCGTTGGTCATGGCAACGCTTGATGTGGTCTTTGAAGATCCTGGCGTTTTGTATGCTTCATCTAGCTCTGGTAACTGCAACTTCGTTGCTTCTTCCGATGTGAGTTGAGCTTCTTGGTGGCCCAGAATACCTTATGTTCAAGTTCCAAAGGCAAATGGCATGCTTTACCAAAAACAAGCGCATATGGGGACATTCCGATAGGCATTTTATACGATGTGCGATAGGCCCATAGTGTCTCATCCAGCTTTTGTGCCCAATCTCTTTGCGTTAAATTAACAAAATTTTAAGTATTGATTTGATTTCCCAATTGGACACCTCAACTTGATCATTTGTTTAAGGATGGTAAGTTGTTATGATTTTGTGATGAACGTTATATTTAACCAGAAACTTGCTTACAGTGCGATTGATGAAATGAGTTCTTTCGTCGCTTATGATGGTACATGGGGTGCCAAAGCGAGTGAAAATATTTTTCTGTAGAAATTTCGAGACTGTTGTCGCGTCATTTGTAGCACATGAAATTGTTTCACCCCATTTTGAAACATAATCAACGACTACCAGAATGTAGTTGTGGCCATTGGAGACGGGAATGGGCCCATGAAGTCAATTCCCCATCCATCAAACAATTCAATTTCTAGGACAACGTTCAACGACATCTCATTTCTTCCAAAAACGTTCCCAGTCCGTTGACAGTTGTCACACTTTATAACATAGTCTTTGGCATCTTTAAACAATGTGGCCCAATAGTACCCAGCCTGAAGTACTTTTGCTGGTGTGCGCTGACTTCCAAAATGGCCATCGAATGGTGACTCATGACATTGATATAAGATGTGATTAAAGGAAGTTTCTACAATGCATTGCCTTAGGATATGATTTGGGTCTCTTTTATAAAGATGTGGCTCGTCCCAGTAGTAAAACTTACATTCATGCATAGGTTTACTCTTTGGTTGCGAAGTATATTCCTTTGGGAATTACTTGAAGACCGTACAATTAACAGTGTTTTCATACCAAGGCAAGAATTCATCAATTTTTAATATTGCTTCATTAGGAAAACAAGCGTTCACTTCTAGCTGGTGGTGATCACATCCAACATTCTCAAGTCGCCACAGAATCTACAACTTTATTTTATGATCCTTTGTGGCCAATGATTTCAGTATCAAATTCTTACAAGAGTAATACCCATCTAATTGATCGCAGCTTCGGGTCCTTCTTGGTCATAAGATATTTGATGGTCGAATGATCCGTATGAATGATTCTCCTATGCACAGTCTGAATTTTTGCACAGTGAAAACTACTACAAGCAATTCCTTCTCGGTTGTTGTATAATTCTCCTGTGCACTGTTGATGATTTTTTTTCTCATACGCGATTGTATGGAGAACTTCATCCTTGCGTTGGGCTAAGGATGCACCCATCGCATAATCGTTCGCATCGCTCAATTTGAATGGTTTTGACCAGTCTGGTGTGATCGAAGTAGGTGTTGTGATTAATGCTTCTTTTAATGTTTCAAATGCTCTTGCGTAGTTTGGATCAAATTCGAAAGGTCTATTTACTTCCAACAATAAATTCAATGGTCTTGCGATTTTAGAGAAATCCTTCATAAATTTGTGGTAGAATCCAGCATATCCGAGGAAGCTTCGAAGTTTTTTCACGTTGGTAGGCGGTGAAAATTTTTCTATGGCATCAATTTTGGCTTTGTCAACTTCCAGTTCGGATTTAGACACCTTGTGCCCAACCACAATTCTTTCGATCACCATGAAATGACATTTCTCCCAATTTAGAACCAGGTTGGTGTCTTAGCATCTCTTCAAAATCTTCTCAAGATTCGCTAGGCATATTTCATATGTCTTGCCATATACTTAAAAATCATCCATAAAAATTCCAACCGACTCTTCAAGGATATAAACTGCAGTCTCCACTACAAACCCCAAAACGAGTCCGGTAAGGAAGCGTAACTCATCATCTATTGAACCATGTCCGACAAGGTCCTGTTTCTCCTCTCCGCTACACCATTCTATTGAGGTGTACCTGGCGTTGAGAGTTGGGAAACGATTCCATGTTCTATCATATAGTTCTGGAACTCAGAATCCAAAAACTCTCCACCCCGATCCGATCGAAGTGTTTTAATCCGTCTATCCAATGCGTTTTCAACTTCAGCCTTGAACTCTCTAAACTTTTCAAAGGATTCAGACTTCTGTTGTATCAAATAAGCATACCTATACCTAGAGTAATCAGCAGTAAAGTGATGAAATACCCATAGCCTTCTTTGGCTAGCACATTCATCAGACCACAAAAGTCAGAATGCACTAACTCTAAAGGCTTTTTGGCTCAATAACCTTTTCCAGTAAAAGGTCTTTTAGTCATCTTGCCTTCGAGGCAAGATTCGCACACTGGTAAAGAATTTTCTTCTAACTCGTTTAGAAGTCCATTCTTCACCAACCTCTCAATCCTATTGAGATTGATGTGCCCTAATCGAAGGTGCCAAAGTTGGGCATTTTCTTTCGGAGAAACCTTTAGTCGTTTATTTTGAGTTATGATAGTTTTAAACATCCCTATGTTATAGAGGTAACTTGTTGCTAACAGCCTTAACACATACAAGTTGTTTTCCAGTTTTGCTGAACAAATCTCAACATCATCTTTATGAATAAACACTTTATTCAAATCAAAATGAAGAGTATATTTACATTGTATCAGACACTTTACAAAAATTAAATTCCGCTTTAACTCGGGAACTACATAAACATCATTCAAATTGATTAACTTCTTATGTAAAGTCAACTGGAGTCCTCTCATTGCCACAACTGAGACAACGTGCCCGGCGCCTACTCGCATCGTCATCTCTCTAGCCTCAAGCTGCCGCCAGGATCTAATTCCCTGAAAAGAAGAACAAACATGATTAGTGCCCCAGAGTCAATAATCCAGGTAAAATCATCCACTAAACAGGTTTCCAAAAATAGTCAATCGTATTTACCTTGTTTTGCCTTGGCCTTAGCCTTCTTCTCCTTCTTTATCCAGCGAGGACAATTCCGCTTCCAGTGTCCATCATGGTTGAAATGGAAACACTTTCCCTTGTCAACCGGCATTGGATGCCTACCCCGCTGGACAACGGGTTGTGGGTTAGCAGGTACCTTCCCCTTCCCCTTACAACCCTTCTTCTTCTTCTACTTGGAAGTGTTAGAAGTAGAAGGTGCAGACTTAGTTCCTGAGGTCAAACCTTTATGGAACTTCTTTGATGACGAAGCAACATTTTCCTCACCAACCTTCTTCTTCTTACTTTTCAGCAAGGATTGGAATATCTGCAACTCGTTGAGGAGAGTTGTAAGGGTATAGTCGACTTTGTTCAGTATCGCAATACTAACAAAGTGCAGGAAGCTATCTGGCAACGACTGCAGAATTATGCTAACCTAGTTGCCCTCATCGACGCGTGACCCATTCATCTCCGCCACATCGAAGTGGACCATCATGTTCAGCACATGTTAACGAACAAAGGTGCCTTCCTCCATTTTGGAGTTAAAGATGTATTTGAGAGCTTCATGTTTGTGTTGTCCAGACGGTTGTCCGAACATTCCCTGCAGGGACTCATGATCTCACGTGTTGAGACCATAGGCTCATGCTTCTTGGCCAAAACATCATTCAGACTGGCCAAGATGTAAGCTTGGGCCTTCTCGCTCGCCCATGTCCAACACTCATAAGCCTTCCGAACATTTCAAGTGGCGTTCTGAGGTGGAATAGGAGGACACTCCTCCATAAGGACGAACCTCAGATCATCGATGATTAAAATAGTAGTGATCGTATGTTTCCAACTAGCATAGTTCTCGCCAGTCAATTTGTCGACGCTTAATAAAGCTAATGTGGCTGTAGCCATTCTAATGTTGCTGAAAATAGAACAAACTTAATGAGTCTATGCAATACCACTTTTAACACCAATTTTAGTTTCAGCAAAATAGATTTCATGTATCCTAAGTGAAAAGACATCTATTTCGGTCCAGATTTATTAACCTTTAACAATTTCGCGTAAGTGTAACCCCTCATTTTCGACCCTAGAGTCCCACCCTAATGCGCCCACCGTAGGAAAAAAGTAGATTAGGACAAGAGACTAAAACGACCTTATCCTATACAGGAGATCAGATAAAGAGTCGTACAAAACTGCCATCCTATAGGGGGATACTCCCAGGGTGCCTCGAGGCGATGCACAGAAACATTATCCAACCTAATGAAAGAGACCGTGAGATATGTTGTCACACGTCCCGCTCCCACTTACTATAAACATTCTCTCCATTCACCTTGGTATTGACCTACTCAAACACCATCATTTAGGGGGACACTCCCAGGGTGCCACGAAGGCGAGGATAGATCTCACGGTGTTAACATAAAGGGAGAAACGTGAAGAGGTTTAAGTGAAGTATCATATACCCCAAGTACCTCCCACTGAATGTTCTACCTACAGGTTCATTAACTTAGGCCATCCGGCTACTATTTTATTTAAGTCAGTTTAATTTGCTAAAAAATAACCCTTGTCTTTGAAATTAAACAAGTTCAAGTCAAGTCTCATTAAACTTTTTAACGAACTATCCTCAAATTTTCATGCATGCATCAAATCTATCAAATTCACCTTTCCAAGTAGGTTCCCATGTAGGGGTGTTCTGTTTCCGTCAGCTTAAGTACCTCAGCCTAGACAGAACCCGCCTTAGACAAAAGATCCGTTATAGATAGATTTTCTATATATTTAATCTTTTATTAGTCAATTTAATCCTATTAAATCGATTAAAATATTAAACCGTAGGTTGCTAATGTCATTAGAACCATGATCTTATGTCTATCTCCACCAAGTTTTAAAACTCTTTTAAAACCATGATTCAAGCCTAAGCTCGCGTGCATGTCTTTCTTATTGATTTTAGTTCTAATTTTCCTTATAACACTTATTAAAGAAACAACCAAAACCATTCCCATTTCCATGCATAACTAGGTATTTATAACTCTTATAAATTTAACTTATGTGTCATGCTTCATGCAATGTCCATTCATTACTATATATAACTCTTATATATTTGGTAATGAACTAAGCAAATATGCTTCCATACACCCTTATACTATAACACTTATAATATAAAGATGATGCATGTCAATGTTTAATGCATGCATAAATATAACTCTTATATTATTTGATGCATGAGCACACTCTTATGTAATTTAAGTCATACAAACTACTATATCATAACACTGACAATATAGAGATGATGCATGACCAATGCATAACCTAAGATGAGATTTCAACTATATGACATACCATATGACATATAATAAAATAGACATCTCATGTACATTCACCAAAAACTAATGGACCAGGATGATGAGCCTCAAAAATCGAAAATTAAATTCTATCTATTACATAAATCCATTGAGCAAACCGGTTCACAAGCGAACCGGGTTTTGAACCGCCGAGGTGAAGCCTCCCTGATCGTTTAGTAAACTGGCCGAGTAACCACGATCCCTTATCTATGATCGAGTACCAATTACAATGTGATGATACATGAGGCACTCAATCGTTTAGCGCACTAACATTAAACGTGCAACTCTAAACGATCGCTTAGACAACGACGTTGTTGTGAAGCACGATCGTCTAGAAGATCATAGGGCAAGCGCTTAAGTGACTTTTACTACGAGATCGTGTAGTCGGTGACTAAACAATAAAGCTTGCTGAGCTACACGATCGTTTAGTGCACACACATCATCTTTGCTACCGAGTATCCCATACTCAACGATCGGTTACCCCCATCGTTTACACGATCTAACCAACGATTGGTCTTCTTCTTCCTCGAAGTAATATGCAACTTCTTGCCTTGAAACTTCATCACGAAAGACTCATACTAACTCAAATACTTTGAATTACATACTTGATAGCAAGTTAATATGCCCAAAAACAAAGGGGCCCATACAATTAACTTTTAATGTCAAAGAATTAAATAACCAGAGGCAATCATCCCAGAAAACTCCATTAATCCACATCCACAAACTTATTTAACACTTCTTCACCCACCAAGAATGTAAATGTTATTCTATACATCAATGTATTTGGAATATCAGAACCTGACTCGGATACCAATTGAAGGAACTCTTATCAAAGAGAATCTGTGAGCGGAAGCAAGATCATTTCAAATTCATTATGACAGAATTACAAGTATTCACATTCAAACAAACTAGTTATGCATTTTCTAATAAATTATAGCATGCTTTCATAAATTAAATACTAAGGAACGAGAGACTTTCCTTTGAAGAACTTTTCTTCTGTTTTTCTCTCGCTCTCGTGAATAATTGGGACCAGCAACCTCTTGCTGTTACTGCAATCGTCTACCCAAATCTCTGACTGTCGCTTAGCACACGAACAATCTTCTCCACGAACAAGTAGCCTCTCGGAGTGAGAATCTAGGAGGTGTGGGCTCTGTTGGATTTGGTAGAAGGAAGGAGGAAACAACGATCACACTCAACGACCAAATAAGTGGGAAAGTGTAGTGTCTATCGTATAGACTTGTGCTTGATCGTTTAGTAAAGGTACACTATCATTTAGTAAAACTGGCGATGGTCTCCACGATCGTTTAGTGAAGCTCGCTTAGGCATGTGATCTCTTAGTAAAAGATTACATGATCGTTTAGACAAATGTGCGTATACACGATCATTTAGACAAACACTTAAAGCTTTCTGTTAGGCTCTTGTGAGCTAAACGATAGGCAGTGTACTCTAATGAAGCAATACAACCATTCTTTTCCAAAATAAAAATATTTTTTATTTTATCCTTCAGTTATGAAAACTGAATAAACCTCCCACTTTCACGCACGGTTAAGGAGAAACCACCAACAATTATCTCATAATTGTTTTAAATTATAAATAAATATAATAACTAACTTATCATATTATATTTACAACCTATAGTTTTAACATCAATCATATGCAACATTTAAACCATATTTTTTTCTCCTTTACTTGATATAAATCATATTTACATCATTTCCTTCGATTAGTGTATCTCATACATCATGTCAACTATATCATATATAATTGAACCAGTTTAATCATATCATATATAATCAAACTCCCTCTTTTAAATTTGAACACTTCAAACTGACCCAAAAACTGGTTCTCAACTTGAATTCATTGAAGCTACCAAGGGCACCTTATGGACCTGTAGCTTGAAGCTCCAACGGTACGTGAATATCTACTAAACTTTTTAGTCACGAGATCATCATCCGTTAACTGTCGGGCACTCCACTAAAGATCGATAGTTGCACTCTTCTCACCACAAATATATTTCTGTATCCATTGGATATAATCAGTGAACAGTACGAACTCTACTCCTTT